>NW_020527534.1:0-349434 GCF_003368295.1 Carassius auratus | reverse complement strand
TGCTAATTGATAGTGTTTTCACTATAGTTTGGATATTAGTATCCAGCGCAATTGATGTTAAACGCTCGTTCACTGAACCGCAGGACGTCCCGTGAACAGCCGTGAAACAGTGATTCTGTTCAAATTCCTTTAAAATCTTAAATGATCCCTTGAGCTAAATTGACCTGTTTCCCTTACATTATAATGGTGGAGAAAATGCGGGCAGTTTAATCTAAATTGTGAGCATAAACCAAGTTATTTAATCTTTGATTTTGCTAAAGGAATGAAAGATGAGAAGCTTGCGAGACGTGTGTGTTTGAGAGTGTGACGTAAAGCAGCGCGCCCCCCCCTCAAAATGAATAAGAGGCAGTTAGAGGACACAGCTAGAACTCCAGTCCGTCTCTTCAATGTTAACAGCAGTAAGTGAACTTAAAAGTAAAACATCTGAGATCGTACAATAAGGTAGAAATTGAGCGTGTTCCTCATTTGTGTAATGCCTTGTTTTATAGCTGATTTGATTTCACTGCGTGTTCCAGTGTCTCAAACGCTATCTCAGTCACTGTTTGCTGAACGGAGCTAAACTGTTAGTGTTTCAAAAGGGATATAAATCGGTGAATAAAGAATAGTTTTGAGCGGGTTCCTCAATCTATTTATCAAAGTCCCCGTATTCATATTTCATATAGTTTGATTGCCAGTGCGTGTTCCACTGCCGAATCAAATTTGATATTCGACTCCCCTAAGTTAACGTTAAACATTAGAGAACAATGTTTGCCCATTTGTATCCATTCACAAAGTGAATGCAATCTCGCGTAACACGGCGTGTGTCCGAGGTAATTTGAATGGGAGTGTTTTAAAAGCTTGATCAAGTAAATTTTAACTGTGTACCAACAGCGAAGGAAAACTTTTATGTTTGTGTCCAGAAAAACTGGCACGGAGAATCAAATTGCTGAGATTGATATAATAACTACAGCAGGAAGCTGCTATTTGAATTAAGATAATTTTAAACTCTATACAAACTGAGAGTTTAAGTGCCACATCGCAAAACCAACTGAAAGGCGGTGTTGTTATTTGTACAGTGTTGAAATGAGCCGACATTTCATGTAACATGCTTAACTGTATTTGCAACAATGCAACGATTCATGTGCTGATCCACTAGAATGTGTTTTGGTTGCCATAGTGACGACCGTGACCCGGAAGCCTAACGTACTTCCGGAGCAACTCTGAACTGTGCACGCCAGCGCACAAACTCTGCGGTGTCGCTAAGCTAACGAAACCATTGCATTTACATTGAAGTCTATACTAAAGCCACTAGCCTCAAAGGTTAGCCGTTAGCATTACCATCCAGTGGTAGAATAATGTGTGTTTGGGCAACGCTGACGTGATTTAACCATTTTAAAGATCTTAACTAACACTTGTTAGTCTCTTTCTTTTTATCGCTCTGTTTTCTCACTAGACCACTTATTTTCATTTTACTAGAAAGGGAAATACTGACTCACAATTATTAATTGTCAAATTAAAAATTTAATTGAAACATTAAATTTATTTTGAATCATTTAAAATTTCCCTCTCAGATCATTTCATATGATCTTTTATTTCTAGTATTCTCTTTTGGGTCTAATTATTTTAGGAATGAATAAGCCTTGAACTTTGGAAGTTAAAGTAAACTTATTCTTCCTAATTTATTTATTACCCATCGAAATATATGCTATTCAGACCTTTACTTATTTGAATGCGTTTTACCCCTCTTCCTGTTTTGGTTATACACTTAACCACTATTGTTTTACGTATTGATTTCCTCTTTTTAATTTCATTTTGCAATATTTTGCCCATTTATTAATTTTTTTAATTTTCCCTATTTCTTACCATTTCTTGTGTGCATCCTAGCCTGGGAACGACAAACCTGAGCCCTAAAAGGAGACATTGTTTATCCATCACTACGAGTTCAAATAAATTAGAAAGACAACCCTCTTTCACTTAAAGTTTATTTTGTTTGATAAGTTGTGCAGCAACTAACACAACGCTCTCCTTGTAGTTCTGATAACCGCTACTGAGACTTACCATCTCCGTCCTCTCTCTCCTTTACTTTCCTCTTCTCTTTTTACATTTGTAGGACATGTAAGAACCATCAATCAATTCTAAGTGATGTAAATACACAACCGTGCCAAAGACGACGAATCATCCTTATGAATTTGATTGTAATCATCCTGTCATTTGTTCTTCCTAACCTCCCTACATTTGGAAACGCAATCCAAGTTTTAGCATCTCATCCAATGTTGAGATCAATTTAATAGAGATACGTGTTAAGCAACTGTCGCCCTCGCTGACTCCCTGGTGAGCGGTCCAACTGAAAGGTGTACGGTGTCAATCCTGTCAGACTAAGAAAAGAGATATCAGAATTATTATTGTATTCTTTTGTCCAAGCAAGAAATATAATAATATTGTTTATGTTTTTGATAACATTTAATTGAAAAAAATAATTTTCCTCATTTGAAAAACAGAAATTTTGCTTGTCATTTGAATTTGTTTTTCACCTCTGTCTCTCTTTTCCTCTTCCTCATTAGAGTGACAAAGTCTTCGCATCTCTAGTCTACTTAGACACCCTGAGACCAACACAGTCATCACCACATTTCACTAGTGGTTCACAATCACTGATACAAAACTTAGTTGTCCCACCACACATAGGCTTTTACTCCACACAGATCTGTGTCAGTCTCTCTTCTCCCCAGCGTGCCAACATGCCCGCAGACTGCAGACCCCATTTCCCATGGGGAAGATGTGAACATTTGGCTGAGAGGCATAACAGACAGCCTCACTCCAAAGATATTTGAACTGTTATTATTTTTAATAATAATCCTAATCCTGAGAAGATTCCTGACACAAGATTCAAGCCATAACAACAACCACAAGGAGCTAGTCAAGATCACGAGCTCACTAAGCTATGCCTTCACCACCCAGCTGAAACTGAGTGACAAGCACATCACCCAACTTCAAGAGGAGCTGACACGTGCTCAACGTCGCATAGACAAGCTGGAAGTGAAAGTTCAAAATCAACTCCAAGCACCCAGCGAGAGGGAGCAGGATACAACAGAACAAGTTATGAGGCTCCTAGCAGCCCTGGCAGCAGCTCAGCTCGACCAGCAACATGCAACGGCTGCTCAGAAAGACCTGGTAAAACAGACTCCAGTATGACGAACAGCTACTGGAGAAAGCCAAGATAGACATCAGAAACAAGAACTCTGAAATCTGTGCTTTGAAAGACCACCTTGAAAGGTACAGAACTGAAATGGACAATCTGACCCAACAACTAGACAATACCAACGATGAGCTCTACATGGTCAGAAAAGAACTCCAAAATGCTTACAAGCACAAACTAGAGCCAAGAAAAGAGAAACATCTCTTAGCCTCATCACTGCTGAGCAGAGTAGAGTCCCACGTCCAAGAACTGGCATATGACGAAAGGAGCGAAGGGCCACAACCCAAAACCTCACCTGCCTTCGCCACACAACCCTTTCCTGCCAACGAAAGAAAACCTCCCGTCCAAGGCCTTGAAGCTGCACACGGGATGACAATCAAAGACCTCAACAAGCTGTCTGAAAACATCAGCAGGTTCAACCCGGACTCCACAGAGAGCCCCGACATCCAAGCTTATCTGCGAGATATCGAATTTCACCTGGAAGTGAGACCTCATGTGACTGACAGAGACTGGTTATACCTCCTTAGAGCCACGTCCAGTTCCGAGGTACGAAACTTTCTAGATCGACAGCCCAGTCAAACCAAGTCAAACTACCAGCGACTTCGTGAGGTCCTGATTAAAGAGTTTACAGACCCAGAGTCTGAACATGGACTGTTAACTGCCTTGGAAACCAAACAAGGTCGTCAAGAGACTCCACAAGCTTATTACAACCGACTCCGACAATCCTACTTTGGTGCACACAACAACTCTGACCTTGAAGAGGATGTGAACTTCAAAACCCTCTTCCTAAAGAATCTGCACCCTGGAGTCAGTCACCATCTAGGTGTCATGGCCTGTCCGAACTCCATGACCATCCAACAGTTGCGTGACCTAACACAGAAGGCCTATAACAAGCAGAAGTTGGCCTCAAAGAAAGGTAACAAAACATCCACACTCTTGAACTCTGTCAACAAAGACTCAAGCCTTGCACTGGACGACACCCAGTGGCATCACAACACCAGAGTCTTCCATCAAGAGCACAGAGAACGTGACGCCCATATCTACGACCGCTTTCAGCCCAACTGCTGGAAAAATCCATGGGACCAGCCACGCTTCTCAAGAAACCAAAAGGATAACATCTGGAAACCTAACCAGATATCCAAAGGTAATCACCTGACTCATCCAAGAGCAACTCGTGTGGGTAAGCGACAACAAAACCCACCTCAGCACCACTCAGACATGCACAGTGCTGAGTATGCACAAGAACATGACCGCTTACCATTAGAAGACACGGAACAAGTCATGGAACAACTAAGAGAGTTCCTTCAAGACAATTTACATGCATATGACCACAAAGTTGAGTCATGCTCGCTGTGACCAGCGACAGAACGGAAGGCCGGTGATCCCCTGGTGCACCACATCAGAGATGACAAGCACCTGTTCAACAACAACCCAGAATGAACAAGTCTTTAACGGCCAACTGTTGATAAAAAATCTGAGGTACTAAAGGACATCACCTCAGTCACTAACAAACTGTCAAATGAACTCCAACTCCAAGTTCCAAATTCCCTGTCTGTGCAACAGCAACCACCAGAGCACAGAAGGTCAGAAAGTCTGCTACAGCCAGAAGGCATCACAAGAAGAATGCAACATAGGAGACAAGTTTTGCAACTCAGCTTCACACAGCCATGCCAAACTGCCTCCGACTGTCTGCTAAAGAACTTCCTGCCTTGCTGGACTGACCCCTCATTAGACCATGGACACGCCCTCATCCAAGCCAAGGATGCTGAGAGCCAGTCTTAAGTGACATGCTAGAAAAAGGGGGAGACAACACAGACTTGAACAGATCTGACCACACATGCACTACACCAGTAATACACAACATTACCTACACCCAGAGGTAAACACATCTACTGATAACACAGTCAACAAACATATTCTTCCCACAGGTAGAATATCCAACTTTTAGTGTAACAAAGTTACACATACCCACCATGAAGAAAAGTGCAGCCATCCTCACAATAGGTAGAACACCTAGCTCAATAGTCGTTGTAACCCATGCTAGGAAAACCCACAGCAGCCTTGTTTTGTTTTGTTCTTCTTCTACCTATCCTTCTCCTTCCCCTCTTTCCTGAGTAGGTGAAATGCCTAGACACCCTGCGAGGGTCGAAGGTCTGATATTAGGATTGACTCGCAACACCTAATATCCGCCAGCCACTCTAAACTGAATGGAAGCCAGAGAGCTCCATGCATGATAGGTCAATACATTGAATTGAAAATGAAATTACTAGAAAACTAACGGTAAATGTGTAAAGTAAGACAACCTAGAAGAACCAAACAAAGTTAACCACAAATTTGATTGATGAATCAAAATAAAAAACAATTTCCAAGACGATCTAAACTATCCTCAACGTGCTAAACTACATTGACTAATTGAACTTAACCATGTGTACCTAAATAACCTGATGCCTGCACCAGTACAGTAACTGTCATGGAGGTGTTGTCTTGCTGTTTGCTGTGTTTGTCTGCTTCTTCTGCCTTTGTTTCTCCAGCGATCGACGATGTCTTCACCTAAACACCTCGCCGATCGAAAGGGGGATATATGTAGCAGAAATGAGTCAAATCAGACAAATCAAAGAGTCTATCAGAGCTGTGTGCATTGAAACATGAGCTGAATTCCTCAGGAAGTCATAAATCAGTTCTAGTGCCACAAGAACCAAGCAAGATAACCAACCAACCAACTTGTTCACACAACAGCTTTCAACATTAACACCAATAGAACAATTATTGACAATTTTAATTCGAAGAAGAGATTGTCAAATTTATTGTTCGTGATTGGAATGCAACGCTGGACATCACATGTAAACCCAGGAGATCAAGTTAAATACTTGCATTGACTTCCCCCCCAGCCAGTGAAACCAGACTGAAATGCCTAAGGGGGAAGGGCTTTAAACCTTTGTCTTCACAGAAAAGTCCTTTGCCAGAGAATGGCAAAGAAACCCTTTTTATACATTATATATGGACCAGAATGAACTCAAAAAAGACTTATGAATGAATCATTCCATTGCTTAACTCCATATTCATTTACGTGTAACCCACACATTTGACTATCATGTATAATCACTTATTGTGTATGTCTTTTGATAACTATAGGATACATAGTCATGTCTAATATTGAAATAATCGCATTTTCTTGCTTGATATTGTCCTGACAATCATTTATTTGTAAAATATATCATAATCATGTTATAGGAATCATGTCCAAAATTAGACCCTGTGAGGCAAGAACCACATGCTTGGTAAGATAAACAAATGATTTATGATACCCACCCCAAGAACATATCTGATTGGTCAAGGCAACATTTGAGGGGTGGCCAACAAGGAAGTTTAAAAACTTTGGACACGATTAAATCTTGCTTTTTAGTTCTAGCATTGCTTGGACATCAGTCATGCCTTGCTTTTAGTCTGCTTTTAGTTCTAGTCTTGCTGCTGCTATTAGCCATGTCGGCTTTTAGTTCTAGCATTGCTCGTGCTATCAGTCATGCCTGCTCTTAGCTTTTAGCTTGTAGCTTTGCTACCTAGCTTTAGCTTGTAGCATCTAGCCATGCGGTAGTCATCATTGTTCTTTGAGCGCGGTTCCAGCGTGCCTGCCTGCTGCTACTATGAGAAGGAACACAACCTAGTCTCGTCAAACTTTATTTCTTTTCTTTTCCGTTTGAGAGTTTCGTGTTCTGAGTTAAGTTTTGTAACGTCCATTCAACTTCAACCAGCGAACACGACTCTGCACTTTCAGCCAACGCCCAACAACCACGGGCTTCCCAAGACGTCACTTCAGAGACTGAACTTCCAGCCAATCAACGACCTCGGGATAGCCCTTTCACCGAGGCTCCTTCTTCACAGGAGATGCAAGTAACTTTACCTCCAGACTGTGACCTTTACTGGTGTATCTAATATAATTTTAACCTCATTGAGGAACTCAATGCGAGCGCTAATTACGTGATTGATGGTTGTTCATGTTTATGCAATTTAACGTATTGCTGTTAACTTGGGATTCCATATTTCCATTCTCTTAAACTCATCTTTCCCTAACTTTCGACCTTCCTGCAACTTGTGTGAATGTGTGTGTGCGTGTGTTTATGTGTTAGATTAGTTTATATGTCTTAGATTTATCTAATAAAGCCTTATTCATATTGAAAAGAGAAGTATCTTGTGTTTTGTGCTTACAAGTTAATGTCTTAAACTGCCGATCTTGTTACTGTGCTAATTGATAGTGTTTTCACTATAGTTTGGATATTAGTATCCAGCGCAGATTTGATGTTAAACGGCTCGTTCACTGAACCGCAGGCGCGTCTCCGTGAACAGCCGTGAAACAGTGATTCTGTTCAAATTCCCTTTAAAATCTTAAATGATTCCCTTTGAGCTAAATTGACCTGTTTCCCTTACATGACGAATAAAATGAGTAAGAGTCGAAGATAGAGTATGAAAATTGCTAAGACTACAACGAAAATGAAAAGAAACTAATTAAACAAAAAATAACAGTAAATACAATTAAAAAAACATAACATTACTTGTGAATTACAGTGATGTTTTTATCAGCTGTTTAAACTCTTATTCTGATGGCACCCATTCACCCTAAACTACCATCTACATTCTTCATTTATTAATTTTAAAATAAATAAATTCTTAATAAATAAAATAAAAAAAATGCTAAAAAGTCATACAGGTTGGGAACGACACAAGTAAACGATTTTAATGTTTGAAAAATCCCAATTCTTTAAGCACAAAATCTCACTTGATTTTCAACTAAACATGCTTAGCTAAAAACTCAATATATCTTTCAGACAAGAGGGTATGATCTCTGGGTAGTAACTTTCTCAACTGGAACGTGATGAAAAAGGTAATTCACTATTTAGAGAGAGAAGAAGAGCCCTGTTCTCACAGCTTTTCTAGACAGTGTTGATCAAAAGTTCAATGCCCAGGCCTGGTGCAGGTCTTCACTTCTCAAAAGTTTGATTTAGATCAAAAGAGCGGCTTTCACACATTCCTCATCTAACTGTAGACTGCACAGATTTATCAATAAACTCAGATTCAACTGATGTCCAGAGCAGGACGTATGGCTCAGTACAGCCGATGCAGTACACAGAGGATGAGCCAATAGCAATCTTAATACTCCATAAATAACACTGCCCTCAGTGTACTGTTTTATTAATTCGATCTGTATTATTTAGGAAAGACATTTCTGTTTCAAGGTGTTTGGGCTCAAACATGTCTGATGGCAAAACAACTTGAACCTGGACAGTTGGCAAATTTATACCATAAAGTTTTGTCTATAATCATTAGATTTGTATATTTAGCTTAAAGTGCCCCATATAATGGATTTTTCAAAAATTACATTTCATTCAGGTTGCAATGCAGCTCTATGTGAATGTAAACAGGCTGCAAAGTTATAAAGCTGAAAGTGCATCATAAATAAAGTTATTGTCTCTAAAAAGAATATATATATATATATATATATATATATATATATATATATATATATATATACAGTATTGTTCAAAATAATAGCAGTACAATGTGACTAACCAGAATAATCAAGGTTTTTAGTATATTTTTTATTGCTACGTGGCAAACAAGTTACCAGTAGGTTCAGTAGATTGTCAGAAAACAAACAAGACCCAGCATTCATGATATGCACGCTCTTAAGGCTGTGCAATTGGGCAATTAGTTGAATTAGTTGAAAGGGGTGTGTTCAAAAAAATAGCAGTGTCTACCTTTGACTGTACAAACTCAAAACTATTTTGTACAAACATTTTTTTTTTCTGGGATTTAGCAATCCTGTGAATCACTAAACTAATATTTAGTTGTATGACCACAGTTTTTTAAAACTGCTTGACATCTGTGTGGCATGGAGTCAACCAACTTGTGGCACCTCTCAGCTGTTATTCCACTCCATGATTCTTTAACAACATTCCACAATTCATTCACATTTCTTGGTTTTGCTTCAGAAACAGCATTTTTGATATCACCCCACAAGTTCTCAATTGGATTAAGGTCTGGAGATTGGGCTGGCCACTCCATAACATTAATTTTGTTGGTTTGGAACCAAGACTTTGCCCGTTTACTAGTGTGTTTTGGGTCATTGTCTTGTTGAAACAACCATTTCAAGGGCATGTCCTCTTCAGCATAGGGCAACATGACCTCTTCAAGTATTTTAACATATGCAAACTGATCCATGATCCCTGGTATGCGATAAATAGGCCCAACACCATAGTAGGAGAAACATGCCCATATCATGATGCTTGCACCTCCATGCTTCACTGTCTTCACTGTGTACTGTGGCTTGAATTCAGAGTTTGGGGGTCGTCTCACAAACTGCCTGTGGCCCTTGGACCCAAAAAGAAAAATTTTACTCTCATCAGTCCACAAAATGTTCCTCCATTTCTCTTTAGGCCAGTTGATGTGTTCTTTGGCAAATTGTAACCTCTTCTGCACATGCCTTTTTTTTAACAGAGGGACTTTGCGGGGGATTCTTGAAAATAGATTAGCTTCACACAGACGTCTTCTAACTGTCACAGTACTTACAGGTAACTCCAGACTGTCTTTGATCATCCTGGAGGTGATCATTGGCTGAACCTTTGCCATTCTGGTTATTCTTCTATCCATTTTGATGGTTGTCTTCCGTTTTCTTCCACGTCTCTCTGGTTTTGCTCTCCATTTTAAGGCATTGGAGATCATTTTAGCTGAACAGCCTATCATTTTTTGCACCTCTTTATAGGTTTTCCCCTCTCTAATCAACTTTTTAATCAAAGTACGCTGTTCTTCTGAACAATGTCTTGAACGACCCATTTTCCTCAGCTTTCAAATGCATGTTCAACAAGTGTTGGCTTCATCCTTAAATAGGGGCCACCTGATTCACACCTGTTTCTTCACAAAATTGATGACCTCAGTGATTGAATGCCACACTGCTATTTTTTTGAACACACCCCTTTCAACTAATTCAACTAATTGCCCAATTGCACAGCCTTAAGAGCGTGCATATCATGAATGCTGGGTCTCATTTGTTTTCTGAGAATCTACTGAACCTACTGGTAACTTGTTTGCCACGTAGCAATAAAAAAATATACGAAAAACCTTGATTATTCTGGTTAGTCACATTGTACTGCTATTATTTTGAACAATACTGTATATATATATTAACGTTAACATTAACCATAAAAACATAGTAATAACTAAGACTACAAAAAGATAAAAAACAGTCAAAATTAGTTTTCCTGTTATGCAATGTTTAATGTTTTTTTTTTTTTTTTTTGAATTTGTATATATGGATAGATTTTTTTTTTTTAAATCGTATTCCTGTATGAAAAATGATTTAGTAGTAAATGGAAAGAAAAGGCTAAATAAAGTCTGAAAAAATCTAATCGAATAAATAGATAAATAAATAAACAAACAAACACCGTGCATGAAACCAAGTTTCTAAATCACATCCATTTATGTTTTGAAACACAAGTTAAATCAGAGTCCTCAGATTGGAGGTTTTTTGTTGGTAACCGCAGATTACCGGGCATAAATGATTTAATTCTGCCACTGCTGTAAACATTAATGCAATATATGGATCATATAGTAACAATGTCGACAGCAGTGACCGAATTCAGTCATTCATATAGCAACAATGTCGACAGCAGTGACCGAATTCAGTCATTTATATAGCAATAATGTCGACAGCAGTGACCGAATTCAGTCATTTATATAGCGATAATGTTGACAGCAGTGACCGAATTCAGTCATTTATATAGCAATAATGTCAACAGCAGTGACCGAATTCAGTCATTTATATAGCAATAATGTCAACAGCAATGACCAAATTCAGTCATTTATATAGCGATAATGTCAACAGCAGTGACCGAATTCAGTCATTTATATAGCAATGATGTCGACAGCAGTGACTGAATTCAGTCATTTATATAGCGATAATGTCAACAGCAGTGACTGAATTGAGTCATTTATATAGCAATACTGTCGATAGCAGTGACCGAATTCAGTCATTTATATAACAATAATGTCGACAGCAGTGACTGAATTCAGTCATTTATGTAACAATAATGTCGACAGCAGTGACTGAATTCAGTCATTTATATAGCAATACTGTCGATAGCAGTGACTGAATTCAGTCATTTATGTAACAATAATGTCGACAGCAGTGACTGAATTCAGTCATTTATATAGCAATGATGTCGACAGCAGTGACTGAATTCAGTCATTTATATAGCAATGATGTCGACAGCAGTGACTGAATTCAGTCATTTATATAGCAATAATGTCGACAGCAGTGACCGAATTCAGTCATTTATATAACAATAATGTCGACAGCAGTGACTGAATTCAGTCATTTATATAACAATAATGTCGACAGCAGTGACTGAATTCAGTCATTTATATAGCAATGATGTCGACAGCAGTGACTGAATTCAGTCATTTATATAACAATAATGTCGACAGCAGTGACTGAATTCAGTCATTTATATAACAATAATGTCGACAGCAGTGACTGAATTCAGTCATTTATATACCAATATTGTCGACAGCAGTGACTGAATTCAGTCATTTATATAGCAAAAATGTAGACAGCAGTGACATTGATTGAGCGAACAAGTGAGCATTTTTAGACACAGCATGGATACAAGAGTGCAAGTACACTAATCCTCTGATGCCCATGTTGCCGATGCGCCTCATGAGTTCAGCACTGTGGGGAGATGACGACAGACACTGTTGCTGGCGCTTCAGACATCTCTATGACAACCGCTGTAGATAATGTATGCCGGATATCGACATCACTGCTTGAACAAACAAATCTTATTTCATCACTTATAAAATGACAGTCGGTGATAAAATTTCGAGAAACAAATTGGATCTACGTGCAGTGTGAACAAAAACAAGGAGAGAGGTGGAGAAATCATCAAAATATCAGTCTCACTCACGTCACATTTCTCAGAAGCGTCTTATCATTAAAGATGGCAGAACAATGGCTCTTTTTTGAGAGCTTGACACATCAGAATCAGGAACAAATTTCAATAGATTTCCTCAGGCTGTAATAGCTGTTAGTGTCATGCTACATGTGTGCTCATTTTGTTGTGTACTCAGCAGCCTTGCACTTCTATAACATGGCGTAACGTGATAAAAAGCAACATTTCTGTAGTTTCAGCACATTTTATTGCAACCTACAGCTCTACCACAGAGTGATTTTGGGTAATCCAATCTGATTTCATAAGAAAATAAAACTATTTTATAAGTTAGTAAGAATTTCTACAATAAATAAATCAATAAACAAACAAGCATGAAGGTCCACCACTAAACCTAACCCTCATTGGGATGTTAGCAGATTGTATGAAGATAAATTATATTGTACAAAATGTTAGATTGTTACAAAATGCCATGAGAGTGTGTCGAATAATCTGTCCTTTTTCTCATAAAATGCTGCAATAATGCTGTGAAGTCACAGCAAATTAATTCACCAACTCACTGTAATAAGTCTTAAAGGCGTCATATGATGCAATTTAAATTTCACCTTTCTCTTTGCAGTGTTACAAGCTCTTAATGCATGAAGAAGATCTGTAAAGTTGCAAAGACTAAAGTCTCAAATCCAAAGAGATATTCTTTATCAAAGTTAAGACTTGTCCACTCCCTCCTAAAACGGCTCATTCAAACACGCCTCAACATGTCTACATCACTATGTGGAAATATTTGTGTAATGGCGCTCAAATGTTCACGCAAAGAAAGAAGGTGTGGTTTCAGTAACCACAGTTAGTGTTGAAGCAGTCATGTGAGGGAGATGCTGTGTGTTTCTAGGCAAAAGCACTTTATTTGGCCTTCCGAAAGTAGATGCATTTTTAGGAATCTTTAAGATTACTTACAACAGAACAGCAACGCAATTTGTAGACAACCATTTCATGAACCTAGGAGAGGAAGTAATTCTAACTTTACTATGACAATCTGGTACTTCTGAATCAGCTACTGGAAGTATGTTTTGTTATTAGTATTTGTTTAAAGTATTTGTTATTGAATGTTCAAATGCAGAGTTTTGTGTGTCTCTGTGTATGTGTGTGTGTGTGTGTGTGTGTGAGAGAGAGAGAGAGAGAGAGAGAAAGAGAGAAAGAGAGAGAGAGAGAGACAGGGTTACACAGTGGAGTCAGCTGTCTTAACTATGGCTTGTGTACTGAAAACACATATGAGCTTCATCACTGTGTCCGTCACACCACTATGTTTCCCTTTCGGCCTTGAACTGAGGACATTATAAACTGTCTTTACATTTATTTTGAAAGATGAAGCTCGTGATTATGGAAAAGGGCGTTACATCTCCTGCTTATGGTGTTTGGTCAATCCAGTGCACTGGGTCAGCTGGCCAATCAGAGCAGACTGTGCTTGTCAGAAGGAGGGACTTTGTAGAAAACAATGCGTTTGATAAAGGCGGGGTTTAGAGAACCTACAATAATGCACAGTATTTGAAAAATAAAGTGTTTTTTGAACATTAAAGCATGTCAACATATTCCGTTACACCAAATACACAAAATAATGATCTTTAAAAAAGCATCATACGACCCCTTTAAGCAAAATATTTAGGTAAATTCAGATGTTCATCACTATGGTTTTGACTAGCTAAATACATTTGTGTTTTCTAGTTGAATTTATTGCTAAATTAATTTCAATGTAATGTAGAGCTGAAACAACGAATCGATTTAATCGATTAAAATCGATTATTAAAATAGTTGTCAACTAATTTAGTAATCGATTCGTCGCTAAATAAATTTTATTTGCCATAAGCGGCTCATTTCGTGCATATTTCAAATCTGCGGTGACCAAAGTGTGGCAGTAATGAGCCACCGGAGGTTTTACTCAGCCAGTACAGCAGGTGAAGTAGCGAATAGCCAATAGCTGGCCTCGTTTTATGTCACGTGCTTCCCGAACAGCGTCTCTGCAGCATTCAGCGGGAAGTGGGAGTACTACTTTACTTTGAGCCTTCAAAATGAAGAGTAACCTGTAAACTCTGCACTACTGAACTGTTTAAGAGGCCGTTCACATATCGTGTCTTTTGCGTGCTCAAGTTCGTTATTTCCTATGTAGGCGCGCAGTATGCACTCTCATAATGGAAGCGACGCGGTCGCGACACGCACGCGGTGCAATGCGCCCGTTTTTCCAGGCGCGTCCACACCGCATCCATTTATCCTTTGCTGAAATTTCCGGGTCTTCATGGAGAGGGCACGTCATGGAGAGAGCACGTCATGGTTGCTTAGCAAAGGCAGACGCCTCAGGGGCGCTTCTGCCCGAGCCCTTTGGAAAGAAGGAGAAAGCGGCGCGACTAGCGTTTTCCACGCGTTTTTAGGTGCGATATGTGAACGGCCCCTAAGAATTTTATTTGTGCAGATTCTCCAGTACAAGGTTGTTTGCAAATGTTTAGTCGTAAAAGCTGATAACATTGCTTTTTAACAGTTAACATTTAAAGCTTTACAAACATGTTATGTGATCAGTTTGTCGTTTACCAGTTCAAAATTCAGTCGTGCAGACTAATTATTACTGAATGAGAGAGGTAAATGTTTGAGTATATTTAAAATGCACTTCTTCTCTAAGTATTCACTGCTCTTTTTCACACAGCAGGTTTTTTGTGTGTGTCCCAATTTTTTTTTTCTGGACAACCTTCTGATGGATTTTACTTTAAATTGTGATTTCCATTCAGGTTTCATGCCATTGGCACTTTTTTTCGAAGGATTGTTTACAATTTCACAGCATAAGCTATAAAGCTTTTTCCCAGTAAATAATAAAATACAATGCACTGCAATTTTATTCTGTTTTATCCTTATACTTCGTGAAAATATGTTCTCAAAGATTCCTTAAGCTTTGTTTGGGATGTTAAACTACTTTAGGAGCTCTAAGGACTGCCATGGTGAAAACAATATTTGAAATCTCCTTGTGAATTTTGCTAGAGTATGGGTCAGTGTTTTGATTGCAGAAGAGTTCGACAAAGGATTACTAACATAATAAAACAACTCCAGGTATATTTTTGATGAGGATATGACAATGCAAAATGGTTAAAATCTCTTAAAAATCTATGCTGAATGATAAAGACCCTTTATTAATAATTTACTTGGGGAAAAAATGGAAAAAACTAAAATATAAGTACATAAACCGATTAATCGATTAATCGTAAAAATAATCGACAGATTAATCGATTATCAAAATAATCGTTAGTTGCAGCCCTAATGTAATGTTGATTTAGATGTTTTCATGCCAGATAAACATTTTAATTTAGTTAAACTGATATATATTTATTTTTCTGATCAATACACAATATGTGATGTCTCATTCTGGAGTGACTGATTAACAGAAATCAAAAAAGAGTCCTTTGTTTTTGCTCCTGAATTAATCAATATATATATATATATATATATATATATATATATATATATATATATATATATATATATATATATATATATTTTTTTTTTTTTAAACTAATTGTTTGAATGACTGGCTCTCTTCAATGGCCCTCTAAAAAAAAGTCACTGCTTTCGTTCCTGAATAAATCAATGCTTTGCATGAATCAGTTCAGCGAATAATTAACTGACTTAATCATAAAATGTCAATAGTTTAGTTTCTGAATGAATCAATGTATTTAAACAAATGGTTGCATGAAAGTTTCAAGACTCACTCATAAGGAGTCACTGGTTTTGTTAGGGTGACACGTCCTGGCTAGGATTTCTATATTGTCTAATATATCCAGGTTTGTTTCTTCATGCTGCGCAGACCGATCGGTGAATGACATTGGAGTACCATGAGAGCTATAAAGAGCAGACAACTACTTATGCTTTCGAATCTCTCTCATGGTACTTTGATGTCATACTGTACAGTACACCCATTGGTCTGCGCAGCACTGATTCAGGTCAAACACACCTAATATTATGTATGTGTATTTGCATCGCTTTGACCGTTCTCTGTAAAACCCACCTTTTCACATGCCATGATTGGTTGATTATGTACAATGCCTGCATATTATTGGTCAAATTTCTATCATTACCTTCAGCAAGTGTGAAAACAGGAAAACAAAGCCAAAACCTATTATTTTAGACAATATTGAAATCCTGGCCAGGACGTGTCCAGGAAAAATGGCACGTATGGTCACCCTAGGTTAGTTTCAAAATGAATCAATCTTTCTGAATTAATTGTGTGAATGATTCACTGACTCACTCATAAAGAGTTCTCCTGAATGAATCCATGTTTTTGAACAAATCGGTGGAATAAATGATCAATGACTCACTCATAAAGACAATCACTTGTCACAACCTACAAGCATAATGATGTAATGAATGAAATGTAGTTTTACCAATAGCATGCAGTCATTGTACAAAATCGACCAATTGTGGCACGTGAGAAGGTGGGATCTACAGAGAATGCCAAAATGATGCAATATGACATACATATTAGGTGTGTTCGACTTGAAGCAGCACTGCACAGACCGATCGGTGTATTACATTAAAGTACAGCAAGAGTGATTTGATAGCTTAAGGAGCGTCTGCTTTCTAAAGCTCTCATGGTACTTTGATGTCATAACACTGATCATTCTGCACAGTGCAAACAAAGCCAAACCCTGGATATTTTAGGTAATATAGTAATCCTTGCCAGGCCCTGTCTGTGAAAAAGGGCACGTACGGTCACCCTATAGTTACCACTATTACTACCACTTTTTGTTAGTAATTAGTAGTGTACCAAAATACATTACAAACATGATCGTGACTGTAGTTCAACTAATTTACACAAATTAATAGCAGCTTGTAGCTTGGCAGGTTTCAGTTTCAAAGTAGCTACTAAAACGCTAGTTCCAACTCTCTTGAAATACAACCACTTGACCCAATAAAAACATGATTCTACATTGGTTTAAAAGCTAGGCTAATTGTACATGAGAGTTGTCCTGCACAATAGTCAATCCAGTATAAAATAATTTAAATCCCTCAATCACAAACATACTTCAAATAACATAAATCCAATACCCACTTTGGAGATAAACCATCTTTTAGTGTTATAAAAGACTTCCATATAAACCCTACAGAGGCTGAAAGTCAAGCACAAGCTTTTATTAGACAAGGAAATTACCCTATAATCTCAAACCAGCAAGAGTTGCTGAATCACTTGGAACGGTACTAAAATCTTTTAAAGCTAAGAATTTTGTCTTTTATTAGCTCGTATAGTTGAGAGCATAATGTATTCGTTGGGGAAAGAAGAGGAGTCAGATTGGGATTTGAACCTGCATCTCACAGGAGAACCAAACCCCCCATATGTTAATAGCATTGGTTTGGGAAAATGGTCCTAGTCGGCATTTGGGTTTTTGGTCCAATATGTTCCAGTTCCAGATTATGTTTCCAGATTTATGTCATATTTAAAATTGATAGTGAACCTTTAAATTAACCGACTCACAGCTGCTCTCCATTTTTTCAGACAGAAATTAAAGAGGTATAAAAGAGATGAAAATGTAGTCTGGTTTGTTGAAACATTTGGCACATGTAAAAGCAATCAAGCAGCTCTATAAATCCACAAAGCGACCGTCCAAAGTTCAAACTGTTCCTGAAGCAGATGCTCTTGTAAAAAAAAAAAAAAAAAAAAAATATTAGTCAGGAAGCATCAGAAACTCAAAGACAACAGTAACTCAAGCTGTCCGCTGTTTCTCTTCCCTGGATCAGATGTGTTGCAGCTCTGACTGTATTGATGAAGGCCAGGCAGACATTTGTGTTCTATGCTCATAATTGATTGGTGGTCTGATTAAATGCAGAGTAAGAGGATGGAATGGGCAGTCATCCATTATAGGCGACCTTGGGGAGCAGAGTGTTGCAATCACAACACTTCCTCCCCTCTTCTGTCCTCCTCTCCCTCTTTTCCTTTCCCTTATCACTCACCCTCACATGTGAGTCAAGTGCAACTTCAAATGCAGCTTCCGAAAAATCCACAACTTTTGTTGCTTTTGTTAAGCAATATTTATATTTAACGGAGTTCACGTCAACTAAATAAAGAGAAAAGTGCTGCATTTCAAGATCAAAGCCCGCAATAGGAGAGCGTGCGGCATCAGAACTGAAAAGCTAGGTTAGTCACATTACTTTTAATGAAGATGATTGTGTGTCGAGCATCTAAATCTACTTTTAGTTTAATTTGCAGCAGTTTGTGCGTCGGCTTGCTGAAGAGATGCTCAGCTACTTGTCCGCGTCAACTGCGTGTTGCATTGATGTCAAATAGCTTATAACACGCTCTCACACATTTATTATTTTAATGTTTTGGGTGGAGTATAATTTGCATATGTGGTTTCAACAACCAGATGCATTTACACTTGTCCAGTTTCGTCTGGAATACATCTAGCTATCCGATCAGAAAAAAAGCATGAACCAATGCAGGTAAACAGGCTCTAAGAAGGCAGATTTGAGTGTGGTCTGACACCTCCTTTACATATGCATCCTTACATGTCACTTCAAAAATGTGTGCAATTTTTTTTTCTTAAACATGCAGCTTTTCACTTTACAAGGCATTAATTTATTGACTGGGGTCATATGGATTACTTGTGGATTATTGTGATGTTTTTATCAAATGGAGTGGGCATGGGCACACATGTACTCTATGTACTATAGTAACTCTGCAGGGTTTGTCCTGTCACTGCTGTCTCATTACCGAGTGCCAGTAGGGAGGATGCCACAGACCATGGACTCCCCCTCTGGTTCATTTATATGCCAGCATGCTCTTTTAACTGGAGTCCAATCGGCCTCAGATTGCAGCCAACTAGGGAGCACCTTGTTTATCAGCAGGGGAGCATATGTTGCCGTGTCCCTTATACCGAGGTGCCACTCGAGTGCGTCCGGGAGGGCAATATGTGTGTATGTGTTCATGGGATGGTGATGCGGTTGGTTGCATGAAGTGTTGGAGAACTTGCTTTGAAATTGTTGCTCGCCAAGATAAGAGCTGCTACAGCCAGGTTACCTGGTTAAAAGTAACTTGTTTTTAGGAAAAGCTGAAGTGACTCTCTCTCTCTCTATATATATATATGTCCAAATATTTGTGGTCAATAAGCCTATTTCTTTCTTTCTTTCTTTCCTAATAATTTTATTTACCAAAAATTAAACATAATTAAAAATGGTTAAAAATAAACAAGTAAAATTGTGAAATGATGACTCATATTAACTAGTGAAACAGTTTTCTGATTCACTGAAAAGTCATGATTTACTGAAAAAAAAATGCTGGCCTACTGTCATGGAAATTACATACTGTGTGTGTGTGTGTGTGTGTGTGTGTGTGTGTGTGTGTGTGTGTGTGTGTGTGTGAGAGAGATACTGTATAACAGCGTTTTGTCTGTAAGTGTTGAATGAAGAGTGATTAGTGAGAGTTTGCATGTGGGAGTGTATGACTCTATCTGAATGACTAAAGGGTCTGAGTTTCCAAACACTGGATTATGCTTGTTTAATGCACTCATGTATTGTCCAATCATTTTACAGTGCTTGGGCGCTGAAAACAGAAGAGTTTTGCTTCAGTGAATGGATGACACATCACTGAGTCATACACTCACTGCTTTTTTTTTTACAGTGTGAATAAATTCGGTCTTCTATCCAATATTAATTAAAAAAAAAAAGCACTGAAATATAATTTCCCCCATGCGATCTCATTTAATTTTTATCTTATTTTTTTGTTTGTTTACCATCACCATGTTCCTATAGTTTAGATAGCAACTTCTAGATTCTGTAATCCATTGTAATTTATTAAACAGAAAAACTTATCTGCCAATGTCAGTAATAAAAAAAAAAACATGATTTAGGATGAAATCCCCCATTTAATGTTTATACAAAATGCTAAACATTTATGTGTATTCAGTGCATTACTATATAACCTTAGAGGCCTTGCACAAAGCAGACACACACACGCACACACATACACAGCCAGGTGGTGTTGGATATTCTCTCTGAGCCTGGTTTTAAAAAACAGTCTGTTGGAACAATTCCTAGGAAAGTCCCCCAGCTTTTGAAGTTAAGTACTGCTACACCCCATTCTACAGCTAACAGACATGATGATGTTATTAGTACACATCCTCTAAATACCTGTCACTGTCTCCTGACAGCCTGATCCGCCTCTCAGAGCCCAGAGTGTTTCTGTTTGTGAGTGCTGCTCTATTCCCAATGCTAAACAAGCTGAATAATTCCACATACTGCATATATTTGCTTTTGGAGGCACCTGACGTACTAAGGTATTCATAACATACAGGTACTTCTATCATTCCCATAATAAAAAATGCTGGATAATAGTGCACTTTTACACTACTTCATGAAATGATTGGAAACACATTTGCATAGCAAAATGATCACTTCTATAATATTTTTGCCATTAGTTAATTTGCTGATCTTTGCATTTATTCTCTAGTCTACAAAATCCCAGAATCAACAGTGACAAATGCAGGGATGGGGTTTTTAAATTGAGGCTTGATTTCAGGCTTTCAGCAAGATTGGCTGCTTTAAGCCACAATATATCAATTTAGTGTGTTATTAATAATGAGGTTTGAATGATTTTTGGACAATTGTGATAACAATGTGTTACTGTTTACAACTCTGACTTATAAGTGAGCATATACTGTTCTTTAACACGGAGCTGATCAGCTTAACAACCTTAAACATTATATCAATGTTAAAATATCATATATGTATTTATTTCATTGTTGTGTATTTTAGAAATGTCCCATTCATTCGCATTTACCTGTCAAATATCCACTTGCCTCAGTCATCATTAATCAGCTCTGCTGAAGCCAAATATTATAAAAATATGTCAAAACAAGGAACAATTGAGGACAACTGGAAAATGGTGAGAGATTTAGCCATTTAAAAATGATAACATAAACATTACTGTCAGTTTTTACACTTTAAATGAAAATCAAGTTGAATAAAAGATGTTAAAGAATGCAAAAGTGAACAAAAAGTAACACTCTAAAAAATGCTGGGTTATTTTTTCAACACAAATGCTGAGTTGAAACTATTGGGTAAAGAAGCTGGGATGGGCAGAGAATTTGGGTTGATAATCGCTCATAATCAGTAAACCCAATGCTGCTGGGTTGTGTTTGGGTTGTGATTGTGAAAGAAAGCACACATCACACAACTTCCAATGATTAGTGGTGCAATAATAATCTGAAAATATAAGAAAACTAATTGAAGTGAAGAGAGAGAGAAAAAAAACGTCACCCAGCATGGAATCCCCTGTGTCTCGCTCCAGTGTCGGCTCCAGCCCCAGAGCTCGCTCCAGTGTGGGCTCCAGGCCCGAAGTCCAGCCCCGTAAGTTTTCACAAGTATTTTTTTGGGGGGGAGGGGGGTGGGGTACTGGAAGTCGAGATCCAGCCCTAGAGGCCGAGGCAGGGGTTGGAGCAGTGGCCTCAGAGCCAGTTCCGCCATGGCCACCCGAGTCTCCTGATCCGCACTGGAGGTCCTCAACTCCACCCTGTTCCTGTCTTGCACCAAACTCCAGGGCAGACCTCCCCCTCCCTGGTGTTACGACACTGGACGAGCATTCCGGGATGGGGTAGTAATGTCACAGTCATGGACTTCCATTCTCCTGGTTCTCTTGAGTTTTTTTCTTATTTGGTCATTTTCCTTTTCTTGTTGAGTTAACTGATTACTCCCCACCTGTTTCTGTTCTTTCCTTGAGTTTTATAAACCCTTTGTTTAGTTCTGGTTTGTCGGTCATTGAAGTAGCATTGTGGAAAGTATCTTAGCATAAAGCAAATCTGTGTTTTGTATGTGTTTGTTTTTTACACCATTATCAATCATTAACCTCCTTTTTTGGATTTTCATTTGGCTCCCTTCTTCTAAAGATATGATGTGTTACAGAAACTAGCTGTAGCAAGGAGCTTGTTCTTTTAAAAATTTAGTGTTTTATTTGAGTGTTTTCTCCCAAACTCAAATCACTTAATCAATGACCAGTGAGTGGGAACTGAACAAGCCAGAATAGCACTTGAGAGGAGTGATTAAAACTTAAAATTCCTTCAGATTCATTATAATACACAGTTAATTCTTGCCTTCCCGTGTTTATTACAGGATTTCTGTCTGTGTGTTACTTAGTGGCATTCAAAGCCTGATGCATTGGCCATATCGGCAATATTTCCATCGGCAGAAGAAGAAAAAAAAAATAGTGTAAAATGTTTTTTCAATATTCATTCAGCAATGTTCAACGTAACTTTTTATAAACAATATTATTTAGCTTTTATCTGTTGATTTGCGATTCTTGACTGTACTTTTTCTCATTTGGTTTTACCTTTGTTTACGTGTGTGTGTGCATATATATATATATATATATATATATATATATATATATATATATATATATATATATATATATATATATATATATATATATATATTTTTTTTTTTTTTTTTTTTTTTTTACAGAATTACCATTGTCTGTCTTGTTACTGTAGCCATTCTGTGTGTGATAAAGTGACTTTAATTTCAAACCCAGCAGTATCTTAGTAACTTAGTGCTGGGTTGCCAAAATATCCCAAATCGGTATATTTTTAACCAGTACTAATTCTTTAGAGTGCATTCCGCTGCTAGAATATAGAAGACATTAGATTGCAGGTTTTATTACAACAGGTCAGTAAATAATGAATTCAATATCAGAAAATTACCTTATTCCATTGAAATACAGCAAAATACTTCGATTTGTTTTAAGTTTGTTAGGTATTCGGTAAAATAATGAACCCCACCACTATTTAAAACAGTGACTCCCATTCTCAACAATCTTGAATGTGGACAATACTAATAGAAAAATCTCCACCATGTTATATTCGGAGTGTTAGGTTTTAATCAGTCTGCATCTATAAACATATAGTTAAAGTGTCATCAGCTTTTGTGGGTTTTGCATTTTATCTACCCTCCATTGGAGCCGCTGATAAGATTAAGTAAAACCATCCCAGCAGCTTCGGTTCAGGCTTTAACAAGGTGTCCTGTTCAAATTATCCCTCAGCTTATTTCAGACACCACTTAACATTCCCTCGATACCAGCACGGCGGTTCCCACCAATTTTGCAGTTATTGATTCCGCTACATTTGTTCATGTATCATCTCAGCATTAACCAGTGCAATCCAGGTACCGCTCTCACATTCTGGGTCTGCCTGACTGGCTGACTGTGTGATAATTGCTAAGGAGAGTGAGACTGAGAAGTCAAGGGTGAAATGAGACATGCCATGAAGACAGAAAGAAGGGACTGAAATGAGAAGTAGAGAGACAGAGAGGTGATAAACAAAGACATGGACAGATTCTGCTGCAACACGAAAAAGCCATGTAGGGAGACAGAATGAGTGGAGAAACAGGACATCGACGGAGGAGCGACAGATACCTGGTGCTGAGATCAATACCTGTACCTCTAATGAAGAGAGAGACAGGAAGGGAGAAAAAAGAAAGAGACAGACAGAGAGAGAGAGAGAATGTGTATATGCTGGCAGGGTGCAACAATGTACACAATAATATGTGTGTAGAAGGCAAAAAATCTATCTAATTGTAAGCATTACAATGCTAATTTGCTAATTATTTGTCACCACAGGGGTGGTGACAAATAACTTTTTACATTAAAAATAATGAGATATTTTATAATATATTCATAAAAAGGGTGAAATTAGGTAACTAAATGCATAAGCACAGTGATAAAACAACCGCTAATTATATGCTTTGTTTTAATTTGCTCATAAAATAGATTTATAGAAGTAAAATGAAAAGCTATCCTGTTTTATTTAAATGAAATTGAAAGGAATCTTGAACAAATGTTCATCTTCAAAGAATAAACAAACTTGTCCCCTGTAATATTGTTATTTCTGAAAACATATACTGAGCACTTTCTACCTTTTGTAAAACACCCCAGTGTGTTAGTGTCAAAAATATAGGTCTCTCTCTCTCTCTCTCTCTCTCTGTTAAATCTGTTCGTATGGTTTCCATCTTTTTGTGTAAATTAAAAGCAGCACTGACAGCCGACGAGGAACAAATGTTGAAGGACTATCATTCTGGGGAAAGTACCCCCAATGCGCAGGATTAATTTCCTTGGTTAAAGCTGCAACCTATTTTTTATTTTTTTTTAAACCTTGGGAATCATTATGATTTGATGTATTGTCAGCTAAAGGTAAAACTTTTTTATAGTGCTTGTGTTACTGATTTTAACAAGAAAAGTCTTGAAAACAAAGTTGATACACCATGGCAACCTCTTTTTTTTTTTTTTGGCTTAGACAAAACTATAAAACCTGAGTGGAGATCCTTTGTATAAGACGCCTTTATCTAAAAAAGCGACATACAGTGGTGAGTACTTCATTGTATTATTGCAGTGAACTCTTTTATCTTTATTTTAAACCCAGTTCTTTCTGCTCCAAAAGAGAAACCGTGTTTTTAAGTTTTTATGTAGTTGTTCAGGTTGGAACCTTTATTTGTGGTTTTAAATTGGCTTTTTAATAGGTTTGAGCTATTTTCTGCAGATACATTTATTTTGGGTTTAAGGCCCATGGGGTTCACTTCTCAATCACTGAATTTCATTTTGGGTGAAGCAAATTTGCAATATCAGTAGAAAAAAACTGAATAGAGAAAGTCCTGTAAAAGTGTTGTTGACTGTTTATTTTTACTTTAGTAAGTTCAAGACTGCTGATTGATTTCAACTTTAATAAAACTATGGAAGATCTGTCAACTTTTGAAATGATTTGGTATATATAAATAAAGTTTGAAAAATGTATAAAGTTTAGAAAAAAAATACAATTCTCTCTCTCTCTCTCTCTCTCTCTCTCTGTGTGTGTATGACGCTTGATTGCTTGGAAGAGACATGTGCATCAGTTGAAATCTATGGAGGATTTAAATTTTTCTTAACAGGGTTTTCTGAAAACATTTAATAAATGGCATAGGGTGTCATACTGTAATTATATAATAATAATAATTATAAGAACTATTGACCACTGCATCACCCTATGCTTGATGTATGCTTGTTCCCAAATAAAGTCATTCTGTTTAAAAGTGACAATGCAGACACCTTCTGCATACA
Source organism: Carassius auratus (assembly GCF_003368295.1). Lineage (NCBI taxonomy): Eukaryota > Metazoa > Chordata > Actinopteri > Cypriniformes > Cyprinidae > Carassius > Carassius auratus. Next base: position 324,224 of record NW_020527534.1, on the reverse strand, counting down.
TCATTAACCTTTCAAGCACAATACTTACCAACTCTAGTTGAAGCCTAATTACATCAATTCTGGCTATCCCACGGATATCTGTGATGTGCGCCCAGACCAACTGACAGGACACTGACTGGCCTTTGAAGTGCACATTAACTAGCCCAGACCATTTGAGCATTCATGGTGACTTTGATTTGCTCCATTACTGTGAATCTCCACTCCCCCCACTCATACTACCTCAAAGGGAAACACGGTATTGTTTCTAACAATAAATTAAGCCAGTGCTGTTCAGATCAGAGGGACTGTGTCAAGTCATAGTAGTCATACAACATAACTTCCACCTCTTTATGTGACTCTATAACTTCCATTGGCAAGCAGAGAAAAGAGGAAAGAACTATGCTGCCATACAAAGGCAAAAAAACAGTAACTGGACTAGAGAAACATGATTTGGATAAGACTGAACAAGTGAGTGAATTAATTAAAATTACATGTGACTTGAGAATAACCCACGACATATTAAGCACAACCCATTCAGACTTATGTTCTATCTAAATTAAAAAGAGTATGTATAATCAACCTCAGGAGCAAAAGTTAATGGGAATTGTGATGCATCAATTGAGTTGCATTAAAACGTCTCTGGGAAGAAGCGATAACAACATCCCTTTTAAAAAGATAAGTTATTTTCTAATATTGGCTTTTTGTCTGAAAGGCACACGTTAGTAAGGAAGCAGCAATCAGCGAATTAGCTGGGATTAAAAGATCTCATGAAAGAGTTCAAAAAGGGTTTCTCATGCCTGTAATGAAATCATAAAGAAAGCTAAAGAATGGCTACTGTAATAATTACAGCTTAGAAACTCAGCCAGGCATGTACCAGGAGAATCAATAGACCCTTGTCTTCAAAGATTGAAAAAAGGTAATGATTCTGCACGGTGTCATTAGTTGGGTTCAAACTTTAGGTCAAACCTCATTTTTTTTACATAGAGTTCTTTGGATTTACCTTGATTTCTGCTTAAAATTTAGGTTCCACTTCATATTCGGTGTCTTTCACTATGTATTCAAAAATTAATTGGTACGGTACACTTATTGTGTTCATTTTGTAATACAAATCACTGTTGCTATTGATTATTCAAGGACGGGTCTGGTGGTATAGTTAGATTTAAGGTGTAATGGTATGGTCAACAGTGTAATTATAGCTGTAACTACAGAAATTAATTTCATATGTCAATACAGGAAGGATTTTTTTAAATAAAACATGTACTGTATGTACACATTTAGAGCACTGAAACAAATTATTAATTTAAATGTTAGTGCATTGTAGTAAAAGACATTTAAAATATAAAGTGGTCCAAACTTCATAATAAATCTTAATTACAAGAAATGTTTTGTCGAAGTTGTTGTTGCCAGGATGGGCAACCAATTATTAAATGGTTCACACATTTTTTCAACATTCAACTATGAATGGTTGCATAACATGTAGACAAAAGACATGGAAATAAGTATGTTGTTTTTGTCTTAAGTAAACTGTTCTTCTGTTTTTGTGGTTTAATGATATATATATATATATATATATATATATATATATATATATATATATATATATATATATATATATATATATATATATATATATATAAAAGCTTCTGTTTAAAAGATTGAGGTCAGTAAGTTTTTTTAATGTGTTTGAAAAAAATCTACATGAATAGTAATACTGTGAAACATTAGAAAGTAGTTTTAAAATAACTGTTTTCTATTTTAATACATTTTAAAATGTACAGTAATTTATTCATGTCATGGCAAAGCTGAATTTTCATCAGCCATTAGAAATCTTTCTGATATGCTGACTTATCCTCAAGAAACATTTCTTATTGATATCAATGTTGAAAATAGTTTTCCTGCTTAATATATTTGTGGTACATTTTAGTCAAGATTTTTTCATGAGTAGGAAGTTCAAAAGAATATAATTTATATGAAATAAAAGCCTTTAGTTTGTAACATTATCATTATAACATTAATATTATAAATGTCTTTCCTGTCAATTAAATTCATCCTTGCTGAATAAAAGTAATCTTTTCTTGAAAAAAACTTAAAATAAAAAATATATCACATACTTTCTCCTGCAACTGCATACCCACAATAAACTTGTTCAGACTGGTCATTATTCATATACAGTGGCAATAAATTCAGATGGGTTCTGCGGTCTAATAAAGTGACGTTTCCAGAATGAACTCTCCTGCAGTGAGACTGTCAAGGGCATTCCTGCTCATTATGGTTTATAATCTTTAATTTAATCAGCACAGCCATAGGAGACATATAGACGGATTCTGCATATCTGTTAGATATGCAGTATCCCACCTGAGCTGTTGTTTATCACATTTAACTCCTTAAGCTAACAAAGATGCTTAGGAAAAAAACAAAAGCTATCAGTATCAAGCAATCTTCAATTATGCATTAGGTTTTTAAAGCTATGCATAAATCATTGTATTTCAGTAAATAAGTCTAGTGCAGTGTTCGCTTGTTTAGAGAGATTGCAAATGTATCATAATTAGTACTAATAGACACCTAGTGGTTCTATTTTCAGCCACACCATAAATGATAGCCTTATAATACAATTTATATTCCTAATATAATTAGCCTCCAAGCAGGTGGGGTCATTTTACAAATTAAACGTGTAAGGCTCCGCTCTTTTTAATTCCAGCAGAAATATAACAGAACAAAAAAGTAAGATGAAAGCCTACTACTAATAATATAAAGAAGGCATGCAGGTGCATTGTGAGATGAAAATATTTTATTTTTAAACGGAAATGGTCATAGTGTTCAATCAATGTGATCTCAATTGTATTCATAACATATGTATTTGTATTTAAAAGTGCCTACCTACATTTTATGCATGTTAAGATCTTTTTAGTAAATCAAAACCATACAGTGCCATACAGGGCCCAAATCCATTTTAATGCCTATATTTGTCTTTAAAGTCTCTCTAAAGTTGGTATTGGGGTGTATATATAGTATATAAATAATAGTAAAATAAGTAGTTTAAGGATATGTTTTAGAAGCCGTCTATATGTTGACATCAGTGTATGTTTGCTAAAACCGCACTTTACATTTGAATAACTATGAATACTAATGAGGTCACGTTATAGATTTGGAGTGTGGGTTGAATAGCTCGATCCAGTAACACTCCCTCTCCAATATGTATAATCAATCAAAGGGGTGTGGATTCAAGAAAGATTGATGCACAAATCAATCAAACTCGACCGAGAGACCAAACAATGTCACTTAAACGACATAATGATGTCAGCTGGACACTCTATGTTGGCACAAGAGTTTATTTTACCTGCATAAAACAAAAACATTTATTTAAAGACTTGTAGATCATCACATCCATGGGTCAAACCAGCTTCACCTAATGTTACGAAAAGTATGCAATAACACAGAGAGCCCTCATGCTAACCCAAATCCTATAGAGTGCCTCGTAATAATACATATTGTATCAGCAGTCATTTGATGCATGCTGGGAGGTTTGGTTGGAACAGAAAGTCTATTCCTCAGTTCAGCGGTATGCTGGAGGCTGTGTATCTAAGGGCTAGCTGCGGGTTTACCAAGCCTGAGCTTAAATCCACTGCACAGCCCTAGCTCTCTTTTTTTTTATATGACAGGGTAGGAGCTTGTTCAGTGTTTCTGGCTGCGCCCCCAGTCAAACTGTTCATGTGAACAATTCAATCCTGCTCCCTAGAGCAAGTCAACAACCAGATTGACGTTGACTGAATTTTGAAACAGGCATTGTAAAGTAAGAATCAAAAGAAACCCCCCAAATGCATTGGCCTGTTTTATAAAACGTACAAGCTACCATCAGTGTGATACCTACATCAAACTAAAGCATAGCATGGGTTGGCATTTAAAGTGTTTGTTCTGCAAAAAATATGGCTGCAATTGAAGTCAGCATGAAGTTAACCCTATTTACATTCTTCCTGGTCTTGTTGTAAATGATTCATCAGTGCATCCAAAGAAAAAATATTGTTTGGTTTCATAGTCTTTAATCAAAAGTAATGACTTGCTCTTACTCTGAAGCAATTATCTGTTTTGGGTCTTGTCACTTTTGTGGGCTTTTCGCGAAATAGATTTGTTATTGCTCTAGCAACCTAACATTCAGTCTGACTCCATTCGGACATGTCATAGCCACTTTTCCGGGATCCAATCAATTGAGAAACCAATATATTTTTGAAGTTCTATAAGTGTCTGCAGTTTTTGTTCAGACCAATGCGAAAATCCATCTACATAACCTGTTTTAAATTAATAGAACAATTTATCCTCCTGACACATCCCTTTTCTAAAAAATAAATAAATAAATAAATATATATATATATATATATATATAAATAATAATAAATTAATTAATCCATCAAATTGATCATTTTGAATGTTATTTTCTTTTTGTGAAAAAGTCGATCTCAACTGTAAATCAATTGCTATTTCGTTGTCTACAACATTACAAGAAAGTAATAATAACATGTACATAAAAAATGTAGAAACACTGGACACAACTATGGGGCACCATTGTGCAACAGCAAGCGTCACAACAAAAAAGGAACGCTGATTTAGGTCTCATATATAATTTTTGGAGGTAGATTTTTTTTTCAAGTTTGACTAAATACATATATATAATTTTCCAGAAGACTTCTATTTCAAATAAAGGCTGTTCTTTTGGGCTTTCTCATCATCAAATAAAAATCTGAGGGATAATGTGACACTGAAGACCTGAGAAATTGCCGCTGAAAATTCAACCAAAATTTATTCACTCTATTTTGATAAAATAATGCAGCCTTTTTTTTAGGTCTGCTGAGACTTCTTTCAAAACCTATTTAAAAACAACAACAATAATAATGTGTGATTCCAAACATTTTTTAAATAATCTTTAAGAATACATGCAAAATGTGTTTGCTCTTGGAAAGCACTGTGGAACTATTAAATAAGGAGCAGTCACAGGCCAATTTTCTAGTTCTGGTTCATAGAGAATTTTGCAGATGATTCTGTGAAGGCACACTGGCCTATTTTATGGTCAGAGTTGAAAACTGATAGTTGTCCTTTTTACAAATGGTGCAGGATTTCTTGCCAAGCCCCATGAATATTCAGAGGGAACAGGGCCTTAGGGAAGCACGCTAGCACAGAACTGTTATCAGACACCTCTCTCCTCTACAGAGCCATGATACTTTCTCTTTTTCCACCCTCTTTCCCCCTTTTTCTCTCCGAACAGCTCTGCGTTTCAGGAATGGGATATAATAAAAGAGTAGAGGAAGATTTCCGTGCGACTGGTGTGATTAATGGAGCCTGGCAAACAGAAAATAAAAAGTCAGTGGAGCCATATTGTTCACTGGCTTGTTTAGTGTTTGTGTGCTAGAGACGATGAGCTCACATGATCTGCAGCCACGACGTTCCACTCTAAGAAGTTAATATTCCCAGTGGGAAAGCTTGGTATAATTGACTTTCTGGATTTGCACGCTTAACGGTCAGCGGCCAAGGAGAACTCGGGAAATGGCCGCATAACTAACAATGTGTACTTGCATAAACAAATGCTACCAGCCGTAATCAAACAAACAAACTCCCGCACAAATGGTGAAAATGTAACACTCTGAAACCCCTGCAAGAACAAAAGGTGCCGTGAGATCAATTAATAAAGTAAGTTGGGGCAAAAAGTGGTGCAGTGGATTCAATACCTGTTAGCACAACTTGCGTAGCGGACACTTTTAGGTATCAAAAGTTGTCAACCTTTAGTTGGAAGCCTTAGAGACCAATGAAATGCTAAAAGCTGAGTGTTCCTCATAGCTACAGGGCAGAGCAGGTCGCATGGGATAATATTTAAAGGGGCCCTGACCTCACCGGGCGAAGTGCCATCATGCCTATGAATGAGATGCGGATGAGTCTAGACATTCTTTGGGAACTTGGCCTCATGAATGCTGGAGAGAGAAAGCTTTGATAAAAACTCGAATGGCAGATTCAACCTCTTGACACTGCGCTATGAAAAGCTATCAGAAAGCGCTAAACCAAAAAATTGAATATTGTGAACTTGAGGCTTGATGGAAATTGTGTATACATCCAACACTTTTCTTTAACTGCCTGGATAAAAGGTATATTAGTGTACTAATATATTAGTATATTAGTGTACAGTAGGTAGGTCAATGATACAAATGTGTGTGCTATCTAATAATAGATGTAGAATAGAAAAAATGCATTCAAACTTAGTCATTTTTATTTTTTTGTCTCTTATATTCACATAATTATATATAATTATTACATAATTATTTGATCAAAAATGCAGTGAAAACAAAAATAGTTAAATATTAGTATTACAAAAAAAAATTAGTTTTATAATGTGATTTATTCCTGCCAAAGAAAAATTTTCAGCCACATGATTCTTCAGAAATACGCTCGACAAACAGTTCTTATTATTATCAGTGTTGAAAGCACTTGTGGTTTATTTATTTATGAAAAAAATATATACAAAATATAAATATTTTTGGGGAAACCATGAAACATTTTTATAGGGTTCTTTCATAAATATAAAAGTTTAAAAGACAGAATTTATTTAATATAGTTTTTTTTATAACATTATAAATAGTTCACTTAAGATTAATCTAATGCATTTTTATAATTTCTTCTTTTTCAAAAATAAATAAAAATAAATCACCACAAACAATTTTATAAATTTTTACTTTTACCTTGATTTAACTTAAATTTTTACTTAACTCTCTGAATTTTCCTCATCGTAACATCTGAATCGAAACACAAAACATGTCTAATCCTGACTTATTTACTGTAATATAATAAATCACATTAATCAACATTTCCTGAGCAATGCCCCTTAACCAATAAATGATTTATTGTCTTATATGAGCATGTATTAACCTATGACTGGCCATTTTGAAATCAAGTTTGTCATTCTGCCTGCTAACATCAATCATTCATCTCTTCAGTATCCATATCAAAGCTCTTTGAACCTGCCACAAAAGCTATGATGACATAACAAAATCTGTTCTTCTTAGTAATAATAGAGATTTACATCGAACTAAATACAGGGCCAGGGGCAACACAGTAAATCTCACCTCAATCTTTTGCCTTTATGTGACACGATAGGGCATTTCTGCAGCATGTTCAGGGATATCCCATTAACCTCCTGTACTCACAGCCACGCAGTATAAGTTCCTCTTTATGGTTAAATGGGTGTAAGGATTAGCAAGGGAATAATAATAAAGCACACTGCAGGCAAGCCATTATATATGGACGGCTAAAGATACAAATGTTGTATGTGGTTAAATTGAGCATGGGCTTTCCAGCTGCTGGGACTGAAACAGCATAAAAAAGAGAGACAGAAAAAGAAAAGGAGAGACAATATATGGAGAAAACAGCTTAAAGGTAATCAGCAAGGTTAACTGGAACATGAAATGAACAGTATACATACAGATGAAAATTCTGTCATTATTTAAAGAATACTTCGTAGTGATCCTAGGCCTTCAAGCTCTAAAAATGACAAATAAAAGCAATAAAGGGGCATTGCATAAAAATATCTTAAAGTCCTATAGCTTTGACAAATTTTGAAACTATTAGTCAAGTGTACAAATATTTGCACATGGATAACTTCATCCGCTCTTCAAATTTGAATTAAATTAAAGTTTAAATTTATAACATGAAATAATTAATACATTTAGTGAAGCTTGACATCTGCGTCACAATCATGGACTTCCTTTGTTGCGTTTTCATTTAGTTTCTGTTGTCCCTTGATTACAGTAGCTTATTCAGTTCACCTGTATTTGATTAGTTTTCATCCTCATCCATCGGTCACTCGTTATCTCACCCTACTTAAGATTATGAAATGTTAAGTAAAAAATTTTTTTCTTAAACTTTTTATACATTTACTGTGTAAAATGATATATACACTATATAATGTTACTTATCATGATTATTAGTATATGCTACTGTAGTCCCAGAAGTATATTATAGTATATTATATAAAATTATATATGCATTTTAAGCTCCTTTTTTGGAAACACCTGTGTTTGTCCAGTGAAATTGCTGCTAACACCATGTAAAAAAAGAAAAGAAAAGAAAAGAAAAAAAAACAACAAAAAAAAAAAAACATGTACTGTATGAGTTCTAAGAGTGCTTTCAGTAAAGAAAAGATGAAAAATAAATAAAAAAACATGTCAGGTATTTGAAAATTCACTCTTGAAATGTCACATTTAATGCCTCTAAAATGTCAAGATGTGGTCTAAGTAACCATTAAGCAAAATGTAATAACATATTTTCCTCACACCTTAAATACCTCTTTATCATTATTTTCAAATTAAATATATTTTAAGTGTTAAATTTAAGTAAACTCAAAGTATTTAAAACAATTCATAAATTAATTTACACATACTATCATGTTTTAGGGAGTCTTACCACAAGATTTGTCAACCTGAACTAACATCTTTTTGTCAAATAAACAGTGTAATATTTAAAGACACTATTATTATTATTATTTAATTATTTAAATTTTGCCCTGTTCCAACTTCCTGTAGAATATATCGACATAGGAAAGAAAATTGCACTTGTCAAGCAAATTCATAGGGTCTTTAGAAGCCAATAAAAAGTGGTGAGATCTCTCTCTCTCTTGCTCGCTCCTCCTGTCACTCAATCTTGCACCATCTGACTGCAAGCACAGTTAGTCCACATATTGATTTTGGGGAGTAATTGGCTTTAGTAGAGAGAGAGAGAGAGAAAGAGAGAGAAAAAAATGGTCAGGAAAGGGAGATAAAAATGTTGGCAGCTAAATAACGCTGTACTATTGAATTCTTTAAGTTATGGTTGGTGGCTGCGATAAACACAGTAGATCTCCCTTGAGTGAAAGGTAAGGTTCGATAAGCTTGTACACATTCTGTGCTTCTGGAATGACCTCTGTACTGCAGCCAGTGTGTAATGTAACACAGTCCACTGAGCTCTACTACAGAGAACAACCACATTATTTGTGCATCAGCCTACATTATGCTGTTAAAAATCCACAGTAAACATAAAACCTGACAAAACTGATGTTACTCATAATACAATTTACAAAGACAAGCATTTTCCAAATTACAAAGAAAGTACTGCTCTTTAAAACCAATTCAATGCTCCATTAAGCAGTGTTGACTGCACCTGGCTCCCCGTTGCCGAAATGATGCAAGCAGCCAAATAAGTCTGGAGGAGATACACAACAGGAGCAGGACCACCGGCATTCTTTTCCACCTTGTGGTTTTTAAACGTTGTAAGTAAAGTTCTTAGAATCTCACTCTTGAAATGTCAACTTTAATGCCTCCAAAATGCCATGTGTTCTACCCATCAATTTTCTTTAGACCTTAAATATATGCAAGTCAATATCTCTTAATCATTCTTTATAAAGGTTTTAAAATATTTCTTATTTTCTTATTAATTTATAAATAGTATTACGTAACCTTGCCTTTTTAATTTTTTTTATATCATACATAAAATATATTTTTATATTATATTTTTTCATATATACAGTTGTATCACCCTGACATGTTTTTTTTTGTACTTTATGCCACCCCAAAACAACAAAATCATTTTAATTCAGATTTTCAAAACATACTCATCATACATATAGTATGGTATAGAAACTATTTTTATTCAGAAGTTGCTAATTTCACAAATAATTGCAAAGAAATGGCAAGTAACACATTGAATTTAAACATGAATTTTTTTTTTTTACCGTAATATAATTTTTATTGTGTAGAAGAGCTGTATCCAAGTCATTGTATCCATTAACTGTATATTCAAATATTTTAGAAGTCATTTATATATATATTCATACGAACACACGAGCAGGCCAAGATCATTATCACAGCCAAAGTTCTTTTTATTGTTCAACAACTTCCTTTGAAAACATCACCCTGAACATTTCTTCCATTTCAAAGATACAGGAATTCTCATTCAGATTCCTCACTGTGTTTGCACTTTCTTCAAATGAAATTTATGCTGTGCTGACTTTAGGTTCTTTCACAGTGGGAGAACCACATTATTATTATTTTTTGTTCCTTATACTCAACCACTCAGATCAGAATCCATTTTCTGAAGGAAGCAGCATTATGTGTGCCTCTCTCTGAATTGTCCTTGTTGTAACATCTGAAGCGAAACACAAAGCATGCAATTTTCCATCCCAATCTTCCAAGATATCATAATGGTTAATAAATGCTGCCATGTTAAAGTGTCCAAATTCACATATACTAGGCATTGCAGTAAAAGCATTTGACTTTTTTCAGTACTAGAACACTACTGTTAATTTACATTGGATTGTACAATTGACTCAAGCAAAAAACTGCAAGTTGTGCAGGCACATTTGTTTAGCTTCCTTCATACCACCAGTGATGCAAGATCTACATCAATTTGTTACTCTGCTTTCATTTATTTAGATTCTCCACTAATTACCATCCCCTACCCTCAACATTAGGGGAGGACATGAGTCATCTTGTTGTGCTTCAAGATAAAATTTTGCTATGTCAAGGACCTCAGAAAATCGATTCAACCTTCCAGAGATGGAAATGTTGATTGCACAGAAGACTAGATTTTATCGGACCTGAGGCCACCTAAATGTCCTGAAAGTTCATTCCCTGAGTTCAATTTAAAAATGTTCAGTTCGAATCCAACACACCTCAATAATATAGCTGGGATCTTGTGCACAGTGGGGCCATATATCCAGCTCCCTTTTCTATTCTCAGATGTCGTTAGAATGATTTAAATTCAATATGATCTCGAGTCCACGAATTAGAAGATTAAATATCTCCAGTACATCACGGCCTTATCAGAATTATCGCACTTGGGATTACTTATTTCTGCTATTGCTGAATCCTCTATATGTGCAAATAGAGTTGGATATTATTTATTATGAGCAAGAAGCATGCAGTTATGAGTGCTGTGAATGCTAATAATATTTGAGCAAGTATACAACAACATGCACAGCATAGAAATAGATTCAAATGCAGAGAGAAAGACACTGGTACCAAAAATGTCATAACATGAAAAAATACATTTTCTTTGGTTCAGTGTAATACCAACATAACTCTACGTTTCAGACCAACAGCATGACTTCAAGTGCAATATTGCTTTTATTCAACAGTCCCCTGAACAAGAAGTTAATACTGAATTAGGCTGTGCATAATTTTTCTCTGTCAGCAAAAACAATTCCAAACAAAGGCAAAATCTATTGTTGCATATCAGAGCAACACATGACTGTATCATTTTATTTTCTGAATGAATCTGAGTTTTGAAATGAATCAACTGATTGAGGAACTCAATGACTTGCTCACTAATTCACTTAAAAACACCTGTTGCCGCCTACTGGCATACCAATATATCCTGCAGAGTCACTGGAAAATCCCCACCTATATACATTGTTCAAGAACCTACATACATGCCATTAACTTTACAATGCAACACACTTATATATATCATTTTTAAACACACATTTCATCTCATATACAGTGTACAGCTTATAACTGACAATGATCACACTTAGTAGATGCTAGAATAAATGTATGTCCTATTTTATCAGTATTGCACGGTATTTATTTTCATTTCACAAAGAACTAGCATGTGCTTTGATGGTAGTAAGACCATGTTAATTAATGGTCTTGTTTTTGGCCCTGTATCTGTCAACAGTCGCTCTTTGGAAGTTCAAATTAGCTGTTTATGACTTCAGGGCTTGTGCAACGCCTCAGTGCAGTGAAAATCAAGCCACACCAGCCGCAGGGCAGTCGGGTCTTATTAGAGCAGAGGCGATAATGATGACCGGGATCTGCAATCATAATTTGTGTCAAATCCAGGGTTTCATGCACTGATTATGGTGGATGTACAGAAGGCCAAATCTCCACCAATCTCTTGGAAAAAGGATGTTAACACTCAGTTTGAACAAAACCCTAATCTAAAACAGCTTTTGGTGTTACAGCGCCTCCATTCCAAACCAAAAGCTTTGTCCAGGTATGAAAGACCAACTTGCCCTTCCCTAACCCTCAAGGAATCTCTATAAATGGCCTGTTTAAAGGGATAGTTCACCCCAAAATGAAAATTCTGTCATTATTTACTCACCCTCACATCATTCCAAACCTATATAACTTTCTTCTACAGAACACAAAATAAAATATTTTGTAGAATGTTGAAAAACAAACAGTTGGTGACCATTGACATCTATTGTATGAAAAAAACATACATGAAACATGCATGCTATTTATTATTTATAATAAATATTATTAATATTATAAATATTATTAATATTTTAAATGCACTATTTTTTTTAAATATATATATATTAACATGCTGCGTTTACAGGAGACTCTTATCGGGCGATAAAAAAAAAATATCGGCGTAAATCTATTCTCAAAGTTAGTACTCAGAGCTGGGTCTATATTAGGCGAGCTATGATGAGTTTCACCATGATATTTTAGCGCAGAGAAAAAAGATGATAAAATCGCGGAAAGGTTGTGGGATTTATAGGGATACGCTAAATAGGGATGCCAGCGACCGGTATGTGGACAAAATTGGAACTATTAACGGTTTGTATCCATATGAAATTCCCAACAAATAGTGGAGTACCGTCGACGACTTGCTGCCGCACTTTTGCACTACAGATATCCTCAGCTACCTTGTTTGTTTTATGAGCGCCTACACTTCAGAACAGTTCCGAAGCTACAAGTCATTGGAGTCTAATGTACAGTTCACAAATGGATGGGTTCAGGAGCTGCAGATCATAGAACCGGCAAACAGTATACAGTAATCCATACAAAGGTAAGCTGCGCTCTACCTAGCTTCTAGTTTAGTAACTGTTAGTGCTAACAACCATTCGAACATGGATTTTTAACTATGTGTTTCAAAAGTGTAGTTAATAAGCTGTCAACCCTCCCATTTTTTTTTCGCCGTTCTCACGTATTTGAGCTCTTTTCCTGCTGTCTTCCTGTTTTAGTAATTTCCTGTAAAATATCCCGTTAGCCCCTCCATCAGACCTTTCCAGTCTCTGTGCTTTTGTCCTGTTGCTACTCCTTGCCCTTCCAGTGAATGATGTTTTCAAAGCATTGTTTTGCTTACTTGAAAGCAACCTTAGCATGATGTTGGGCTTTTTAAGATAACAGCATGGTTGTTGTGAGAGCACGATTTCACGCCAATCTGTAAGCAAAGTCACGTTAGACCTAGCTTCATAAATCGCTTAACGTTAGTTAATGCAGCAGTTTTGTAGTAACGTTACCGATTTCTGCTGTCAGCAGAGGCAACAGAAAGATGAATGTTGAAATTTCCCATATTCTGGATGAGTAACCCGATAAATTTCCCTTATTTTCAATGTTCAATGTTGACTTAAGCTATATAAATGAATATTCAGATGTTATGGTCTCCGTCATCGTGCCTCCAAGCAGGAAAGTGGTGGAAAGTTAATCCATTCTCATTTTATTTTCCCCATGGCGATTATGTGTTGCGATATTACACCCTACAGTACAGCAACAGTTTACCATTGTTGAAATAGATTTTTAATGAATCAAATATAGACACACGGATGAGAGGGAGTACGTCTAAACACTGCGCAGTAGTCTGAGTAGTAGTACAGGAGGCCATCTACATGGCGGCCACACCAAGTAATTGACGTCACAACGGCCAGGCCCTAGAAATGACCATATCAAACATGATGTGCTAACATGGATGCAGCTGAAGCCGCAGGGTTTGCTTCAGGGAATTGTTTTTAAAGAAGCTTCCCAGTGGATACCATTTTGGAAACAGGAAACAGCCCCTGGTCTAATGCACCACCTGGCTTTAGAAACCCATTCTATAAGACTTACTTGTAGTAATTATTTTAATTTGGGTAGCACACATTTTCTGAATGCCTTTGGCAGAATTCAAATGAGCCATTTTAATCTAGATTAATCTAAAACTTTATTTTGGTGAAAATATATATTGCTATTAGTTATTGGCTTTGTAAACAATAACAACACTGGTATGCCTTTCTTTTCTTCGAACCACCTAACGTTTACTGTATGTACAAAAATAAAATAAATAAAACCCTATATTTTGTGCTTGTCAAAACATATAAAGTCAAACAAGTTTGTGTGATATAAGACTGGACTGAACAGAGATTTTTCAATATTAATATTATCTTTAATATCCATAATTTCACCTGGCTGGTCACTCTATTATGTGACAGCTAAAAAACATACAGCACAAAACATCAAAAGCCACAGAACCATATTTCTTAATTGGCCCTTACTGTGTTTCAACATTTGGACCTTAGGGGCCGCTCTCAGCTCCTGCATTCAACTTCCTCCTGCCTTTCCCTGCATTCGGCAAACCTATTGAAAATGAAAAGAGGAAAAGGCCACACGAGGCTTCCCCAAACAAGGTTATTAAGTGGCCACTGGATCAAGAAAGCGGTCACTGAAATGCTTTTTAGTCTATCTTGTTTTTTCTTATTACTGCTGTGTCTGTTTACTGCTGGGACAAAGGCTTCAAACAGCCAGTGACCTGGGGGAAGACACATCAGGGGAGCAGCTCTCCCTGTTATTTAACCCCGCCAGATCTTGTCTGGTAACACATCTTTATCTCTTAGAAAAGAGAAGGTGGGGTAATAAGGTCAGTCAAGCCCAGGAGACAAGGAAGTGAGACTCAGGAGAATGAGCATGTGAGTTTTCTAGATTGTGAGAAGAGAAGGACAGTTGTACAGAGAGTAAAGGGAAGGGACAAATGATACTCACTAAGTTTCTGTTCACAGCGAACCATAATATGTTGAGTCTCCTGCTTTTACTGCTTAATCAAGATAGATATAGTAGAGTACTGGGAGGAAGTCTGTCTACAGACAGCAATATCTGACTATTGGAATGAACTCATACAATATCTGCATGATAATTGCATCTGAATGCTGAGAGTGACTGCACAACCATTTTTATTTTTGCACGATATCAAGAAGTAATTACACATCATTCTACTTTTCTATTACTGAGCCATCCAGGAGTTTGGCTTCAGCAATGGATTATGCCATGCATCTTAAATTCCAGATGAAACTAACTTTGGGTGAAAACACCTTTAATTACTTTATAACCAAATTAGGAACCTCAAGAATTAAAACCATATGATGTTCAAATTTGCTAGGATGCATGATGTCCATTCAAGATTCACAGCAGTTTATAGCATTCCCACACTTTCTGAATATTTCATTTTCCTTATTTTAGAGAGTCACAAAGACAAATTTAAATGATTTTTTTTCAATTTGAGTATAATCATAAAATCTGTGTTCAAAATATAAGTTTCAATGGCTTATTAAAGATTTTAGTACACTCAGTTACAGATGGGAATTGTGAGAAACTTAAGGTTTCAGATTCTTCTAAACGAGTCTGGTAACACTAACTATTCTTTTGAAAAGTCTTAATGAGATATTTACCCCAAAAATGAAAATTCAGTCATTATTTACTCACTCTGATGTTCTTCTAATGCTTTCTTTTACAGACCACAAAATTAGAAACTAAAGGGGTCATATAATCTTTGGAGTGTTACAAGCTGTTCGTGAATAGATAAGATCACTAAAGTTGCAAAGACTAAAGCCTCAAAGAGATATTCTATTTAAAAGTTGAGACTCGTCCACACCTCCCTAAAACTTAATTTAAACACGCCCACATCTCTACGTCACTGTGTGGGAAGATTTGCATAACAATGCCCACATTTTTACGCAAAGAAAGAAGGTGTAACTTTGATTCTCACTGTAGTATTGTTGCTACGGCTGCCATGTTGTGGAGACACTGACAAACTAGGAAATCCTGACTCAGAATCAGTTGCTTGAGAACTGGACTTCACTGGTCATTCTGTGTGTTTTTGATTCATTAATTAAAAAATTAGTCATTAGCTGAGGATTTGACATCACTGGTCACTTTAAAGTTCCACTCTGAATAATAAATACTGCCAGGAACTTTCAGTTTTTTTTTTGTTTTTTTTTCGTGTTTCATCCGTATTGTCAGAAGAAACTGTGAGAACAGTTATGGAAACAAATGTCATGAAAAACCTTTTGGTATTATGATATTTTGTAAACATTTATTCAGTTTCCAAACCTTTGACTAGTACAGGCCTCAAATCTCACTGAAGTTCCAATGTTTTTCACGACTATATGATACTGATCAAATGGCTCCAAACTAAAATAATGTCTTGAGGTCAGATCCGTAATTCAGTTGGACTTCCACTGATGTATTCGAATTGATATGACTGAAGCAAGCAAGCTAATGAGGTCTTATGCAGGAAATTTCAGAACTTATGCCGCCCAGAGCCCCAGCATGACGAATGTAGAATAAATTCCTCCTCTCTCACACTGCAGATGGGCACAATTTGATTGACGGGCCGTTTTGTGATAAAAAGCAGCATACATTTTCAGTTAAACACAGTGATGTTCTTTTCTGTAACAAAAAAAATGTGAAAAAGGAAGATGAATATATGCAATTTTACCCTTCCTCATCCCCTGCTTTTCATTCATCTGGTGCACCTTTTGCATTAGCATGTGTTACCATTGGCTACAGCACAGCAGATGCGCTCTCCACTTTTTTTGGGGGGGAACATCAAGGGAAGTGAATTCAGGGACTTTTATCTCCTTAATTATGTAAATTATATGCCACTGATATTCCTTATCAAGACTAGAGGAAGCTGTGTTTCTTCCCTGGCAAGTTGCGAAGCGAGAGTCTGAATCCATACACGCTGAACAGTTTCTCCAAACTTGGCAAGAGAATTTCCTCCTGACTCACAATAGGATGGAAAAAAAAGCCTCGGCTCATAACTCATTTCTCAGATACAGTATTACTCTAAATCAGTGCTACCTTCGATTCTGTGCTACTTTTTTCTTGCACCCAGTACCACAGCTGTGCAATTCTTCTGCAAGGCCCTTAAAGCTTGACAGTTCAGTGACATTTTTCTGCATTTACAACTTTAGTTGTAACTTTATTCAAATATTGCTTTTGGCATTCTTCACACAATATCTATCACTGCTCAGTTTGCACAAAATTTACACAAACAGCTCTCACTTGAACTCAGGCACAATATTACTTGCCGTTCAGACTCACTTCAGAGATTCAATTATAAATTAAGGCAAAAGAGCAGAAAGCAGTAAAAATTTTATAGTGCACTGAGAATGTGACGTCTGATAAAAACAACCATTGTGCGATGTGCTACATATTTTCAAATGATTCCATTACAGGTAAATGAAATCAACTATATGCGGAATGATGTTGTTGTTACCATTTAGTATCTTATTGGCAAACTTTAACATCTAAATATGGTCCTGGTCAGATTGTCAGCATTCATTGTGGTACTAAGAATTGATCAAAGTAAACAATTTAAAAAGGTTTTAGACAAACTGGGACATACAGCCTCTTTATCACTGCAATAGAATAAGATTAATAAGCTCAACTGCATATTTGGATCATTGACAGAACCAACATGGACTCGAAATAATCACTATATGAATCAGCAGCATGGATTTTGAAGAGTAGCTACTGATTGCATCATGAATTCAAGTTGCAGAGGATAACAATATCCTGAGGTTAGTGAGTTATAACCGGATCTAGATCTCTAAAAGAGCATCAGCAAAAGCCAAAACCTAAACTCACTGGTTGAAAAATGTAACAATCTGTCATAAACGTAAATGTTACTGACACTGCATATAGGGAGCATAAAACTGTATGTACCTGCTGTGAAATTGTAGCTTGCAGAAAATCCCATCGCTTCCAATTCGCCATCCGCAACAAATTTTATCCATAGGTAACGGCCGCTCGATCTGATATATGGAGGGTTCTGTTGGCCGCAGTAGCGTCCAATTATTGGAGAAAAGCCAAAGGGCCCATCTCGGACTTCAATATGGTCAAATTTACATTCCCATGAAGGCTCGATTGAATACTTTTCATCAAAGAAAAGATCAATGCATTGTCTCGGGGGAGCTGAAAAAGAAGAAGAAGAAAAAAAAAACATAAATCAAGACTGACATCTGTAATTTATGATTGATGATGTCATATGTACTGTACAACACACTCTCTTTGCAATTGTGATTAAGTTTTTTTTTTTTTTTTTTTCTTAAATATTGTACATTTCTATATGAATCACATTCATATGTAAATCTTGACATCGTAAAATAATTGCGTTTTGTCTGCCATTATTAGTATACAAAGGCTGTTTTGGTGATATGGATTGGATTCATATGCATTTATTTCCACTGTAACATGATAATCACACAAAATGACTAAAATGTTGTAAGGAAGAATGAAAAAATATACTAATATAAAAGCTCTGAGGTTTGAAGACCACATGAGTTAAATCATGGGATTTATTATTAAGATCTCACAATATTTATAATCAGCGCTGGGTAGTGACTGATTACATGTAATCTGGATTGTGTAAAGAAAATCCAAAAAAATAGTTATTTGTAAATAATTATATTAGGCCTACATTTTAAAGTACTTGTAATCAGACTACAGTTAGTTTATTATTGGCTACATGAATACATATTTGACATCGCATCAACTACTGATTTTTATTTGAATTATTACTCAGTGGGTTATTTAACAATGTATTCCTATGTATTTGGAAGGCTTTTGGCTTTCAAAAACATTAAAATGCACAAAATGCAAATAAATAAATACATTTTTATTGTTTTATTTTGATTGTTGTTTTATTATAATTTATGTATTATTTATTTATCTGGCTAGCACTGTTTGTAATTTTTTTATTACAGAGATTATCACATATAAAGCATCTGATTACAAGAAAATAACTATTAGCCTCTTGGTTCAATTTGATTATTAGTTCGCAGCAGAACAGCATGCTAGCAGTCCAACAGATGCGACTGAAAGATAACCCCCTTTTTTTTTTTGTGGAAATCTAATTGCGTTAATCAAATTAGCGTTCAGATATTGAGAGATTGTTGATCTATAAATCCTTCTGTTATGAATGCAAATGAAACACTAGTGCTTATTAGCATCATAATAGTCCTGCATATGATTAACAATCAACTGATGGCTCTTGCATCTTTCACTCCAAGTGCCACTGCCTTGCTGAACAATTCAAAACAACCCCTACCATCCGAGTGTCATATGGCAGATTTGTCTGTGTTACAAGGTTTTTTTTTACCTTCAATGATGTAGATGCATTCTCGCTCTGGAGGATATTTGTTTGGGTAATTTGGTGAGGTGAAGAGGCCTCCCTCTGGTTCTTTTACCCAGGTTCCACACTGTCCTGCTGGCTGCACTCCTGAATTGTTTTTCACTGAAATAGAGCAGTCAAATGTCAGAGATTGCCAGGAAACATGGAGATGGAGAGTGGGTGGGTATTCTGTGACAAAACATCATTACCTGTTTCCTTCTTTGTTGCCCCAGACAACCCAAGCATGAGAAGACCTGCAACAACTGCGACAGAAGATTTACGATCAAAACATCATAGACTCATGTGGACTCATTATGAACATAAAGCTGGACTGAAGGATGCCGCTCCTACATATAATCACGTTGCTCTAAATCACACAACGGATATTTGCAAATGCCTTTTAGGAATGGCTGAAACTCAAGATCTGGAATCGTATCCTTAAGGAATTTGGTCAAAACCTGGATACAATTTAAAGTACTTTTAGTTCTATTTGTTGTAACTTATTTTCATCTTTATTTTGCATGTGTTTCCCAGATTGACTCATTTATTATGGATGTACTGTAAAATTGGGAAACCGATGATTTTACAGTTTCACCTTTATCCGGAAACTGTTTTGGAATATGGTAATACAACTGGTCATTGGCTGGTTGACTAGCTACAAACCAGCTTAAACTCATTTGCCCATCTAGCAGTCAGTCTGTTGCTTTCCCAAAATGTTCAACCAACTTGAACTAGATAATAACCAGCTTCTAACAATTTAGGATTAAACTACCATGTAAAAACCAGCTTAAAAATCTGGTATGACCAGCTCATAGATGGTTTGTTGCTGGTCCAAGATGGTTTACCAGCTTGTGGACTACCACATCACTAGCTTGGACTGGCTAATAACCAATATTGCACCAGCTCATGATCAGCTTAGAACAGCTACAATAGATACCAGATTACACCTTAAACAGTTTTTTTTACAGCAGAAAACAACACAACTGGAAAATATTATATAGACTGCAATGTCATTATGCAGTTGCATATCACTCAGAGTATATCAAATGAAATTTCAATCAGCTTACAATCACACAGAAAGTTCCTAAAGGAAGAAAGCGAGAAAGACCGGTAAATGCGAATAGACCTCATGCGTAAAATGTAACGGAGAAGAGAGTGAAGTTAACTGGCAGCTGGACTCACCGTGAAGGAACCTGTTCCCATGTACCATGTCTATTCCTTTCACAAAGGGCTTTCTCAACTAATTCCATTTAGATCGGAATACTTTCAGAAGAAAATATGGATATTTGCGGGGGAGAAAAAAAAAAGCTAAATTCACAGCGATTGTGTCAACAGCCCTGCATTCATTTCTCTATATCAATAAATACAATGGTGATTCCAGCAGACATCCACAACTAAGCATTAGTAGTTCCGTATAAAACCAGAAAAAGGTGCAAACATTTCCATCCAAACGTTTCCAAACCCCTCTGGTGCTTTTGATGGATTAATAGGTCCGTCATTAGCTTTTCCTGAACGCTCCACCTTTCCAGACTCACGAAAAAGATTCATAAAGAGGAAAGGTTAAAACATCTTTCATCCATCTCTAAGGAATACTTCTAAGAATATCCATTCCAATTCATTGTTCCACTGTTGAGAAAAGCCAACTTTAGCAAGAAACTCAGCGACAAGAAACGTGTTTAAAGCCTCATTCCCGTTTCCTCGGCGGTATATGCAGCTATAAAACCCTTTCCTGCTTCCCTTCACATCAAAGAGTTAAGTCATATCATCGTTCCTCTGCGGTTATTTCATTAATTTCAGTTCTTCAGCAGAGTTATGTCAACATGATGCGGCATCACACGGAACTGTTCGTCATATATATCCACTAAAGATATTTTTGATGATGCTCTTGGAGACGCACCGCACAGCCCGGTCAGACTGCGGGATCCAATGAATCCAACACCTCACGCGACAGCACTAGAGCGAAACCTGGGAGGTAAGCAGAAAAAAAAAAACTCTATGTGAGGAAAAGAAAAAAGCATAAATATGGATATCTAGCCAGAACTACTATCAGCATCTCCGGCATTAACTGCACCATGCAGTGCTGGGTGGCGAAGAACATCTGCAGCTTGCGGACAATTGGAGTGAAGTAGCGGAGCATGCAGACAATTCATTCGAGGATTTACGAGGCTCGTTTGAGCCAGCTAGCCACTTTCAGGAAAAATCACCGTTTATCTAGCTTTAAAAATGTTAAGTTCATTCATCAATAAACTTGATGCCATCTAAATATGGAGAAAACAGCGCGCTGTTTTCTTGCCTATTTCCTATTTTCATTGTGTGCAGTGTTAATTGTTAACATGGGTTTGTTTTACACGTTTGGTTCCTAGAGTAATGTTGTGTGGAATAATGATTTTTTTTTATTCCTAAATTATCATTGAAAAGAACAATAGTATACCACATATGAATGGGAAACCAAATTAATAGCCAGTGTTTTTTTATGGGTATCTAGGCTAAACATGCTTTGAAAAAAAACTTAAAGCAAAATCACAACATACACTATTTAATCGTTTTCAGAGCAACCATGTATGCATTTATTTAAACAGTTGAAGCAGAAATGTAACACAATCTTGCTTAAAATAACACATTTTGGAAATTGTAACATTATAAAAGTTTGTATTTAACTTCAAAAAAAAGAAAAAAGAAAAGAAAAGCTCATTATGGGATAATAGATGACTATGTTTAAGTTCCATGTTATTAAATTGCTCCAAAACACTCCAATGTACATGACTGATAAAAAAAAACAAAAAAAAAAAAAACAACAACATTAAAACCCAAACAAATGTGATTCTGCATAAATTATTTGACATACACCTTCCATTTGCACCCTAGGCACATCATGTCACGGGCCTGCAGAGAAAGAACAGGGTCTGGGTCCAAATGCAGGGAAGATTAACTTTAATAGAACAAAAAGGCCAACACAGCAAAAACAAAACCAAGATGCAAAAACCACGAGAACCAGGAACACTTACAAATCACAAGTAACACTAAACAATACAGCTAGGCAGAGTGGTGGGTGAGACAAGAATATATACTAATGAACAAATGGGGAACAGCTGTGTGTGTATAAGTGAGTTACAGGTGTGAAGAGTGAAGGTAAATGAGTCCGGGAGCAAGGGAGAAACACAGGTGAAGCAACTAAAACAATGATGAGGTGACAAGGTGAGCGGGGTCAGAAAAGGACAGGAGAGAGCACATGGCACCAAACAAACACAACACTCACAGAAGACAGTGACAGAAAGACAGAAGACTGTGACACATCATCAATGAACTTACCTGGGGTCATCGGGTGTTTTGGGTCTATCATCATCTTACACCCTCGCCCAGGTGATCCAGCCAGGGATGATCAGCCCCTGACTTGTGTCTATATATATATATATATATATATATATATATATATATATATATATATCTTCAAAGCTATATATATATATATATATATATATATATATATATATATATATATATGAAGTATATGCAATAAATGTCAGACTCCTTCTGTTTCCTAAAGTGGCTGCATTGTCATCAAAATACTTTGGCAACCTCCATTTCATACCATGCATACCTCCATTTCTGAGAATGTATACATCTTCAAAGCTATGAGTATGCAAAACAATTTTTGTACTGCACATATGCATTAATATAGCTGATGCTATAATCTCATTAAACACATGCTGTCAGATCACTAGTCTCCTTTAAGCATGCTAATGTGAAGTACACTGCAGACAGCTGATCTTTTTAGAATAGGAAAGTCAGCACAAAATCAAAGGCTTTTGTACACTGTTAGAGTTACACATCAAATTATTTTAAGAAATTGCACCTTTTAATGATCAAAATGATCACTTTAGGAATTCAGAAATGCTTGCATAGTTTTTCATAAAAATTGTCAAGATTTGGATTTAGGCTCATATGATGGTTCTTAAGTGTATCTGCGACCCAAATAGGCTGTCTAACAACTAAAAGCGTATTGATGTTGACAGTTAAAAAGCAGTCTGCCCTGCCCCAACAGTCCTCCTACTCAGTAGCAGCTGCTTTAACAGAGCTAATGATGAGCCACTTCATTAAAACGCAACTCTGAGAAGCAAACTCTGACAGTGAACGTATTAATCTTTAGAGTGATACATGCACTGTTGTATTGACGCTCAGAAAACGGGTTGTGATTGAATCTGGGTTATTCTTGAAGAGAACATAAAATAATAGCTTACCCCAAAATAAAAATGTGCTGAGAATGTACCCTCAGTCCATCTAAGATATAGATGAGCTTGTGTCCTTATTGGAATCTATATTAGGATAAATTTAGCATTACATTGCTTGCTCTCCTCTGCAGTGAATTGGTGCCATCAAACTGATATCCTAAACTGCTGATAGAAACATCACAATAATACACAAGTAATCCACACGACTCCAGTCCATCAATAAATGTCTTGTAAAGCAAAAAATTGACCAGGTTGAGAATGTATATAAATCTGAGTATCATCAGCATAGAAGTGGTAGCTTAGGTTAAGGGATCTTAATAGCTGATAAAATTAAAAATGCTAAAAAGCAGGGGGCCAAGAACTGAGCCCTGTGGGACACTAGTACAAACAGGATCCACATCAGATCTGAAACCATCCATGAAGACAAATCGACTATGACCCGTAAAATATGTCCTAATCTAGTGAAATTCCAGATACATCAAAGACAGTTTTCAGTCGATTAAGTAAGAGCATGTGGTCAACAATGTCAAAGGCTGAACTTAGATTGAGTAAAATGAGAATCAAGAGGGCACCATATTCAGAAGCTAACAGTATGTCATAAACAACTTTAACCAAAGCTGTTTCAGTGCTGTGTAGTTTCCTAAACCCAGATTGAATGGGCTCAAACTGATTATTGACCATTAAATGGTTGTGTAATTGAGATGGAACAACACCCTCTAAAATTTTAGCATTAAATGGAAGATTAGAAATTGGATGAAAGTTACTGAGATTGTTTAAATCACTGTTTTGCTTTTATAATATATGTGTGACAGCAGCAGTTTTAAGTGCAGTTGGCAAAACACCAGTGGCCAAGGAGTCATTTATTATTGTTAGCACAACAGAGCACAAGTAAACAAAACAGGATTTAAATAAACTAGAATGCTGGGGATCAAGTATTCAAGTGGAAGCTTTCATACGAGCTACCTGTGCACAGAGACTCAGAGTTGACTAAGGAAAAAATAAAGAAGGTTGTACCAGAAAAAACTTGGAAGATTAACTGTAAAAACATGAGGAGAACTAAGAGAACTAATAATATATTTTCTATTCACACCATCTACATTCAAAAGACATTAAATAATCTGAGAAAAACATAAAGACCTTGCTGTGTCAATTTCTGTTTTATATTGGTCCAAACAGGTTTTCCAGCTTTATAAAATCTGACAAGCGAAATTCCACCTTATTTGAATGCAAATTGTCATTATACAAGGGAGTTGTATGTACAAAAGAGACATTGCGTGTTTTAATAGGTGCAAACATGTCCAAATGGGCAGCAAAAGCATTATTAAGTCAAATAATTTTATGCTCAGAAGGGACAGAAGAAAATCATCCAGGCATGCATTGATCTAATTAACAAAAGCCACAGGGTCAACTGATTGCATTTACGGAAAGAGAAAGTATACGTGCAACAGGCCTTAAAGAATATGGTACCTCCAAATGAAAAAAGGATGGCTGAATGATCCAAGAGTACAACATCTACAGTAGAGCGATTTGACACAAAAGCAGTATTTGCCTAAATCAAGTGTATGACCTTCACAATGTTTAGGAACATTCACATATTGAGTAAAGTTAAAACAGTCCAACATAGATAAAAAGTCCTTGGCCAGAGTCTTTCTGATCAACATGTATGTTAACTCTTTCCCTGCCAGCATTTTTGAAAAAAAAGTTGCTAGCCACTGCCAGCGATTTTGATGATTTTCACTCAAATTTGATGGACTCCAGTATATTTTGCTGTATGAATATTTGAATATGGAATACACAAAAATAAAGATCAGAGCCTCTACTTTATAACAAAAGTTAGTTATTCAGTATGATTATCAAAGCATAAATCCAGTAAATTGCTTCCATCAATACCTCCAAAGCTTGCACAGACATATACCACCTCCTGGATCAACATTTTACTCTGTAAAATTATGCAGTTTTGATTTATATGCTGTCTATTGCTGATGATCGCGTTATTTTTAATATGCATCTGTTTACACAAGAGATCACTCGTTTCTCCATCCTGTTCATTGTGTGTTTTTCTTCGGAAGGTTTCAAACTCATTCTGAAGATTTGTAATAGCGCCCCCGAGTGTATAACAATTAAAACAAGGAAAGCCATAAAAATGTGTCAATGGCGGATAGCGTTGTCTTCTAAATGACGAGATAACTTGTCAATGGCGGGGAAAGAGTTAAGATCATTGAGAATCAGAATTCTCTCAAAACTTAATGCACAACATTGTCAGCAAATCAGCACATTCTGACAGAAATAGATCGAAGAAATAGAAGACGAATGAGTAGAATAAACAGAGGTATAAACACAGGTACAATTTGCATTGCAGGTTTGTAAACCACAATAATACCCACACCTCTGTGAGAAGGCCGCAGGAAGTCAAAGAGTCCAAAACCTGCTGGAGTCAGCTGGTTAGAAAGCAGGTTGTCATCCTGTTTGTGACAAGTTTCTGTGAGAAACAGTAAATCCAGACTTTTGTCCACAATGACATCTGATGAAAGCGAAGCCATATTGAAGAAAACAGTCCAAACAAATAAACAAATATTATTTTATCAGCTGTTTAAACTCTCATTTTGATGGCATCATCAAAAAAAAAACTAACTCATCTACAACTTGGGTGAACTGAGGGTAAGTACATTTTTATTTTGGATTGAACTATTCCTTTAAAGCTCAATTTCTGTATATCTTATGTTTTAAGGACAAATAGTAAGAACAGTACCATAAATAGCAGTCACAGACATATCAAGGTATGCGATCAGTGTAGCAACAGTAGAACTCCTGCAGGTTAGTTTTGTTGGAAACTTCCAGCAGTTATGAACACTCAATCAGATTTGTCTCATGGCAATAGCTGTATAAAATTTAAAAGTGGCCTCAGGACTTGGTTTATTTCTTTAGACAGAGAGCAAAAAAAACAAAAAAAAAAAACGGATCCTTTTCATCACTATCAGCCAATATCTGACAGGAAAGCACAAGAGAGGCCAGATTGTTTTTGTCGAGTGGTGATAGTGCTTCTCAAATTGGAATTTCCCCAGGAAAACCTCTGCAAGAAACTTTATATATTGCACTGGACCTTACATGTATTTATGCAAAGATACTCACTGTCATTTATGGAGCAGCCTATTATCGTTACCATTCACAACTGGCCATAAAAACACCAATCGAAGAATTTACTCATCAAAACTTTAAAAAGCCTTTTAAAAAAAGTGTGGTTAATGAATTAGCATTCACCACTTTGTAGCAACCATCAAAGCTTTTTCTCCATAGTTTCACTCCAACAAGGCACTGTCAGAGGGATTTGAATGTAAATGTATACACACTAATCCTATTAGGGATCTTTTTGTTATATTTCAAAAGATGCTGCACGACTTTGCCAAACCAAACCAGTTTGATATTTTTAACGTCCAAATCACTCAAAATTCAGCACACCAATTGGTTATTTTAGGGATGACTAATGACAAAATGGCAATTATGTAAATAAGGGCTTATCTTACTGTATGCAACACCACAACTGCAGAGTTCAGTTGCTTTAGCTCATGTGCGAAAATATATGAGGAAATGTGCATCCAATGAAAGTAATTCATTCTTCTTTCCCTAAAAAGTAATTTATCAATGAAAGGTGGGAATCTTTATCTTTTGAAGTGAGATAAGCAGAGTTACGGTTCTGCTTCTCTGAGTTTGTAATTAAAAAGCTCAGGGGAAATGGAATACTATGTATTCACATATTAATAAACACTACATTCATGAGAAAATGAGAAACAAAGACTGTATGAGTATAGCCTTCCCCTGAATTTATTTAAACTTTTCTGATGCATATTTCATAGTACTGGAAAATAAAACTAATTTGACATATTTTTTTCTGTACTATGTTTATGTTAACAGTTAAGGGTTTTAACTACGAACATGATGTGCTATAGCTGGGAAATTATAATTATTGAGAACATTTGATTGGACAAAATAAGGGAGTGCAGGATGAGTCATCAAAACTTTTGCCCCATTTTTGCAACTGTACCTTTTTAAGGCATAGTTTACTCTAAGTGACATTTTTGTGAGCATTTGCTCACCCTTATGTTGTTCCATACCTGTATGATTTTTTATTTTATTTTATTGAACACACACACACACACAGTTTTTGAAGAATGTCCGTACTGACTTCAATATTATTATAATTTTTTTCCCCCCATACTATGAAAGTCAATGGCTACCAGCAATTGTCTGGTTAGCAATATTCTTCAAAATAACTTATTTTGTGTGCACCAGAAGAACACAACAGAACAACAGATGGTGAGTAAATAATGACAGCATTCCATTTTTGGTTAAACTATCCCTTTAAAGGAATTTGTTGCTAAATTATTTGTTTGGTGAACTTTTTGGAGCACATTTTCATATAGTCAACCTCAAAATAAATCCCTTCCTAACATATGAACATATGAAGCGTATTGATAGATAAATGTGTATTCTCGTCAATAAGATTAGATTTACTTATGTTAAATACAACAAAACAGCATATGTCTTCAAGACATCAATGTTGACTGAGAGAACGAAAAGCTTAGTTTGTGAGATATATTGAAAAATACTGTCTCAGAAACCATATGAACCAAAACCTGTCTTACCCCTGCTGATGCCTGCCAGTTTCAGGTTGCATTTTAAGACATAACTGAGGTTAAAGGAAGGTGAATTCTGAGAGGCTGTCAGTCTTCCATGTAATGCTTAACTTATCATTGTGTCACATTATTCACTATAAGGCTTGTGTCTGAAGCTGCCTTACCACATTTTACCACTAGAGGAATAGCATTTATGTAGCTGTTCGAACAAATGGCAATTTAGTCCACCAAAATGTGCAGAGATTACTCTGTGATCCCAGCCCTGGCGTGCCTGTAACAAGGGCTCCTAAGAAGCATGAGCCAATAATGAGACCCAGGCTATAAGGCTGGAGTCTACATAACATTGCCTTCTCTACTTGTACAGCTGAGCCCTGCATTTCAGCCCAAGTCTGACAGGGCCCGACTTCTTGATGCCCCTAGGTCCCCGCTTCAGGCTTCAGGCTTCAGGCTTCAGGCTTCAGGCTTCAGGATAGTTTTCATGTCAACTCAGATGCGGGCCGAGCATCAGGACTTCTTAGGTTTCTCTTTATTTTTATATTTTAGACATTCATCATTTATGGTGCTGAATAAGATTTGCTTTGGCCTCGCCAAAGATTTCCTAGATTCTCTGAACCGTCTGTGGATGGAGTGTCCACTCCCCGGAGGGGACATTGCTCCTTGATAACATGTCTGCTCCTAGAATCATTTGCCCAGTATATGCACTGCTCTCAGCGAGTGCAAGTTGAGTTTAGCCCATTCCAGAAGGCACTCGAGAATGTAGAGGCACTTTGAGGAGAGGCAATTTATGACACCACCGACATGTTGTCCGAACGAATTAGCACATGGTGTCCCTTTAGGACTGGAAGGAAGAACTGATTGGCTTGACACACTACTAGCATTTCTAAGCAGTTGATGTGAAACTCTTTTCCCGCTTTCAACCAATGGCTGAAAGTCGGTATGCCCTAGCACAATGCCACCCCAATCTGTGTCATGACAGCTATCCTCCTGCAAACCATTCCCATGGCCATGGCCTGGTACATCCAGCGATAGTTCTTCCAAGGGACCTGTGCTGTTATGCAGGCCTGGTTCATCCTGAACCAGTGACTGGCCGCAAGGGGGAAGAAATGGAAGAGGAACTTTGAACTCTTTTTGAAAATGTTTGTATTTTATTTTTCCCACTGTAACATCGGTTGGTTGCTTCAGTGCTTGAACAGACCTGGTGTTTGCAACAAACACATTTCCCTCTGCACCCAGGGTTGAACGGGGTGCCAAGAGGTTTAAGAGAGGCTGCATGAAGAGTGGTCTGGATGCAGCAAGACTTGGCCCCATCCTCTTCCTGTCTTGCAGATCAGAAAGATGCCTGAAGCACCAGGTCCAACGCTATCTTAGTTCATGGTCCCTGGCGCTTAGAAAGAGGGTAAGGTCTAGCTGAGCGGGAGCTCCCTCGTGTCTGCTGAGTCTTAGCAGGCTGAACGTCAGGGGCAGCAGATGGAGGCTTCGAGGGTTGCTGAGTCAGCATAGACTTAGGACGGGATGGGAGACCTCCTGGGAAAACTAGGTTGCTGCTGGAAGAGGTGTAAGTGAGGCCAGCAGGGGGTGCTCACTCTGCAGTCTGTGTGGGTCCTAATGCCCCAGTGTAGTGATGGGGACACTATACTGTAAAAAGCACCATCCTTCGGATGAAACATTAAACTGAGGTCCTGACTCTCTGTGGTCATTAAAAATCCCAGGATGTCATTTGAAAAGAGTAGGGGTGTAACCCTGTGTAACAATATAAAAACTTCATCATCTAGGGAAGAAGGAGGTGGGAACCGGCGGACATTCACATAAATACTTTAATACCAAAATAAACACAAAACTGTGCCCTTCGTGGACAACTGTTGTGCACAAACCAAAACTAAACACAAAACCTAGGCCTGGTCCTTTCTCATCCTTCACTGTCGTCGCTCCTCTTTCATATCCTTCCGATCTCTTCCGTGGGACGCGAGACCGGTGAGTGGAGCAGATGTCGCTCATTTCCCAATCACTCCACCGGCCATGCTCCCTTACCATGGCTCTCAGCCCCGCCCCATTCGTCACATACTCCCATCGCCCCTCGCAGGCCGAGGGTACTCACAAGACTGCGCTCTACCCACGGGAACCTGGGGGTAGGACAGACGAGGCGAGAGATGGAGGGATGTGGAGCGACAAAAACTTCATCATCTCGGGAAGAAGGAGTCAGGAAAGACTTGACTTTAATACCAAAATAAACACAAAACAGCGCGACAGCCCCTCGCGAATGACTGTCGCGCACAAACCAAAACCAAACACAAATCCCAGGCCTGGTCCTCTCACTCTTCACTGTAGTCGCTCCTCTTTTATATCCTTCCGATCTCCTCTGTGGGACGTGGGACCGGTGAGTGGAGCAGGTGTCGCTTATTTCCCAATCACTCCACCAGCCTCACTCCGTTCCCATGGCTCTCGGCCCCGCCCCTAACGTCACACCCTGGCTTCCTAATTTCCAAATTTACCCATTGGCCTCTGACCATCATGACCTCCTAATCATCCCCATACACTGGTTGACTTCATCACTCTGTCTCCTCTCCACCAGTAAGCTAGTGTGTGGTGGGCGTTCAGGCGCACTATCACTGCCGTAGCATCATCCAGGTGGATGCTGCACATAAGTAGTGGTTGAGGAGTTTCCCCTCCTTTTATGTAAAAGTGATTTGATTAAAAAGCACTATATATATATATATATATATATATATATATATATATATATATATATATATATATATATATCGGTAACAAATTATTAGGACGTGTTACGAATAGATTCGCATGTTGCCAGGGTAACCCGCAGCCTGTGTGTAGGTTGTTTCCCTGTCTCTCTCTCTCTCTCCCGCTGTCTCTTTAATTGATTGCAGGTGTCGCTGATTGGGACTGAGCTGGTTGGTGACTGGAAGGATCGCAGCAGTATTTAAGCCACCCGGCGGAAGGAAACGTTGGCTCCCCGCTCTCCTGGCGTTTTCATAGTTGATCTTGTGGTGTGATCCGTGTTAGCGATAGATCACTGTTGTAGACATTTGTTGTCAACCATTCACTCAAATAGTGGCTTGATTGTTATATTGTTTTATGTCCGGTGTTTCGCTCCCCCTCCATGTTTAAGTGGCGCTTGGTAGGGAGGTGGCTGCCTGTTTGTTATGTTCGTTTTCTCCTGTTTATGTTGGCAGGGAGGTAAGCATTTGTGTTTCATTTCTTATTTGATTTTCAGGTTAGTTTGAATATAAAATTAGTTTTGTTTATTGTAATTTACTTTGGCATATTGCCCCTCCCGAAGTTATGATGTTTCTTTTGTTTATCTAAGTGAATAAATTTATTATTTACTCTTTAATTCCTGTGTGGTGGTTGAGATTAACGGGGATGAGAGCGGGGACCCCAGGGATCTTTCCTAGAGGGATCCCTGTTAATTGTTACGGGTTACTTTTATTAGGTCTTTGAGTAGACCTTTTAGTTAGTCATTCGTAACAAATGGGGGCTCGTCCGTTTTTTTTTTTTTGGTTATTTTGAACAAATTCTTAACGAATGTCTAAAAAGGACCGTGATTTAACTGTTTCAGTGGGTAAAAAAAAAAAGTTTATCTTGTTGGTAAAAATGTAAAGAGCATTAGTCAGTATGGAGCCAGATATCGGAGCGTTTGTTTCCAAACCTACTATACAGCAATTTAATGCATTTCCTAAGAAAGATCTTTTGCAAATTGCTGAAATTTTGAACATTTCTGTGTCAAGTGCTGCAGTTAAAAAAGTAATTAAAACTGAAGTGTATGCTAAACTTGTTGAACAAGGTTTATTGTTTGCAGAAGCTGATTTAGAGGGTGAAAAGGGAAAAAGTGATGGAATTGAAATGGCTGGAGCAATTGATATTACTTCATCTAAATCAGATCCTATGCTTCTTTTTAAATTAAAAGAGCTAGAATTACAGATTAAACGACAAGAGCATGAGAATAGTAGACTACATTTGTGTGAACTTGAAATGGTTTATGAAGAAAAAAATAAAGAAAGGGAATATGCGTGAACTGTTATTTCACCTACGCGTCTAAGTGTGTCTCAAATTGATCAGCCTGTAGAAGATGTTGTACATAGACCTACTGCTGTAACTTCATTTGACCCTGGTAAACACATTAAGCTTGTACCTCCGTTTCGCGAGTCGGAGGTTGACGCTTACTTCATTGCATTTGAGCGAATTGCAACTAAGCTTAACTGGCCGAGGGATATGTGGGCGTTAATGCTGCAGTGCAGTCTAGTAAGTAAGGCACAAGAGGTATGTTCTGCTTTACCCATTGAAGATTCTCTAAATTATGATGTAGTAAAAGCTGCTGTTTTGAGAGTTTATGAACTTGTTCCCGAAGCATACAGACAGAAGTTTCGTGATTACACCAAATCAACGAAGCAAACGTTTGTTGGTTTTGCACGCGATAAGAGAATGTTGTTGGATAAATGGTGTGCTGCATCTAAAACGACTACGTTTGATCAGTTGCAAGAAATGTTTTTGTTAGAGGATTTCAAGAGTGGTTTGTCAGATAATTTGGTGACTTACTTAAATGAGCAAAAAGTGAATTCTCTTTCAGCTGCCGCAGTATTAGCGGATGAATACACGCTCACTCACAAGACTGCCTTTTCTTCTGCTACAGGTCAGAGTTATGGTATGTCAAAGTTTTCGAATACCGACAGACCTTTTTCACATTTTATGAAACCTGTGACGCGCTCTGCAGAGCAGCATAAGGAACAGGGTAAGAGTTCTGAGAATAAAAGAGTATGTTTTTATTGTTTAGATCCTAGTCATCTGATTGTCGACTGCAAAGCTTGGAAGAAGAAAAACATTGCATCGAAACCTAAAAGTGTTGCCAATGTTGTTTGTGAACCAATGGTTAATGTTCAGAATGAAGACTCTTCGGATGTATCTGCTTTTACTCCTTTTGTATTTAAGGGTAATGTAGCAGTTTCTCCTGATTCTACAGTGAGATCCATCTCTATTTTGAGGGATACAGGGTCAGCACAGTCGTTCATCCTTGAAGGTGCGTTACCTTTTTCAAATGAGACCTATACAGGGACGGATGTTTTGGTCCGTGGAATAGAGTTGAACTGTTTAAAGGTCCCACTTCATACTGTGTTCCTGACGTCTGATCTAGTTTCAGGTCCTGTAAAAGTGGGAGTACGTTCAAGACTACCTGTAGAAGGTGTGAGTTTAATTTTAGGAAACGACCTGGCTGGTGGCAAGGTGTTTCCTCATCCGATTGTGACAAGTACTCCTGTTTGTGATAGGGAGCTTGTTAGTCAATTCCCGGCAACGCTTCCAGTGTGCGTCGTTACTCGTGCACAAGCACGCAAAAATGAGGATGTAATTGATTTGTCTGATACCTTTCTTGCTTCTCCAGGTTCCCCTGTTGAACTGACTCTATCTGTACACCCCACTGTTGTTGAAGTCGATAGTAAGAGTAAGTCTATTGATAAGGGATCTTCCTTGGTGATGGGAAGAAACCAACTTGGTATTGCCCAGAAAGCTGACGCTTCCCTGACACGTTGTCTTGAGGCTGCAAAGAAAGGGGAAGGAGAGAATGCAGATGAGGTGCAGTATTTTTGGGATAGAGGTGTACTGATGCGTAAGTGGTTGTCTCAGGATGTTAAGGAATTTGGTTTAAGTGCGGACTACCAGATTGTTTTACCTACAGGTTATCGAGCTACAGTTCTCAAACTTGCTCACGATCATTTATTATCTGGTCATTTGGGCAGTAATAAAACATTCAAGCGTGTGGCTAAGTATTTTTATTGGCCTGGTTTAAGATCAGCTGTGTCAAGATACTGTCGTTCATGTTATAGTTGTCAACTCGCTGGTAAGCCCAGTCAAATTATTAAACCGGCTCCCTTGCAGCCTATTCCGGTGATGGGAGAGCCATTTGAGCGTCTTATTTTAGACTGTGTTGGCCCTTTGCCAAAGTCAAGAGCTGGTTACCAGTATATCCTAACGTTAATGTGCGCAACAACACGTTTCCCTGAGGCAGTGCCATTACGTAACCTTAAAGCAAAGACCATTGTGAAAGAGCTGATTAAATTTTGTTCAACATTTGGTCTGCCTCGCGTGGTTCAGACAGATCAAGGTACAAATTTTAAATCTAAAGTGTTTGAACAATTGTTGAATGGAATTTCTGTGAGTCACGTAGTGTCAAGCGCTTACCATCCCCAATCACAGGGCGCTCTCGAACGATTTCACCAGACACTCAAATCCATGATGCGTGCTCACGGTGTTGAATCTGGTAGGGACTGGGCTGATGATCTTCCTTTTCTCTTATTTGCGATTAGAGAAACCGTCCAAGAGTCACTGGGTTACAGTCCTGCAGAACTCATATTTGGCCACACGGTTCGTGGGCCGTTGAAGTTATTGAGCGAACAATTGGTTGCTGATAACGTTCCGCTGGTTCCTGTGTCCGAATATGTTACGTCATTTCGTGAAAGACTTCGCAAGGTATGTGAGAGAGCGAAAAGGAATTTAGCAGAGTCTCAGGCTGATATGAAGGAGTATTATGACCGTAAATCTGTCGCTCGTTCGTTTCAGCCAGGCGAGTCAGTTTTGCTGTTACTGGCTGCCCCAGGTTCTGCTTTGAATCCCAAATTTTCTGGTCCTTATACAGTGACGAAGAAGTTGTCCGACACAAATTATTTAATCTGTACGCCTGATCGTCGGAGAAAGACGCGTTTGGTTCATGTCAATATGATTAAGCCTTATGTGAAGGATGACGTTGCGTCAGCTGCTCTTGCAGTGAAACCGAGTGCTGTTGTTGCATTCCCGTCTGTAGTAGATATTGATGATGTCAAACGCGGGTTTACCGTGTCTTCTGGTCGTTTGTCGAACTCTATAGCCTTGAAGGATTTAAGTGTTCAGTTAAGCCATCTAGATCCGAATCAAAGAGCGGATATTGTTGCATTGATTGCAGAGTCACATTCACTCTTTGGTGATATTCCGTCACAGACTACAGTTCTGCAGCATGATATCGATGTTGGCGATGCGCAGCCTATAAAGCAGCATCCTTATCGGCTTAATCCCAAGAAGCGTGAGTTGATGAAAGCAGAGGTTGAGTATTTATGTCAGAACAATTTTGCGAGTCCCAGCCAAAGTGCGTGGAGTTCGCCTTGCTTGTTAGTCCCCAAGTCTGATTCATCGGTGCGCTTTTGCACAGACTATCGTAAAGTTAATGCAGTAACGAAACCTGATTCTTTCCCACTTCCCCGTATGGAAGACTGCATTGATCGTGTTGGTCAAGCAAGATTTGTAACGAAGTTAGATCTTTTAAAGGGATACTGGCAAGTGCCCCTTACTCAGCGTGCTTCTGAGATTTCTGCTTTTGTGACTCCTGACGATTTTATGCAGTATTCCGTCATGGCGTTCGGGATGCGCAATGCACCATCGACATTTCAAAGATTGATGAGAATTGTATTGAATGGAGTTAAGAATTGTGAAGCGTACTTGGACGATATTGTGATCTATTCTTCTAGTTGGGAAGAACATGTGAGTTCTCTACGTGAAGTGTTTTCACGCTTGGCCAATGCTTCCCTGACACTGAATCTGGCCAAATGCGAGTTTGCTAAGGCTACGGTAGTGTATTTGGGAAAGATGGTAGGACAAGGTCAAGTACGCCCAGTTGATGCAAAAATTTCGGCTATTATGGAATTTCCTGTCCCTAAAAATAAAAGAGAACTGCGCAGATTTTTAGGTATGGCAGGGTATTATAGAGGTTTTTGCCGTAATTTCGCCAGTGTTGTTTCCCCGTTAACGGATCTTCTCAGCACAGCTCGAGTTTTTGTGTGGATTCCTGCTTGCGAGCAAGCTTTTCGGGCAGCTAAAGATTTGCTGTGTAACGCTCCTATCCTCTCAGCGCCGGATTTTGGACGCCCGTTTAAGTTGGAAGTAGACGCGTCTGCTACTGGGGCAGGTGCCGTTCTCATCCAAGAGAGTGAACTCGGAATTGAACATCCAGTGTGTTACTTCTCGAAGAAGTTTACGCCCTGTCAGTGCAGGTATAGTACGATCGAGAAGGAAGCTCTTGCGTTACTTTTAGCATTGCAGCAGTTCGAGGTGTATTTGAGTGGAAGTGTTTCTCCAATTGTTGTCTACACTGATCACAATCCTCTGGTTTTCTTGGCTAGGATGTGTAATTCGAATAAACGATTAATGCGTTGGTCATTAATGGTGCAAGAGTTTTTTTTGGATATCCGACATAAGAAGGGCTCGCAGAATATTGTTGCCGATGCGCTGTCCAGAGTTCATGGTGCTGAAGTGTAAGATGTATCGTGATACAAACTTTTTGTTTGTATCTTTTTGGTGTGGAGGTGTTACGAATAGATTCGCATGTTGCCAGGGTAACCCGCAGCCTGTGTGTAGGTTGTTTCCCTGTCTCTCTCTCTCTCTCCCGCTGTCTCTTTAATTGATTGCAGGTGTCGCTGATTGGGACTGAGCTGGTTGGTGACTGGAAGGATCGCAGCAGTATTTAAGCCACCCGGCGGAAGGAAACGTTGGCTCCCCGCTCTCCTGGCGTTTTCATAGTTGATCTTGCGGTGTGATCCGTGTTAGCGATAGATCACTGTTGTAGACATTTGTTGTCAACCATTCACTCAAATAGTGGCTTGATTGTTATATTGTTTTATGTCCGGTGTTTCGCTCCCCCTCCATGTTTAAGTGGCGCTTGGTAGGGAGGTGGCTGCCTGTTTGTTATGTTCGTTTTCTCCTGTTTATGTTGGCAGGGAGGTAAGCATTTGTGTTTCATTTCTTATTTGATTTTCAGGTTAGTTTGAATATAAAATTAGTTTTGTTTATTGTAATTTACTTTGGCATATTGCCCCTCCCGAAGTTATGATGTTTCTTTTGTTTATCTAAGTGAATAAATTTATTATTTACTCTTTAATTCCTGTGTGGTGGTTGAGATTAACGGGGATGAGAGCGGGGACGCCAGGGATCTTTCCTAGAGGGATCCCTGTTAATTGTTACGGGTTACTTTTATTAGGTCTTTGAGTAGACCTTTTAGTTAGTCATTCGTAACAGACGACTAGAGGCAGCAGCGTAGCTGAAGTGCTTTGGCAGGAAATGTTATAGCTTGGGACAATTTCTGAAGTGTTTGGCGAATCCGCATCAAGTCTAGAAGAAAATGAAATATGATTCTGCTTCATTGTTAAATAAAAACAATGAGGTTTTAATAATCAAGACCACAATGGAATCATATTTAATTGCCTCTTGGTGTCATATATTCTTTTCAATTTTTATCTAATCAAGACTATGTCTTCCTGACAGTTTTTATCCTATTGTCTATCTATATACTTGATGTTAGCCATTTTGATATCTGTCACAGGCCTATTACCTGTAGTTGGTGCAGACAAGGCTGGACTGTGAGGCCCCTGGGTACATCTCTTCAAAGGCCCAAACATCTGTCCCTAAACAATGTGCACACACGCACACACACACACACACACACACACATTAGAAGACTGAAAATAGTAGCCTCTTTTAGTCATAACATTAAGATAAACTATTTTCAACCAGCTTTGGATTGTTGCAATATTGGTAGCATTAGTAGGCTAAATGAGCAATGTAGATCGTTTTTTTAATGTCACCTGCACCATGTGAACAGAGGCCCCTTCCAGGCTGATGTCCTGGGTCATTGTTTGCATAGACTAGTCCATAACCCAGCCCTGGTTGCAGACATGGAAACACGAGTATTAATGTATGTGCTTTTTGAGTACAGTTTTCAACATATTTAAATGTTCTAATTTCCACTCTAAATGGGTATAGACTGTAGTGAAAAGGGCTGACTTTGACAGAAGGCTTATTATTCAATCCTATCCCACGTTTGTACAGAATGAATGTAAAAGGCACAGTTGTACTTGTCAAGAGTTATTGCTAATGAACACATTATCCATTTTTACTGGGTTTGCAAAAATATTTCTAAAAGAATGCGTTCATTATTTGGATCTGCACAATATGAAATTACTTTTACTTTCCAGATACTATTGCTGACAATACAGGTGCATCTAAAAAATGTATATCATGGAAAAGTTCTTTATTTTGTTGTAATTTAATTCAAAAAAGAAAATTTTCTTATATTCTATATTCATTGCACACAAACTGAAATATTAGAGATTTTTGTTTTAATTTTGATGATTATGACTTACAGCTTAGAAAAAAGAAAAAAAAAAGAAAAATCTGAATCTCCAAAGATAAACCAAAAAGAGATTTACAAAACAGAAATGTTCAAGATCTCCAAAACAAGTTTAATTATGCACTCAATACTTGACTGGGCCTCTTTTTGTATGAATTACTGCTTCAATGTGGTGTGTCATGGAGGTGATCAGCCTGTGGCACTGCTGAGGCATTATTGAAGCCCAGGTTGCTTTAATAGCAGTCTTCAGCTTCTCTGTATTGTTTGTCAGATGTTACTTCTCTTCCTATTCTCCGAGGTTCTGGTCAGGTGAGTTGGCTGGTCAATCAAACCCAGTAATAACTTGGTCATCATGATAGATGGTTGCATTGACTTTGGACTTGATAAAACACAATGGAGCAAAACCAGAAGACGCCAACGACACCCTGAACCATCACTGACTTCATAAACTTTGGATTATGTGCCTCTCCAGTCTTCCTCCAGACTACAGACCTTAATTTCCAAATGAAATGCTAAATTTACTTTCATCTGAAAAGAGGACTGTGGACCACTGAGCAACAGTCCAGTTCTTTTACTCCTTACCCCAGGTGAAATGTTTATTATTATTATTAATGTTTAGTATAACATTTATTTTTGGTTCAAGAAGTGGCTTGGTTCTAAGAATGTGTCAGCTGTAGCCCTTTAATCTTCTCAAGGCTGTGGTCACCCCTGTTGCTTGTGCACCTTTCACTACCACACTTTTTCCTTCCAGTCAACTTTTTATGAATATATTTTGATACAGCACTCTGTGAACAGCCAGACCTTTCAGCAGTGACCTTCTGTGGCTTACCCTCCTTGTGGAGGTATTGATGATCATCTTCTGGACAACTGTCAAGTCAGTACTCTTTCCCATAATTGTGGTTGCTTGTTCTAAACTAGCCCAAGAGGTACCCAGTATATATACTCAAAATTAATCAAACTAATCAAGCTCAAAATGGAATATTCTATTTTTTTTTTTGAGATACTGATTTTTTTATTTTCCTAAGCTGTAAGTCGTAACCATCAGAAAAAAATAAAACAAAACAAAACAAACAAACAAAACAAAACCTCTTGAAATATATCAGTTTCTGTGCAATGAATCTAGAATATAAGAACGTTTGATTTTTTTAAATTAAATTACAAAAAATTAAGACATTTTCCATGATATTCAATTTTTTTTAGATGCACCTGTGGTGGCAATATTAAGAAAGAACTGCTGAAATTTTCTTTAATTCTTTAGATTTTTTGCTAAAGGTTTTGCTACTGAGTTTCATAGTTTAAAACATACCAAAAATGTGAAATAGTGAAATAATGGCCAGGTCAAACTGATCCAAGACAATAATATTACTGACAATTTAGAATTTGCAAAACCCCAATTGTATTCAAAGTGTTGTGCACCTGTAATAAAATTACAACATTTAAGAGGTTGTCACTCCATAAACCATGCCATTAAATGAATTGCCCTTGGTTTTTGGGTCAAAAAAGACTAGCTTGTCCTGGCCGCGGGCTTTCTGTGTGCTCTCCTCAATCTGGTCCTCATACATTTTGCCCCTGTAGTTTGGCTCTGCAATTCATCACTTTACCTCATTAGCATGATAGTGGGGGAGGCACAGCTGACTACAGAGTGACACTCCTCGGGCCCCATCACCTCCACAGGGGAAAGGGAAAGCAACTTCGCCTCTTAACCACAGGAAGCTGGAGCTTCTTGCTCTTTTTGAAGAGGAGTGAAAAAAGATTGAACAGCCATTGCACGTGTTCCCTTTTGCCCCATCCATCTTGCTTTTAAGGTACATTCAGTCGAAAATGTACTCCACTACCTCCAGCGCCGAACCACTCCACACCTGACTCTGCTCTCCTCAGCTACTCCAGATGGAATTTACTGGATGAGTTCTAACTACTAAATAGAAATAAAACAATTGATTTTAAAATATATTAAAATGTTTACGTAGAATGCAGTCTAAGTCACTTTCAATTATTGTGACGAACACATAAATATAAAAGAAAAAATTATGAAACCACCATACAATCTAGTTAAATCATGAACAGAAAGTCTGCTCCTATTTGAACAATTAAAATTCTAAGCACTCAGCCTCTAAATAATAACTGTAATTTGCTAATTAAAACAAATGACTGACTGAACTCTTTCTAGCTCTGTTAATACAATTAACATTAGAACTGCCTGGTATATGGATACATGCATTTGTAATCAGTACAGTGCAAATACAGCAATATGTGACAGCTCAATAATTTATCCCAAAATGGGCTTCACCGGATTTCTCTGATTTCACATTCTGCTAATATATAGCTTTTTCTCTGTCAATACACTTTCACTTTCCAAAATATGTTATTTTTTGTCTATGAAACATCAATATATACAGTAGCAATGTCCAGGAATTAAGGAATTAAATAAAAATTTATTTTGAAAATATTGAAGTGCAGAGTAATATTTGAAGGACAATTCAACATAATGGGCATTATTCATGAAAGACAGGGAGATTGAAATTCTGTTTGCATGCAAATTGTTTTACTTACAGAAATCCATTCTGCTAGAGTTTCCACAAAAAAGGTTAACCATTTTGACATGGCTGAATTTGTTAACAGCAAGCTTGGAAAGCAATGAAATGCCTCATAAAAGTGTTTAGGGAAATACTGGTCAAAAGCAATTCCAGAGTTTGTTTGCAGAGGTGGGCTGTGGAACCTCGAATTGAGCACCTACACGCTGAAAGTTAGAAACTATTGATTATAGTTCTGAAAAAAGATAGTCAAGGTGGTTAGTGAAATAAAAACAAAAGCTTCCCTGGCAGAGGACCTGGCAGAGCAGATGGCGGAGGTTCATGCACCATACTGTCCTCCAGCCAAACTCAGTGTGTGTTTGTGTTAGGAGGAATGGGGAAGAAGGAAACTAATTTGGATCACTCTATACAAAACATAAGAAATACACGATTTTAACCCTAGAATGCATAGCTAAATTTTCTCACTACTCTATGTGATTGCACAATTACAGTTACAATTACATGTATATACATTTGAAACAACTTGTTTTGTCAATGCAAATACATTTTAACAATAATTCGGACCGTGTACCTAACCTCAGGATGCTCCAGGGCACTGATCAGATCTGATCTTTTGCTCCCTTCCTGGTGTCATGCCTGCCTTTCACAATAAATGTGCCAGACATCACATTTGCAAAATATATATATTTTTAATTTAGATCCTAAGTATACGTCTTAACATTTACAAGCTATTTAACATTACCAGTATGCATTTACACTGCTGTTGTGTGGGGTCGGTAAGCTTTTTTAAACTTTTAAGGGAGCATGGCACTTATGTGTGATAATGAAAACATTTAGAATGCCATGGTAACCCCTTCCCATGGTGCTGTCAAGGTGCATCAAAGCATTTGGAATTCAACCGTACTGTTTCTACCAAGACGCCACATTCTGGTGTGGTGTAGTTACAGCAAGCTACTTCAGGGAGGTCACCCCTATTATAAGTTCAAGGCAACATCGCGTAAGTCATAGAAACAAATTATATTCAAAATGACTACCACATGGTGCAAACCAGGGTTAAGTATCTTCAGCAAGGACAGAAGGGTTATAGAGCAGGACAACAATCTCAGTAAATCTTTCTCCTCACCTACCTTCAAATCACCCATCCATCCATTTGTTTAGCAGTCCAGTCAGTTACATCAGTTGCCAACATCTCACTTAGTCCGACAATCTGCAGCCCTTTACGACTCCCTATCAGTCCCCTATAATTAATCAGAGGATACTAACAAAGTACTTAAGCACATTAGTATTACATCAGTGTATAATGCTTAAGAGAAAACACATTCAAACAGCAACTGATAAGTGGAAACGTAAATGCAATTGCTATCAGCTTCAGCTATTGAGCTAATAATGTCAAGACGCTGGTGTATGTTTATTCAAAGAGAAAAGTCAAATTTTACAAGTTGAAAGAGCAGGAAAGATGGAGGAGGTACTGTCTGTTGTGTTGAATGGAATTAGGTAGTTTGTTGACAACTGGGTAATGATCCTCTCAGACAGGGATTTACCACGGATGCCAAAACACTGCATATAGCACCAGCCGAACTCACTGGGGAATAGAAAGGCATGGTCAGCATGCTGTCTTCAGAGTGCTCGGTTTGTAATTAGAATCTTTATCTGTAAACAAGCAACCTGTTTACGTCTTTCCCTCCTTGAACTCCATGGTTTCTATGTTAGATGAAAAACAAGCTAATATGTCATGTTCAGTATCTGGCTCCATATTTACAGAGTTCACCTTCAGGATATTTATATAAAGAGGGATTCCTATTTAGATTTATGATGTGCACAAAGACTTATTCTATAACCAACCCAAACTTTATAAGAAAACGCAACTATTTTATGCAGTAGTGACGAATTGTGTAAAAATTCAACATAAAAAAAAAAAAAAAAAAGTAATCATGAAGGTCCACTGGTCTATGGCGCGTGAGCAGATTGTATCAAAGCATACAAATGGGATCATAGGAATTCATTTGATTTAAGGGCTTGTCACACTTTTCATTTCATTGACTTTCATTCATACGCAAAGTATATTTCTCTGCAGTCCACAGGTCAAGTTTGGTGCATCATGTGAAGTAGTTTGACTTTGAAATTGGCAGGATTCCAGCGTTGAAGTAAAACGAAGCAGATTACACTACATTTTCACATTATGTCATTTTAAAAAGATGCCGAAGAGCATGGGCCCTAATATACACCCTGCGCAATGTGATGCATATATACATATATACATATATACATATATATATATATATATATATATACATATACATACATATTCCTACATGTCATAATGGGTAGTCATCACATGTATCAGAATTAGGCTATTTGCTTGTCCGTCATGGCACGAGCTCAACTGGCTCTTACAGGGAATGGAAGATGAGACTCTGATTGGTTTATTGCACGTTACGCCCAATAAACACCCATTACACATTAAGATAATAGGGACAACCCGTTTAGACCATGTGATATTAGAGTACAAACAGGAAAAAGTTGTGAAAAGTACAGTGTTCAAATAGAGATTAATTTAAAAATACAATTTTACATTTGAATAATTTTATATTAATTTTAATACATTTTATGTTAATATGTTAAAGTTCTTTTTTTTTTAAGCAGAGTCCCAATTCAACAGTCAGCTTGCAGTGGGTTGACTGTGTCCTTCACTCAAGATGATACATACCATAACTCTCAGTTCAATTTAAGACAAATTCACATTTCATGAGTTTCCCTCAGGCATCTGTGCCTTATCAATGAATGTCAGAGGCTTTGTCGGTTGGTGTATTAATGTGCATTAACCATGGTGACATTGACTTCAAGAAGACTGCTGCTTTGTCTCTGTCTCTCGCTCTCCCAGAGCTCCCATATATCTCTGCACATTAAAACACAAGTCATCCTTTCATTTGTCTCTGGTATAGAGGCATCCATCAGTACAGATATGAAGTAGATTCCACTTTTTTTTTCTCCTGAGCTGCACAATTATAGATTGATGCCTCAAAATAGTCTCAAAATGGCATTGCTAATTCAAGTTGGCACTGAATGAACGACATTCAACTCTCAGTCAAAGTATTTACAGAATATGAAAGTATTAAACAAATGACCTGATAAACCACTAGATAGCTAGTGAAAAAGAAACATTAGGCATCATACTTCACGTTGGGTGCAGCATGTTACAAGACATAATGTAATTTGATAATTTTTCTAATTTTTAGATAAAAAACAAAACAAAAAAACACAAGCAATCCTGTCATATTTATAATATATATATATATATATATATATATATATATATATATATATATATATATATATATATATATATATATATATATATATATTATTTTAAGAAGTCTCTCATGCTCACCAAGGCTGCATTTATTTCATAAAAATCTGAGTAATATTGTGGAATATAAAAAAATATATTTTTAGATATATTTATATTAGTTTTACACACACGCACACACACACACATTTTGAAAGTATCTTATGCTCATGAAGGCTGCATTTCTTTGATCAAAAATACAATATTATTGCAAAAATATTACT
Source organism: Carassius auratus (assembly GCF_003368295.1). Taxonomy (NCBI): domain Eukaryota; kingdom Metazoa; phylum Chordata; class Actinopteri; order Cypriniformes; family Cyprinidae; genus Carassius; species Carassius auratus. Next base: position 279,961 of record NW_020527534.1, on the reverse strand, counting down.
GAAAAATAATATAAATTCTAAGAATTATTTTCTTTTTTTTAAATATTTAATTATATAATTGTAATTATATAAATGTAATTATATAAATTTGCTCTCTGAGGGAAAGTCTCAGTCAGCTGAAAGTAGAAAGTAACATAAGACTCACTTTTCATAATATTATTTTAAAGACATTATAATTAAGTTTCTTGAAAAACAACATTCCTCAACACTTATAATCAATACATTTTAGTTATCCTGAATGCTTTTGACCTGGCCAACGCTTGTCTTTGTTCTGCACTTATCACTGCACACGAGCACTTCTCCTGAATAGCAACTTGAGATAAGTGCAAGGCCAGCAGAGTCCTTGACTGTGTCTGAGGCACTATCAGTTCCGTTACAATGTTCACCTGGAGAGGAGAACAGCTCGATGGGAGTCTGCCTGCTGCAGGATGGATGACCAACCCCTTCTGCATCTGTTTTACCTGCAAGAGCAAGGTGGAATAGTTCTTGAGGGAACACAATTGGGGCAGAAACCAGGCAATGTCACCCAGAGATATTTTCAAACGTACAATGCACTATTCAGCCAAATTCTTCTTATCATCAGCACTTTATCAAAAGGGCTTTGTTAAGAGCTTCATTAGAGTTAGCATTTGCACTTTCAAAAAATATATCCTCGGCTCCTATGAACTGGAACTCCAATTACTGCACCAGACATCTCTCTCTCTCTCTCTCTGCGGTTACTCAGAAGAGCAGCAGCCACTAAGAATTTTGTGGCTTATGATTCTGCTTAATTAATGACTCATCCCATTACAATAGGTCTATAGATGCAGGGATAGTAGTCCTTTTGCTCTTACAGTTCTGAACTTGAGCATATCTGATCTTGTCTTTGCTGGCTTTGGGTTAAAAGCTTTATGACCCAAAGTGAAATGAGGAATATTACAATCATCCAGCTTTAAAGGAATTGTTCACCCAAAAATAAATATTTGCCAACAATTTACTCACCCTCAGTCCATATAAATTGTACATGAATTTGTTTCTTTATCAGAAAAGGTTTGGGAGAATTATGCATTACCTCACTTTCTCACCAATGGATACTCTGCAATGAATGGGTGCTGTCAAAATAAGAGCCCAAACAGCTGATAAAAAACACATCAATACTCCACAAGCAATCAGCAGACTCCAATCCAGCAGATAACATCTTGTGAAGTGAAAATGGTTTGTAACAAATAAATCCATCATTAAAATGTTTTTAACATAAAACCATTGCTTTCTCCAGTGATAAATTTGTCTAAATCAGGATAGAAATACCCACTGATCTAAACAAATATTATGTCAGTGGATTTTAATGTGAGAGGACAATAGGGGATGTTTTTTTTATAGGGGAGTGTTATTATTACAAATTATGGATTTTTTTCTAGGAGAGGCATTTAAAGTTAAAATGGATTTGTTTGATTGATGGACAGGAGCTGGGATTATTGTGATGTTTTTATCAGCTGTTTAGACTCATTCTGATGGCACCCATTCACTGCAGAGGATCCAAGGGTGAGCAAGTAATGTAAAGCTAAATTTCTTAAAATCTGTTCCGATGAAGAGGCAAATTCATCTACTTGAACTTATATCTTTCATGGTCTGAGGCCGAATAGATTTCTACGAAATGTTATAATTCCTCTAAATAATTCCATGAAATGTACACATGTACCCTGCTTTGAGCATTTTACCAGTACTCTGGTTAACATACCACTTGCAGTTTGATCTTACACAAAGGGCCCTCTGAAACAGGAACCCTCTCTGGGCTAAACTCCGGAACGCAAACCTTCTCTTGACTTGGGTCAAGGGCCAAAGCCATCTCTCAACTCTGGTCAGGGGCTAAAGCTGATCTGGAGATTTGCTCTGAGATGGGTGTATGGTCTGGATGGGGTTCTTATACTGCCTTTTGGACTGAAGGTAAACTTGGAGTTAACTCACTGGTATGAAGCAAGCTCTTTAATGAATTCTGGGGTTGACTTGAAATTTTTTTGGACTGTAGTGGATTCTGGATTGAGCTTAATAAAATGAGTGGACTCAGAGCCGACACTGGAGTGGACTCAGGGACTGGAGTGCACTCAGGGACTGCAGCCGTCACTGGAGTGGACTCGGGGACTGGAGCTGACACTGGAGAGGATTTAGGGGCTGGAGCAGACACTGGAGTGGACTCAGGGACTGGAGCTGACACTGGAGAGGACTCATAGGCTTGAGCTGACACTGGAGCAGACTCAGAGGCTGGAGCAGACACTAGAGCAGACTCAGGGACTGGAGCCAACACTGGAAGGGACTCATAGGCTTGAGCTGACACTGGAGCAGACTCAGAGGCTGGGGCAGACACTAGAGCAGACTCAGGGACTGGAGCCAACACTGGAGGGGACTCAGGGGCTGGAGCAGACACTGGAGCAGACTCAGAGGCTGAAGCCGACACTAGAGCAGACTCAGGGACTGGAGCCAACACTAGAGGGGACTCAGGGGCTGGAGCAGACCTGGAGAAGACACTGGAGTGGACTCAGGGGCTGGAGAAGACACTGGAGTGGACTCAGGGGCTGGAGAAGACACTGGAGTGGACTCAGGGGCTGGAGAAGACACTGGAGTGGGCTCAGGGGCTGGAGAAGACACTGGAGTGGACTCAGGGGCTGGAGAAGACACTGGAGTGGACTCAGGGGCTGGAGAAGACACTGGAGTGGGCTCAGGGGCTGGAGAAGACACTGGAGTGGACTCAGGGGCTGGAGAAGACACTGGAGTGGACTCAGGGGCTGGAGAAGACACTGGAGTGGGCTCATGGGCTGGAGAAGACACTGGAGTGGGCTCATGGGCTGGAGCCGATCAGCAGCCATGATTGGTGATGACTGAAGTTCAGCGAACATAATGGGTGATAGCTCATAGGCAGCCATAATGGTTGAGGACTGGTGGTTAGTGGCCCTGATAGGTGATGACTGAAGGTCAGCAGCCATGAGAGGTGCTGATATTCCTGGAAGGCTGAGGTTTTCCGGAGTGGACTGGCTTAGTAAAAGGGCAAATAGAACAGATTGTTCCAGCGTGCAATTGGTCGTGTTCCAGGGTATCAGCGAATAAATTGGTTCATCCAAACCTAGTTTAAATTCAAATGCACAATGCTAAGTTGATCTCCAGACCTCTATATTTAAGTCTCATTGGAAATGACAGAAGATATGTTTTATGCATGGGCTATATGTATCCTGCAGCAATCACACCCTAGAGATCACTTCACACAGACGCCACACAGAGAGCGCAGTGAGATGGACTGTTTGTGGGCACTGGTTTGACTGATAATTAGACAACATCAGTATTCATTCCAAGCTGACAAATAGATTGCAGCTGTCCCTCTAGTGCTAAAATCAAGCCCTGCTACCATAGATAGATGGCTTCTTTTCTGTTTAATTAATATATCAACGAATAAATGGCCATCGTTTATCAAAATCGGTTAGGTATTTATGATATTTTTTATTCTTAAGACCAATTTTATAGAATTGTTTCAATGTAATAGATCCCTTGTCCTGTCATTACGATTCAAACTCCAATTCAGTTCAAATTTCCACTTATGAATTACAAGCCAACCAATTCTCAATTTCAAAGGTGTCTAAATGGCAATGGGTTACTACTGAAGGTTCTTCAGAATAAAAGCTGAATAGAACCGTGGGCCGTGCCTCAGATGGAGTATAGCTGAGATGAGTCATCTGAGCAAGGGAGGAAAAGGCTCATTATGATGGTACACAGCAAAACCCAGAGATTTATACTCACAACCAGTATGATCTTTATGCAGGACCCCTAAATGCTCTTAGCTAAATACATAGCCTTTATACCTGGTATCTTATGAGGGACAAACTAACATCAGCAGCTCTTGTATGGAGTTCTCAGTAAGGAGGTCCTCTTAACCCATCTGCTGGTTGTGTACCTCAGGCAGTCTGACCTTTAAAAGGAAATGAGCAGTGGTTTACAAGAGGGTTTGCCAAAGGGGTAAAAAAGCATCACATATAATCGCTCTGATCCAATTCCTAGTAAGCTGTATATGAGGGCAGAATTTTAAGGCATTGTGTTTTAAAACTGTTATTTATAAGATTCTCTGTCAATCATGATGATGCTAAAGGAAACACATCATCACTGAATTTTAGATGGTTTGTGTTACCATTAGCAATGCATTATTAGGGTTTGATTATATAGTCAAGCCAAAAGCTAATGATATCAATTACTGTTCTGTCACCAACTGTGTAGAGACTGACATAAAAAGTATTACCATTCTGATGCATTGACTTGTAGACGACCCTGTACAATTCAGTTTTCTTCCTTCTTCAGAATCAGTTTCTGGTTCAAACGCACAATATAAGGCTAAATAAATCCAATATTTCTATTTGCGTTTGTATATCATTTATTAGTGAAAGTGAAAGTGGACTAGGTCCGAACTGGTGCGACTTGGTGGAGATATGGACTAATTTGCATATTTATGCATCCATGTATAACAAACAAGGTAAGTTTTCTTGTCAGGTAAATAGTGGAATTCAGGAGACACATGACACAAGAGTACCAATACAGATAATTATTATAATTATTTTTCATAATAATTTCAGAGTATACTAATAGTTCGGAGAAACAACCGATCCCACATAAAGCCAATACAGGGAGTAATTATACACAGAGAACTTAACAGCTGGGATAACTGAGACTGCAAACAAGAAGTAATAATTACAGAAATGAGAGCTGAACTGAAAGGAAACACAGGAAACACAAGAAAATGAACAAAAACACAGTGAAACACAACTTAACCTTGCAGGTGCAGAGTTTTATTCAAGCCTTTTTAAGGGACAAAGTTTCAAGGGACAAAATCAGTGACTTTGGAATAATTTTCTTTGAAGAACAAAATACTATCTATTGTCTAAACTACATTAACCTCACAGACAGATCCAGAAGAGATGTTCTTCTATTACATAAATGAAACAGATAGTCTGACCCAGAATGTCTGTTTGAATGCTTAAGATTTGAGTAGGCTGCTATTGTATTCATCTAAAACCTCATTCACACTAACAGTGATTTTATTGGTGGAGATCAGCAGGTCAGTGCACTTGGGGTCAGCAGGGGCTTTTTAAAATTCAGATCATAAATGAAAAGCACTGCTGGTAAAAATGTCAAGAAATCAGTTTTCTAGTAGGTAAAAATAAACATTGTGCAGAGGTGAGTGTTAATTCACAGCAGTACATTATCATACTATAACATTAACAAGATGGGCAATTATCATTCCATAACATGTTTTCATGCATGTCAGTTAAAATCAGTTGAACTTTTCGAGGTGTGTACCAGAGTTATTCAAAGTAATTTTTCATTGCTTCTCATGCAGACTTGACTGGGATGCCAATACATTTTGCAGTTATTCCATGTTATTAAATTACAAAGAACATGGACAATGATGCCCCTAATAATGTAACCGGATAGATTTGATTGATTTGCACCTTTATTAGTACAAACAGAGTGTTCTTACTGTATCCACTGATATATGGGCTCTTCCATCTGCTTGTCGTCCATTAACGTTTCCATTAACGTTTCCATTAATTGGACAAATAAGAGGTATTATCACTCAGGAAGCACCTCATCCTGATGAATGGTCTTTGGCTCGAACCTGAATTAGGCAGCATTTGGCTGTACATGGAGCAATGGAGTAGTTGAAAGGCAATCAATGAGGCGGAGGTCCTATATTTACTAGTAATACCCTTCCTAAAATCACTGGATCAAACAAACTGATGCCCTTGAGTTATTATGCCTTCTGGGTAAACCTAATTGCCAATAAAGCATGATGGGATATTTCAAAATTCTGGGATGAAGTTAAGGCAAGATCGATTCCTTTTTTAAATGCATTTTAAATGCAGAAATCTTCATGGTATCTTATCTATCTATCTATCTATCTATCTATCTATCTATCTATCTATCTATCTATCTATCTATCTATCTATCTATCTATCTATCTATCTATCTATCTATCTATCCATCTATTATTCTATCATTCTATCATTCTATTTATTGTTTTATGTATTGTTCTATAAAACATTCAGATTGGTTCCTTGAAAAAATGCAGTCAAAACAATGTACTGGCCACATATAGTCAGTCAGAGTTAGTCTTTGTAAATCCCCTAAGTCACTGTCAAGGATGGAGATCCCTTCCTGTCTCCCAAGTACCATGCTTTGTAAGCATCTTTGACTGACCCGATGTTCTGTCCTTCTAACAGTAACATAATCTCACCCAAAAGACTTCCAACCAGGAGAAAACGATCCTGTGCTCTGCAATTATGATGCAAGGATAAAGGATGCATGCCTCAGGAAAACAATCGACTGCACCTGCTCACAGAGCAAGAGGTCTGAGGCTGATATCCAGCTGATGGGAGAACCCATGCTGATTTAAGAATCAGCAAAGGTTACAGGTTGTAGGGGATTGGGGCTAATCACCTGCCTTTTGGGGTTGAGAATGTTTTTGTGTGTGTTTGGATGGTTTGACAGCTCACCGCGTCTGCCTGTTTGATTTGATTCCCCCTTGTTTCTCCGTTGTTAACCTTAATTGTTCGCCACCTGTTCTCAATGTTCTTCTTATTTTGTCCCTTTATAATTCCCTGTTTCTCTGTCTGTTGTCAGACTTTTGTTACTTGTACCAATAGCTTGAGCTGGTCTGTGTACTCGTCACGTCTTTTGCTGCTTTGCTCTGCCTTTTGTTCTCACGAATGCAGTAGCCTACTCCTGGAAGAGTCCAGCTCTCATGTCCCTGGTACTCGGCTGTGGAATGATACTCATCTGCCCTTTCTCATCTGCTTTCAATAAAGCTCAGTGTAACCCCACAACTGACACATGTTTCTCCTGACACAGGTGTGCTGTATTTGTCACAGTGAATGATTCAGATCTTGATTTTTCTCTGTTAAAAGAAAGAATGCCTATGTTTAATTGTTTCTGTTGTGGTAGATAAATGTCCCTTAAATAAAGCACTTAAGTAAAAGCACGTCCAATTGCTCAGGACAGCATAATGTTATAATGTAAATATTGGATTGAAGGCTGGATGGGATGGATGGGAGAGAATGTGTAGCTCCAGACTCGTTTGAGAGTATTTTGCTGACAGGTATTTCTTCAGGCTTAGTCCTTTACTTTTCACATCTGTAATTTCAGATACACCGTTTTATATATATATATATATATATATATATATATATATATATATACATGTGTGTGTGTGACAAATTATGCTAAATTAAACTCGCATGTAAACTGGTCTAAACAATATTTACATACTGTTAAGTAATAACATTTTATTTATGTACTGTATGGATATTTATGTGTTTATACTTTTGAAAGAGGCTTAACATTCTCTAATGCAATTGTCATGGGTTTTATTGGACATCACAACCTTCTCAGAAGTAAAATGTGATAACCCAAAACATTTAATTTACACTTCAAATGATTGTCAAAATTAAAGAGTCGGATAAATTAAAGGTCCCCTTCTTCGTGATTCCATGTTTTAAACTTTAGTTAGTGTGTAATGTTGTCGTTAGAGTATAAATAATATCTGTAAAATTCTAAAGCTCAAAGTTCAATGCCAAGCGAGATATTAACAGAATTCGCCTACAAAAAACGACCCGTTTGGACTACAGCCCTCTAGTTCCTGCAGTAATAACGTCACTAAAACAGTTTTTTTGACTAACCACCGCCCACATGAATTCACAAACAGGGGGCGTGGCCTTGTTGTGCTCCGACAGAAGAGCTGTGTTCGCCATGTCGTTGAAACGCTGTTATTTTCATCTCTGAGTCCAATCATCTTTGTTTGGGCTTCCCAGGGACGCTGTACTGGGAGATTAATGGTTACAATTTATGTTTAACTCAGTTCCGGAAAATTATAATCCACATGTAAAACTATGTGCAGCGCATTTTGCTGAGGACAGCTTGCTGAGGACAACTTTCTCAATCTCAATCAGTTTAATGCCGGATTCGCACAAAGATTATTCTTGAAAGATGGAGCAGTTCCCTCTATGTCTGGAGAAGGCGTTGTTTATGGACCACAACTGGTAAGTGTATTTTATTATTTAAGTTGGTGTGTTAAACAGTTTCTGTAACTTATTACACAAAGGGCAACGCTGTTTAGCTTTGTTAACTAGATGGTAGGGCTGTGCAAAAAAACCAATGCGATTTTAATGCGCATCTCATCAGTAAAAACGCTCCTGTGACTATAAATACATCTCCTGCGACTATAAATACATCTCCTGCACACGCTCCTGCCCACTTGCTTCTCAAAACTATTCGCTCAACTGCTGTCGAATCACAACACAGGAACCGCTGGCCCAATCAGAATTCATTATGTATTTCTGAAGGAGGGACTTTATAGAACAAGGAAGTCATCAGCCCGTTTTTATGACAGTGAAAACAGCGGTATACAGATAGGTGAATTGTGTAAAAAATACTGTGTTCTTTTTTACACCCGAAACAAGAACACATGTTATATTGCACACTGTGAATACATTCAAAGCTTCAAAAAAGCGCGTAAAACGGGACCTTTAATGTATCATTATGGCTCACATGTTTAGAAGTTCCCAGGAGTATGACAATTTCACTGCAAATCAACTTGACAGTTTTGATTAGTAAGCCATGTGTATTTATTTATACAATACAATACAAATGTTATTTCTATAGCACATTTAAAACAACTGCTGTTGACCGAAGTGCTTTCCAGCATCATTACATAGTCACACAAACAAAAATTAAATCCTGATCACGAATTTATTTTAAAAACTAAACTAAAAAGAAACAATTCCAATCTAGACTTAAAAGCATCCACAGATGGGAAGATTTAGTGTGCATTGGAAGAGGGTTCAATAATTGTGTTAGACTGTAGACAATTGCATTTACTCTTTTGTACATATGCAATTTGTTCAAATGAATTAGAAATTCAAAACTGGTGTGAACAACAAACTAATTGTTATAAGCTCTGAACCTCTGAGAAAAAAATGAAAAAAAATGATTTGCCAAAGCAATTGAATAGTATAAAGAAATTAATAGCAGGCTCTGCCCAGTGCATTCCGAGAAAAAGCAGATTAAACGAAGGTTTAACCTCATTTAATCTTTCTTAATTCATTAAGTTAAGTCCTCATGTCTACAGATTGAATTGATTCATTTCTGGTTAAAGCAAGCAAACATTTGAAACCATATGAAGTGAATGCCATTTTACACCCCCAACCAATGAGAAAAGTGTAACATGTGACCATAATCACTACCTCGGGGTTGTTTTTTTCCTCTGGAGGTGTGTTCTGATCCTTCCAGCTCCCCTTGGATTTGAATAAGTGCAGTCAAGCTGATGTGCAATCAAGCTCCTAACTGAACAAATAATACTACTTATGGAACTGCAGCACTGATCTCATATTCAGATATGATTTATGTATTTGAAACATCACTGTACATGTTTTACAAGTCATTTTGCAGTTGCACTAAATAAAGCATCAGAGGAGGAAATGTGTTAGGTTGTGCTGTGTGAATACGCTGTATTAGGCTACATTAAGCTGCTCCATTCAAAGCTCCAATCCACTTTAATTGTGCTTTGAAGAAAATAATATGATCCCAATAAAAGTATTTATTCCCAGTGTGCCTTTTCTCATTTTAACTAATCAACACAAAGCACTCTACATTTCTTAAGAACTTATATATATATATATATATATATATATATATATATATATATATATATATATATATATATCTTCATTAAATGAAGAAAAAAAAAAATATATATATATATATAAAAAAGCATCGCTCTAAGAAGCTTGTCACAAATCCGGTATGAATATTTTCTGGTCTATGCTGGAGCTGTGTTTCCATGGAGATGCACTAACCAGTGGTATTTCAAGATTCAGAAATGTATGTTTCAATTATTACATTAATTATATGATATAGCCTACTTATTAAGTAATTTAAATGGGCAAAGCAATGGCAGGAATACTAATCCATTCATAATTTTTTTTTTTTTTGTTAATCAGCTTACAGCTAAATGTTTTACGTATGACATTAATCAGTACTCTTGTAATGAGTGACAAACAGACCTCTGGTACCAAGCCCGGGAGGGACCGGAGTTCTCATTGGTCCACATGCAGTTTCTGCACTTCATCTAGAAGCTGATTCCTAAGGTTCTGGCCTGTGACCGCCATTAAAATTCCTTATGACCTCTGGATGCAGCAGCAGTCGATGAAAAAAAGGAGTTGATAAAGATCCATCCATTTATAACTACAGTATGTTTTCAAACTTAAACTGGTGCAAACTACAGGTACAGCACATCCATAGCATACTTAATCAGAGAAATAAGTATTCTCAACAACAGCTATTTGTAGTGCAACGTTTTGCATAAACTCAGCTGTTAATGGACAAATGAATGCCTGCATGACAGTTCAGTCTTTTCCCATCATGTTTGGACTTAATGCCTTTGAAATATCACCAAAGCTTGTGTGGTTGTGGTTTGGTTAGTGAATAATGCTTGGGTAAACCTTAGTGACACTTTTCTTTGTCAACTGTGTGTTTGGACTATGCAAATATGTTCCACAGGAGGAAAGAAGAGTGGGCCATTCTCTTCTTAACTGCACCTTAAGTGACACCTGATCTAAAAATCATTTAAAAAAATAAAATAAATAAATAAATATAATCGCTTTCATGAAACGCAATGACGTTTCAGCAAACGTCAAATGTCCCTATGATGTGAAAAAACCGAGTCAGTCTTGAAGTCTGTCAGTCAATTTATTTGTATTCCTTTGATTTATGATTTTACTGAGTGACTCACTCACTTGCAGACTCAGAAAAGATTCATTCAGCCACACAAAACAGGGTCAGCTCCTAGAGCAGTTTTATTATGATTATTGCACTGTTGTTGTTTCTCTGAATCACAAAGTAATAAGCTGTTCCTTCTTTTGTGTTTGTTTATCCACTACTCTGCCATTTTCAGGGGGAGATGAAAAATAACAGGCGAAGTGGTGGTGGTGGGGTGGGGGGTTGGTTTGAATAAATCACTGTTCTGGAATTTCCTTCGAGGAATAAGAAAGAAAAGAAAGCCCTTTACGCATCACCTTTGCCTCAGTGTTCTTTCTAACTCATCCACTGGCATTTCAAATGTCAAGACGCCTGGCTCTCCACCAATCACACACACTGGGGTGCCAGACTAGGCTGTGTTTGAAACACTGATTAATAATCAATAAGAATAAGGGCCATCTAGGGTTATGCTCTGTACCCCAGTAGAGACCGAAGGCTTGATGAGCCTCTAATGGACTGAATGTTAGATAGCAATACAATGACTTTATGATGCTGCTATCCTATGGATGACACCATTAACCTTCCGTAAGCACATTCTAATGCTAATTCTCATCTGAAATACTAAGAGAGATGTGGTCAGTAAATGAAAGAGAAGCATACAATGGCTCAAAGGCACTTAAAGATGGTTTAATGTGTAAAACGTGGCTTGATGTCAGTAGCACAATGTAAAATAGATTTTGTTCCTTCTTTTCAGTACACGTCACCTTCAGCCAGAAAGCCATCTGCTGAGATTTTTCAAATAAGGCTGTATTTTTATCCTAGATGATGCACTACAGACACTACAGCTATCAAACTATATTATACTTTTATCATAAATGATCTCTACGTTCGTTCTTTTCAAGCTAATTATCTGCTTTTCATATTTCCGCTACTTATGTTTCAGATATGACACTGCTTTATTTTGATGAAGCTTGTTAAGTTTTACAAAGAATAACTAAATGTGTGAAGACAAACCTCGACTTATGTCCATTGAGTTTGGTCTCTACGCAACAAGATATATATATAACAGCATAAAGACTTGAAGGTCTTAAGTAAAGGTCATCTTTATTTGAACTGAAAAGAGCCATATCATATCAAATAAGACGTCCCTCGAAAAGCATTACATTTGGTTGTTCATTCATTTGATGATCTGATATTTCACAGTGCCAAATAATGTAACAAGTTAATATTACATTACTGAACTCACCCGTGCAAATGTGGCGGAAACGTTTCTGAAGCTGATTCAGTGGTACAAAGGCGATCACATAGAAAGATGAGACCACAGTGAATTGGATATTATACATGCTACATTAAATACATTTTTCTATGAATTTACTGAGGGTGTCCACTTGAAATGATCTACCGCCTCATTATGAGGACAGGTAATACTATATACTGTATGCAGTGCCCTCCATAAGTATTGGAACAGTGAAGACAAAATTGCTTACTCTGCTGTGGAGTCAAGACATTTGCAAATATGATTAAAAGATGAATATTTGACAAAACTACAGAATGTCACATTTTATTGTTAGGTCTTTCGACACATACATGTTTTACCAAATAAAAAGGACAGCACTTTTAGAGTTCATCCCACTATTTGATGTGAGCCTAAGTATTGGAACAGTTGAATTTAAGGCAGATGTGAAATATTAAAAGCTAATATTTAGTTACAGATCCCTTGCATGCAATCAGAGCAGTGAGTCCGCAACCAATAGACATCACCAGACTCTTGGTCTTATGCTTTTAAATGTTTTCCCCCAGCCTTTAATGCAGCCAATTCCAACTGTTGCTTGTTTTGGGCAATCTAAGACTTCACATTTCTTTGCCCTGATAAGGTCCTTGGAATTGGCAGGGTGTTTCGGGTCATTGTCCTGATCCAATATGAAGTGTTTTCTAATGAGTTTGGTGGCATTTTCCTGAATATTGGTAGCCAAGATGATTTTGTACCCTTCCAAATCCATTCTGCTACTGCCTTCATACATTAAGTCATCAGTAAAATGAAGAGGTCCTGTTCTGGAAACAGTCATTCATGCCAATGGCATGACACCACCTCCACCAAGCTTCACATCTTGTATGCTTGGATCATTTTCAATTCCCTTTCCTTCATTCTTTTCAATAACTCAGATAAAGGTTAATCTTTGTCTCATCGGTCCATCAACTCAGTTCCAAAACTCTACTGGCTCACATTTGTGATGAATCTTGCCTTTCTATTTTTGGTGCTGATCAGAGGTTTGCATCTTGCTGTGTAGCTTCTGTAATTCTGTGTCAAATTCTCCTACAGACTGTAGATTGACAGAGCATCACACCAGCTTTCTGGAGGTTGTTGGAGATTTTTCAGAAATTTCTTTTCAGCCAATCAAGCCATCGTTGGCTGCTGATGTTGCCAGTAGTTTCCAAACTCTTTATTTATCCATGCCCTTTGTTTTTCCTATAGTTCTAATTGACTTATTATTTTCTTACAGCATCCATATTGCTTGCATGTCTTTCAGAGTCGCCTTCCTCATCTTAATTCTGTCTTTTTTGTTTCTCATCATCGAATGCAAGACTTAGAATGCAGAAGCAATGGATATAACTGAAAAGACACATTCCTTGCTTTAAATATCTGCAGAATTAATGCAACAGGACACCGCTGATCACTTAGAAAGACCTGTCAGACAACTGTTCCAGTACTTATGCTCACATCCAATAGGGAGATGAAACTCTAAAATTGCTGAACTTCTTAGCTGGTTAAACATCTTTTTGTTGAATCCCCCAATAATAAAATGTGTCATTCTGTAGTGTTACGACCCTCTTAAAATGGTCTAGGGGTAAAAGGAGTAACATTCAAAATTCTTGTGGTAAACCTGTAAACCTGATGGAGGCAGCAAGAGACAATGCAGAGACACTGGTTGCCAACAAATGTGATTTATTGTACAACGTGAAAATCCAAATAACTACCAAAAAGAATATAAATCATTAAAGAGACAACCAATATATACAAATATTTACAACTCAGAAAACAAACAAAAAGAACACAAATAAACCCAAGAGAAAGAGGACGCTAGTGACGCCAAAAGAAAGAAAGAAACAAAACAAAATCACTTCTAACTTATTTTAAACCTCTAACCTAACTAAAGAAAAAGAAAGCAAATCTTCAGCGCCAGGCGCCATAAACTTCCCTATTCTCAACTAATAAAAAAAACCAAACATACAGAGGGTGGCGTTCACCTCTTACCTAGGGTGTCTAAACAGATTGAGTTACCTAAATGTTGCACAATGGAAGTCGCACAACATCTTTCCTATCCACCTTCCTCAGCTTTGACTAGCCAAGCAATTGTAAGTAGTACACTATAGTATTTTTTAAGGTGGTGGGGATGGAGATGGAGAGTATTATTTCGTTCGTGTGTTCTTTGTGTAATGGTTGTGGAGAACTGTTAAATAACGTTTAAATAGTAGGGCTGGGTATCGATTCAGATGTTCCAGATCGATTCGATTTCGATTCATAAGCTCTCAAATCGATTATATTTTGATTCTCGATTCGATTTCGATTTTCGATTCGATTTTCTATTAGAGCTGCAATCGGGCCTTAAAAGTTAAGCCCGACATGTCCCGAGCCCGACACGTACATTTTGATTGACAGCTTTTTAAAAGCCCGAACCCATGTACAACCCGACATTATTCAAATGTACGCAGCACACAGCTCTTTTGCCTTTTGTCAGGAATGAGTAATTTATACATAGTTTCTAACATAATTTATACATGACTAACGTAATAGGCCACTTGGAAGTTTGAACAAAGAAATAAAATAAGTCCTCTGTGACATCATAACATCTCAGCACTCTATAAATAGCCCTAAGGTATAGGCTCATTTAGCATATAAATAGGCCAACGCACCAATAAAAACAAGTCTTTCTTAAAAAAATTAATTAAGATAAATTATAAATTAAGATGGGTATTCCGTATTTGGCGATAACGAAATGAATTAAGATAAAGGCTCTGCCGGATTTGCTTCGCCATAGCAGCTGACATAATAAAATAATAATGCCAACATTAGCTTATATAGCCTACTCTGTCTACATTATGCATTTAAGACTCAAATAATATTTAGTTATTATTTGAAAAACATTTACTCACCAAGATTAGGTAAGGCCTACCTGTTTTTGTGGATGAAAATGATTGAATCCACTGTAGATGGCTTCAGCAGACTCCTGCGCTCACTGATGGTGCGTCATTATTGACTCATTATTCTCATTATAAACAAGGTCAAAACTTTTCCAAACCTCAGACTTTGCTTTAGTTGCTGGTGCTACCAAAACGTAATCGTCAGAAGCAAGCCTCCGTTTCAACTACTCAGCATACATTTTCTTATCTTTCTCGCGCTAATCGAAACATTACATGACCGCTCATTTACCGCACAAGCCCGAGCCCGGCCCGATTGGTTCGATTGGCAATGGGATTCTTCACACTGCCTGAACATGTGCAATTGTGCTTTTGAAGACAACTGACCACACACACCTGTCCGCGCGGTTGTCTGCTCAGACTCGGTACACACTCTCCGATGGCGATTTTTACATCAAGCCTGCATAGCGGTCCATAGCGGACTCGAGGACGCAGAAAGTATAAGAGGCTTTAAGATGCAGTCTGTAAGACGCGAACGGGAGCATGACCTGACGCACATTGCAGAAAATGGAACCACTGCTTTAAACTGAATGAATGAAAGGTTCGTTGGTAACATCGCACAAGGCACATAAGAGGGTGACATCTAGTGGAGAAGATTTGTAATTAGATTAACGCTAATCTTACGTTCAATGTATGAAAGTGAAGTGACATTCAGCCACGTATGGTGACTCATACTCAGAATTTGTGCTCTGCATTTAACCCATCCGAAATGCACACACACAGAGCAGTGAACACACACACACACACACACACACACACACACACACACACACACACACACACACACACACACACACACACACACACACACACACACACACACACACACACACACACACACACACACATTTATGCTGCGGCGCCCAGGGAGCAGTTGGGGGTTCAGTGCCTTGCTCAAGGGCACCTAAGTCGTGGTATTGAAGGTGGAGAGAGAGTTCGTGCACTACCCCCACCCACAATTCCGTCCGGCCCGAGACTAGAACCTACAACCATTCGATTGGGAGTCCAACCCTCTAACCATTAGGCCACGACTTCCCTTAATGTATGCGGAAATAAATACGGAAAAAAATCGATTCATGGCCTTTGAGAATCGATTTTGAATCGACCACATTTTAAAAAACGATTAATCGAAAAATCTATTTTTTACCCAGCCCTATTAAATAGTCAGAGATTCCTTGTGGTTTGTGTAAAAAGGTTGGAGATGGAGACAGAAAGCTTTTTACTGTGCGTGTGTTCTTTGCGTAATAGATGTGGAGAACTGTTCAATAAACAAATTTCTTAAATAGTCAGAGATTATTTCCTTGTGGTGTGCGTAAAAAAGATTTTGGAGTTAATAGAGTTGCGTGTGACATAAACGTGCAGTGACTCAAGCCAGCTGACCAAATAGATTGCATTGTTTTAGCGTTATTGTGAAGTTTGATTAATATTATATTTTGTTGTAATATTATTTGTTGTATCTAAATGAGTTGCATGTATGTATAGGCTATCTGAAATTGCAATGAAAGTAATTATTTCGTTTTTTTCGATTATTAAACTATTATTTAAACTATTATTTCTGATTCTGCTTCAGCGTCAGATTAATAGCGCATTGCGAATATCTGAGAATTGATGTCTTTGTGTTTCAGACCCTGGCTGGCTGTGCACTGAAGTGTATATGACAATAAAGTAGTAAATCTCAATGTATATATTTTTAAAATGTATTTTAAATAGGCCTATAGGCTCATAAGTTTTTTTGTAAAAAAAAAAAAAAAAAAAAAATCACAGCACCCCCTGTTCAAAATTACTTCCCGCGGCCCTGGGCACTGGATAGGTCGGTGTCACATTGATTAATGAAGACGGACAGCTTCCAGAGCCAATCAGCAGACAAGGGAGGCGCCTAAGAAATTGACAGCCAGGGAGGGAAAAAGTGAGAGAGAGCGAGCAGGCACTCACAGGAATTTATGGATGTAACAGTAGTTTTGTCTCATATCCATCGTTTAATCATATTTACAGATTTCTTGACTCCACAGCAAACAGAACAATTTTGTCTTTAAAATACTGGAATTGATTTGGCTCACATATAAATATATTGATCTATTTTTTATATTTAGTGAAATATGTCAACAAAAATAAAAGTGTACAATTCTTAACACTGGCCCAAACAAAATATAAGGTTGTTACAAATAACTTGACCTTTTAAGAGCAAGGAAACACAGCAGAAAGCAGACAACATAAGGAGAGGTTCTCTGCATCCTCCGCTGAATCCAACCACCTGCTGAAAAGCAAAGGCCAAAACAGACTCCCAAGAATTGAAAAACGAATGTAGTGGTCCAATAAATTTGTAAAAGCGGTTATGTTACTTGCATAACCATTTTTCTCTAAAGTGCTTGTGCTTTTGTGTCCAGCTGCTTGCTGGGACCAGTTTGTATAGCCACTATTTTAAGATTGTGTCTTAAAGGGATTGTTCATCCAAAAATGAAAATTTTGGTTTAAAAAACCGATTCACCAGTTTATTTATATAATCATGCAATGTCATGTATAGGTCTACTCAATTATATTATTAAGGCACCCAATAATGAAGTGACTTCACCCACTTTGGCCTAAATATCCATCATACTTTTTATATTTTAAGGGCAGGGCAGTGCAGTGCAAGGAAAGGAAAGTTGTTTAACATTTCAAATATTAAAGAGTTCTTAAATTAAGATTAAATTCTAAGATTAATCCTAAAATTAATTCTTAAACATCATATATAAGCTGTCAAATGACAGAAATCACAAAAAAAGAACACACATTGACTTGTACCATCCTTTGTCTCCCTTTTTTTTCTCTCATTTATGACCATCAAATGCATTACTTTGATTAAGAGCCAGTGAAACAGCTAATTTAGAGTCATTTTCAGCAGAATGGAATTGAGTTCTGCCATGTAAAAATGGCTATTTGTCATCTACAATGGGTCAGTTATTGTGGTCATAAACGTTCTGTGCATTACATTCTGTGCATTAAACGAGGGAAATATGAATTTCATTTGAAGATCTGTAAATTACCCTACACTTGAATTACTCTAAACCTTCGAATTGTACCTTTGAGTGCTAAACCTGGAATTGAAGCTCAAGATACCTCACTCAAATCACGCTATATTTACAAATACATACAAAGCATATGTGGCCTAATAAAACTGTCTTTCTCGAAACAGGTCGGCATCATGAATCATGGTATATTTCTAAAAACAGAAGACGCAGTGAGACTACTGAGAGGACTTCAGCGCACATCGGCCACTTTTCCATTATGCTTACACTGTAGATATGCTGCTGTCCTTAACTGACATTGAATGGACTAAATATAGCCACCACTGGCATCCAAATTATAGTGGGCCGTGAGAGTGGAGGTTGGTGATAGATACAACACATCAGGAAGGGTGTCAGTATCTTTTGTAATAAGTCATAAGGGTGGCTGAGCAGGGGGAGTTGAAGACAGAAACTCCTTATCACACATCTACCGCTCTCTCCTTGTCTCAGTCCCCAAAAACCGAGGTGCTCCAAGGTTATCAAGTGACACTCTGGGAATATTAATCCATTTTCAAAACTAAAAAGCAAACTTTACCATCCCAAACAATCCAAAGAGAAGTTTTATATGAGAAAAGTACATTATACATAAAGATTCAGCCAGAGCATGATTTTGAACCAGGCTTAAGAGTGCTATAAAACACGTGGACCCTCAGCAATGTATGTGGTGACAAGTGTAATCTAATAACACATTTCTTGGACTAAATATATTAGCTGACATAAAATGCAGTATTTTATGGCAAAATTGTGTTGCACTTTAATACATTTAATAGACAATGAATAGAGATTTCATGAATGATTTATGCATTTCATTAATGACAACTTTCATTAGCAAGGACACTTTAAACTGATTAAATGGCAGTAAATATGTTTATAACGCTACAAAAGATCAAGGCATCCTGATAGAAAATGTGTTTTTCACAAAAATATTAAGCAGCACAACTGTTTTTAACATTGATAATAATACATGTTTGTTGAGCAGCAAAACAGCATATTAGAATGATTTCTAAAGGATCGTGCGACACTGAAGATTGGAGCAGTATATACAGAATATAGAATATATTCAAATAGAAAACAGGTATTTTAAATTGTAATAATATTTTAACAATATTACTGTTTTTACCGTATTTTGATCCAAATAAATGCAGCCTTGCTGAGCATAAGATACTTTTTTTGTTCAAAAATAATAATAATACTGACTCCAATTTTCATTGCAGTGTATATTTTGTAGTTCGGCATCTCAACAAATTTAAAAAATGCATTTGCAAAAAGTTGAATGGCTGTCAAGCCTTGAAGCCAGAAAGACAGAAAGCAGTCAGACAGACAGATCTGCACAACCAATGCATGCCCAAAACATCAAACAAGTCTGGCAATGTATATACAGATGAGAAAAGGAATCAATGGCTTCACAATACATACAGTATGAGGAGGATATCATTAAGGCTTATTAAATCTTAATAGTAGATCACACACAACACATCGTCTCAGCAAATCCCATATTTTGTCCACCAGCACAACATTGCGAATCACAAAACAGTTTCTAAAAAGTTTCTTATTCAACTCACCAATTAACACCAAAGTCGATTCTGTCCCAACCCCTTTATGAAACAGCTCACAGAAGGCACGTATCTCTAATTTCCGGGCAGCTGTTTTCGATTCGGTTGTGTGTTTCATATTAAGTGCTACTAGAATTTGTTATCTTGAATGTTGGAGTCTTCAGAGGTGGAAAGTGACAACACAGTCTGCTCTCATGCACACAGACTATCTCTCAATCTATTGCTTTCTGCCATTTCAGTCGAATCACAAAACAAAATGCAAATGAATGTGACATACAGCTGCCTTTTTTGTTTGTTTATTAAAAATGTTTAAGTTAAAAATTATTTATAAGTTATCCCAGTTATTTATGAGTTATTTCAGGGTCTGCTCAAGCATTTGCAAGAGCAAACACATTAGCTTATCACTAGACAAACAAATAATAACTGAGGCTTTATACTGATCCGAACATTCAGCCACTGACTACAAAAACATCCCAGAACCAAGAGTACCAGACATAGGAACTGAAGTTATCACGGAACAAGTTCATTTGAGCCTTTTAGTAAACAAAATGTAGCAGATGATTTCTGTTGTTTCCCAAAGCAAACCCATCTTCTGAACCCCTTTACATAGGAAATTGCCAGCACTCAGCGACAACAGCTGGTGCGTGACAGAGATTGATTGGAGTGCGGTCGTATCTGTCATCGTCAGCATGTTTTCACTCTCTAGCACCTAGACTTTTTTTTTTTTTTTCAATCACTTTGTGATTTTACGTTTGCACACCAAGGACGTTCTGGAAATAGACCATCAGTGTCTGCGCTGACCCATTTGTGGAAAACCACAGTATACACAATACACTTCCAAAGCAGAGGGACCTTTAAGGTTTGCTGCAGTTAAATATTTCAAGAGCTCATCTGGTCTTGCGGGCATGGGTTAGGTGGTCAGATAATTTCTTATCCTCCTTGTGACACTCCTTATTACCGTTCCTAACAAAAGGATGAAAGTGCTGTGGTTCCCTGCATAAGACACATGGGAGCACCACAGTATATATTGAGCTAATTTTCAGGTTACTTCCAGATGTAAAATAAAATTTGATTAAAATACAATTTTAGATTAATCACTTTTTTTTTAGATAACATTTATTTATTTCATATGATTAATGAGGCAACATGTTACATTACTGTAATGACTGATCAATTACTGCAAGAAAATGCAAAGCAGACAGTTTTAGCCCTGTAATGCATTTATTATAAAGATAAACCACCTTCCCAACATGTCTGCTTGTTGTACTGTATTCCTGGCCCTAATTTGTGGCAATGTTTGAACACTATCAGTTGACTTCAGGGACATTATGAGTCAGTAGATTCATTATGAGTCAGTTCTGCTAATGAGCACTTGCTCTTGCAGCATGCAATGAATTCTTATGGTTCAATGTAGAAATAGCAATTTCGGTCCAGTCTAGGTATACCTAGACCATGATTTCTACCAAGGGAGACTGACCGCAATTTCTACCGAGGGGGACAAAATACTTCACCCACCCCAATATCTCAAATGAAAGAAAAAATGAAATAAAAATCATTAGATAATAAAATACATAAAGTATGGACAAACATACTGCCAATCAGTTCACTTCTGAAATTTAAGATAAAAATCAAATCAAATGCATAATGGAATTCACTAGATATTTGATATTTTTGGACCAGTAACTGTATATTAAATACAGGGTGATGTTGGCGCAGTTGATAAGACACACGCCTTTGTTGTGAGAGACCCGGGTTCGAATCCACTGTGAGACACCAGTGTGTCCCTGAGCAAAGACACTCAACCCCTAGTTGCTCCAGAGGTATGCGACCTCTGACATATATAGCAATTGTAAGTCGCTTTGGACAAAAGCGTTAGCTAAAATGAATAAATGTAAATGTATATACCTGTAACTGACTGTATATATAGCTATAGTCTGTTTCGACTTCTGTAAAAATTAGAAAAAGAAGAACACAATCACAGATTTTAACCGGCTAACTGCTGAGGTAATCAATTATTTCTATGAGGGGCTGAGATGAATTACTAGATGAATCTGAAACCACCTGATAAAAGGGTATGCTAAAATGGGAAGTTAAGAGATGGAATGAGGAAAAATACAAAGCAAAAGTTGGCTAGCCAACCTGACACTGCTCAGACAGTTGAGCTGAACAGATAAACTTTGTTCCTTTCAGCTGAGTCACCAATATGATTGACAGCTCAGGAAACTGATGTAAGAATGGGCCTTGTATTGGGCTGAGTTTTACATAATTGAGCACAGACCCTTTCCCTAACCCTTTGCCATAGGAGATGAGGCATATATCTATATCAATCATGTACGGACCCTCAGCATCTTCAGGGGAGAAATGAATGTGATGAATGTGTTGTCCAAGGGTGACTTACATTATGTGCGGCTCTCCAAAACAACCAGAGAGTGGAGATTGAATACTCTAAAACAGGACAGTGTCACAACCTATGTGTGAAATGGCATTTCAGAGTGCAGAATTCTCATTATAGTGCATGATCTTGCATTGAGGTTTGCAATTGCTGGCTGAATGATCACCAGATTCAGAGTTTTCGTTCTAAGATCTGATTAACATCTTATGTGAAAATGGCACATGTATTTCAGCGCTCAAATTAACTGGTACAGTACTGAAATAGCAATGTTTTTGCAATATAGGCTTTAAAAAAAAATTAAGAGTGAACTAAAGTTATTATTTTCAGCAAATCTTACTGAATTCAAATGATTACATAGTTTTGAACTATGCTTTAGGATTTAGGTTGTATTTCATTGTAGATTAATTACTACTTTTATGTAAAAGTTTTTTTTTTTTTTTTACTTGGTTAAAGATTTGCTCATTCAATTTAAAGGGGTCATGAACTGGCTTTTTTATTATTTTATACTGTTGTCTGAGGTCCGCTTATGACGTTAGTGTGTTTTTTACATTCAGAAACATCAAAATCAATAAGTAATAGGCTATTTTCAACCCTGGTTTTGAAACATTTGGTTTTTATGGGAATGTCGCATAGATAACTTGGAAGTTAACGCCCACTGCTATGATTTAATACCGATTTGCATAGTAAACTAACTTTCTGTGTGTCTGTTTGACAAGCTACGTCGTTCATAGCTGGAGCAAGTATAATCAGCACATATCAAGCAATCTCTAACAAAGCAATAGTGACAGTACAAATATTTTTTACTCACATAAATGCCCTGCGTCATTCCTGTTGGGTCCAATATAGATGGCACAGCATTGCTTTTTAATCTCAGTCTGTCTGCTAATCCAGTGTCGACCTGTGTCTTGTTTACAAAGGAATCCGCAAGCGAAATGACGTGAACAAACGCTTCATGTTTTACTCACATGAGCTGAAACTTTATTAAAAATAAATAAAAGGAAAACAACCAAGAAAACCAGATAAGACTTCTGTAATTTATCACTCTAAGGCTCATATGCGACTTGTTTACACCAAACAAAATCCAATATTTGAGTCATGTTTATTTCTGCTTTCAGACAGTTTTGTGATTTCATCATGGAGGCAATTTTTCTTCACCACTATCAAATGATGACACTTTCAGTGCATGTTCTGGTTTATTCTGCAGTCTTGAGGAGGCGGTTACCCAGGGTGACGCTTTCCATTAAACTGCCATGTGAAGGGTTAGGGCAATCTTCAGAGAAGCCATGTAGCATGGAAGACAAATTCAGCTTTAACATCACTTTTTCATGTTCCTTTGAAGAGCTGCCCTTTGCTTCCATGTGAATCTCTTCAATACAATATTACATTTTCTATGCAGTAGGGAAAAAGTATTAACAAAAAAAAAACAGGTGGAAAAAGAAAAGAAAGTGTTACACATGCTTTAATATGGTGAAATGCCGCATTACAATCATTTGAAAGAGGTGTTACAATTTCTGAGCAGATTTCACAGCTACAACAAAGCAATTATAATAAGGGATCTCACCATCAGGAGGAACCTCAGGGGGTGAGCCTGGCTTATTATCAATGTGAAAATGGAAACACAGACTCACCATTTTTGCTGCCTGTTTACCAAACAAAACTATCTCTGAAATTGTCCCGTTATATTAAATAACCTTGGTTATTGATTTTTTGTTTTATTTTATGTTTTATAATCCATGCTGACCACACAAAAAAAAAAAAAAAAATCAGATCAATGAATGGTATTTTTCCCCCATATATTAAAGTACTTTTTCTTATGCCAGCTTAATGTACAGAGACAAAAATACACTGCATGGCCATAACACAAAGAAAGGTAAATAAAGAAATGCTTTACTGAGTCTGGCCAAGAAGCGCTTGACTGATCTGCAGAAAGCCCAGACCTGAATCCCATTGAACACCTTTTAAATGAACGGGAAGAAAGGGGAACCTGATTGAAATCAGCCATTACTTAATTCTGTTTGATAACACTTGTTGAATGATGCACATAACTCAGTTTAGTATTGATTCTTTACTGGAGAACTCAATATACTAATCACATGTAGTTTTTAGACCAATCACTTCCGTACGTGTCTTTACGTCCTCACTACGGAGTACCCAAAAGTTAAATTGTGATTCATATATAACTAAGAACATATAATCAATGTTCTACATCCCCTTTCTTTAGTAATCTCTCATCAGCTTATAACAACACATATCCACATCAACTCAAAATCAAAGAATGTATAACCAAATATGCTATTGGCACTTAAAGTGTCACATTTTATGAACAAACGAATTTCAGAACATTTTACTCCAAATGTTTTAACAGTCTCTTAGTAGGTCACTAGATATACTTTGGATTTGGTTTCGAGATTGTGCCTGAGCAAGTCACATAAAGTATTTTTTTTCTGTTTCTTTGGCAGGTACAGTGGATTCCGGTTTTAACTCAGAGTCAGTAGCAGTGCACTAGGGTCATCGAAAAGGAAACTTTGATCTTTTCCTGGTGTACAAACTTTTGAAAGTTCTGCTGGGTTGTATTCATCATTTTGTTGTGGCAAAGTATCAATGACTGGTAAGATGTGTCTACGATTCCTTCTATAATCCCTGCCCTGATTCCACCAAATACGATCTTGGTTCCTTGCAGATGTCTTTGATGATTCTCACTTTTTTTGTACCCTTGAGGTATTTGTAACCTGACTACTTCACCTTTGAAAAGAGGACGGAGTGGCTTGCTGCTTTTGTCATAATACCGCTTCTGATGATGACGCTTCTGTGCAAGTCGATTTCTGACCATGACATGGCTTTTGGTGGAAGGGACTAGCAACTTTCTGTTAATTCGGAGTGTTGTCCGTGTTTGTCTTGACAGAAGTCTTTCTGCTGGTGACCCGAGAATTCCATCACGAGGTATGTTTCTCAAATTTAGTAGATTTAGGAAGACATCTGTTCCGTCTCGCTTCGTTTTTCCATCAACTCTTTTGCCCTTCGCACCACTCGTTCTGCTAATCCGTTGGATTGCGGATATTCCGGGCTGCTTGTTACATAAATGAACTAGATGTCCTCCTTCCCCACGGTGTCTGTCACTTCATGAACCACATTCCCCACGACCTCTGTCTAATCATTGCACTCAGTTGTCACTGGTCAGTAATCATTGCACTCAATTACCCATTAGCGTTTGTCATCTCCCTGTGTATTTATACCCTGTCTGTCTTAGTATGTGGCACGGAGTCCTTGTTTGTTTATCACGTCCGTTTCAAGTCTTGTTCTCGCCTTGTGTCCTTGTCAAGTTTATGTTGTCTGGATTGATCTTTGGTTTTGACCCCTGCATGGACAGTTTACTCTCTGGATTACCCCCAATAAATGACATACTCGCACTTGGATCTCTCTCCGTGTGTTCCTGTATCCCGGCCGTGACAGCAAGAGTCTTTGTGTGCAGATCTGTTAGTTCGTGGATTTGACACAATTCTATTGCTGTGGCTAGTGTTAACTCACTGTTTGTTACAAATTGGGTGTAGTGCTAAACGTAAAACAAAGTGCAAGAGGAGGATCTGGAATAAATGAGGAGTTTACTGACGACGAAGGGGAATACAGACAATATACTAGATAACATTCAGCATTAACATACAGATGCACATTCAGGTAAGGTTACAATACTTTTACACATCTACATACAAACAATCACCGATGAGGGATAACTCAACAGATCAGGTATTTAAACACAGGAGGTAATGAGGGAACTGGAGACAGGTGGGGAATAATCAATTAACCAAAACTAGAACAGGAAGACCAAAAAAGGAAACAGAAAGTTCATAAACGTGACAGTGTCTCTCAATAGAATTTTTCTCATACCATCGTTGGTCACGCCACACACGAGTCTGTCCCTTATGAGTTATTACTTGTCCCTTATCTGTTAGATCACCAAATCTGCACGTCTTTGCTTTGCTCCTTAAATCACTCAAGTATGCTTCTATGGTTTCACCGGGTTTTTGGTTTCTCATATTGAACTTGTGGCGTTCCATAGTTACATTTATTTGTGGGTTGCATAACTCACGGAATTTACGTTTTATACATTCCGGGTTCTCTCTGGTTTCAGCCTCCGCGATCATTCGTCGTTGCTCTCCTTCCCCCGCATATGCAGCTGGTGCATACACAAACGCGCGCTCCCGCTCGATGGCTTCTGAGCCGGCCAAGTTAAGGAGAATAAATGCTTGCATCCTGGCATCTTTGTCTGAGTGAGCAGCTGCTATAAATATATTGTATTCTTGCTCGAATACGTGCCAGTTCTCACTAATGTTGCCATCAAACACTAGAGGTTCGGGTCTTCAGAAGCCTTTCCGCCATTTCCGACGTGGTATCCGAAACAAGTTTCTTTTCAATGAAACTTGACTTTCTTCAAAGGGGTTCTCTTTTCCACTAACCACCTTCTGACACCATGTTGAATGATGGACACATAACTCAGTTTAGTATAGCTTTGATTCTTTACTGGAGAACTCAATATACTAATCACATGTAGTTTTTTAGACCAATCACTTCCGTACGTGTCTTTACGTCCTCACTACGGAGTACCCTAAAGTACAATTGCGATTCATATATAACTAAGAACATATAATAAATGTTCTACAACACTACTGTACCTACATAATGTCAGAGTTCACCTTTAATATTTAGTTTTCAGGTAGGATCATAATTGTTTACCTGCAACAAATTCTGAGCACACAAAGTACATTTCTGCAAGTGGCATGCTTCAGGCGATTTTACACCAGGACTACTAAATTATCTTCAGGGAATAAATAATCAAAAATATATGTCAAATTTAAAACTGCATTCCAGCAAAAATTCCAGTCAGCATAATCAAAGATTTATTGGCATGTTGAGAATTTACAGTAGGCTATTATTAACAAAAGTATTTAGAACGTTAAGTAAAGAGATCGAAATTAAGAAAAATAATCATATAAACTAATAGAAAAATATAACTACTAATAATAAGAATAATAAGAAGAAAAGTATGAAAAGCATTGTCAGAATAGTCCATCTGCCATCAGTGTTTCAACTGTAACGTTATGAAGTTATGAGAATACTGTTTGTGGAGAGATTAAGTGGAGACTGTTGACAAAGGAATGGTTGAAACACTGATGGCAGATGGATGACATCTTTCATATTTTTCTGGACTTTGACAGTGTAACTTACTTGGCAGTCTATGGGACAGTCACAAGCCTCGCAGTTTTCATCCAAAATATCTTAAATTGTGTTGCGAAGACAAACCAAGCTGTTATGGGTTTGGAACGACATTGGGGTAAGTGATTACTGACAACATTTTCATTTTGGGGTGGAGTATCCCTTGGAGTATCCCTCCATCTCTGATAATCCCGGGTTGCTATGATCATGCAGGTTTGTTTATGCATTAAACTCATGGCCACGAGAAAAATATGTCTTTCACTTAACATAGCATCTCGAGGCCATGACATAAGTATGTCGTTACCTCGACAAAATTTTATCATGGCCATTACATAATATCAAGTTCCTACGAGTTAATATGACGTTCCCACAAATTAATCTCATGGCCATGATATATTATCACATTCCCTCAAGTTATTACGTCGTGGCCATGACAAAACGAAGTGAACTGACCATGTCAGCTCCCGGGCACCGTAGATCCTTACACTACACTGCCTGTTATCACTTTAGCAGCTTTTATAAATGATTTGATCCTGGAATCACAGCTA
Organism: Carassius auratus; assembly: GCF_003368295.1. Taxonomy (NCBI): domain Eukaryota; kingdom Metazoa; phylum Chordata; class Actinopteri; order Cypriniformes; family Cyprinidae; genus Carassius; species Carassius auratus. The sequence goes on along the minus strand of NW_020527534.1, from coordinate 252,255 downwards.
TTTCAAACCCCATCATTTGTTTTCTCATCATGCTGTATTAGCCTATACTGTATTTTATATGCTAGCTAGGGGTGTAACGATACGCGTATTCGTATTGAACCGTTCGGTACGACGCTTTCGGTTCGGTACGCGGTACGCATTATGTATACCGAACGGTTCGTTGGAGTAATTAATTATATTTGAAAAAAAAAAAAGAGAGAGAGAGAAATATAATGATATGCGTTCAACAAGGTAGCCCAATAGCCCAAACAACGTAACAGGCAACGCCCCTGACACTCCCGAAGAAGAAAAAAACACCATCTTATATGTTTATGTTAGGCTACTCAGCAGGCGCTCGCTCACTCAGTACGCGCTGAAGGCTCGTTGCAAAATAGCCAATGCGTTTAACAGACTAGAAATGAGAAGATCCTCCAATAACCAACAGGTCTGGTGTTTGGGTGCACTTTGGATTCCCTTTAAGCTATAATGGTGATGGCAAGAGAGTGGTGGATAAAAAAACAACGGTATGTCGCATCTGCAACATGACAGGGTACACCAGCGGGAATAAAAAAAAAAAAAAAACACCAGCGGGAATATCTGGGATATATGCGTCAGTACTATCTGGGAAAAGACGAAAAAAAGGAGAAACATGCACGCAGCAAACTATCCCTGCAGCATTTAGAAACTATAGCTTACAGGGAATCCAACCCAAACACCAGACCTGTTGGTTATTTTAGGATCTTATATTTCTGGTCTGTTAAAGGCATTCGACATTTTGCAATGAGCCTTCAGCGCGTGCTGAGTGAGCGAGCGCCTTAGGGGCCGTTCACATATCGTGCCTAAAAACGCATGGAAAACGCTAAGCGCGTCTTTCTCCTCCTTTCCAAAGCGCTTGGGCAGAAGCGCTCCTGAGGCGTCTGTCTTTGCTAAGCAACAATGACGTGCTCTCTCCATGACACGCGGAAATTTCAGCGAAGGATAAATGGATTTGCAGCTCTAAAAATCGCTTGCAGTAGCGCTGCTACTAAATTTATTTCAAAATTGCAATCCAAATACAACTATGATCAGCTGATCCTTCATCTTGGCTGAGCTCTCAACGTTGTTACGGGAAAGGATGAAGCTGATTGGTTAGTTCTTGTCACATGACCCGCGGTGCGCTTGCGGCATTCTGAAAAGTTGAGATGTTTTTACATTTTGCTGTATCTAAAACGTATCGAACCGAACCGAACCGAACCGTGACATCAGTGTATCGTATCGAACCGAACCGTGAATTTTGTGAACCGTTACACCCCTAATGCTAGCCTATTTAATTTCCTACAATGATTGCCGGTATTTCCTTTAATTGATCTTAAAAGTCCTCTTGTAGTGAATCGATGCATTTCTGTAAGAAAAATATCCATTTGTAAAGTGTGATAATAACTTTAATGTAGCTTGTACCAACAGTTGTACATAGAAACAGCTGCAGGCGGATGACGTATGAGGTCGGTATGACAGTATATGCACAGTTATTGAATACAATGACAGGGAATGAATAAATGATCCCCGAGGAGCAGTTCAAACTGACTATGTAATCTAAAGAGCAGAAGGTTTACTGATTTCAACAGTGATAGTGAGGGTTTAGATGGATTTATCTCTGGTTGTAGTTCCATTAGAGGTCACTTTAAAATCAAATTAGCAGTATTTGATATGGACAGAACAATAAAATGAATAATGGCTTAGTTAGCACTCAAAAAGCCACAGCTCACAAACCAACATCTTAACAACTACAAGATAACAGCAGATACAGGTGGGGCGGGGGGCAATGATCAGTTACGCTACTGCTGATGAGGCAAATGCAAACAAGAGGATGAATGTGCTGTGAAAGAGGTTATTGATTTTGCCCATCTTAAGAGACCTTTCTTCACAGAAATATTGACCAGTTCTGCCAGACTCAGAGTGGAGAGGAGGGGGCCTTTAAAGAGCAATAACCACTTTTTTCATGAGATCCACTTTGATTCTGATAAAGTCAAAAAAAAAAAAAAAAATGACTTAATGGTTAGTTTTTGCCCCTATTCTGAAGCAGGAAGTTGGGACAGCCAACATGATTCTGTCAGCATTCACTCAAGTTTTAAGATATTTTGAGAAATGTCTCAGTATTTTATTTTTAATACAGTGGAAGTCAATGGTAACCAAAACTGTTTGGTTACAAACATTCTTCAAAATGTCTTTTATGTTCCAGCAGAAGAGCAAAAGTCAGACAGATTTGGAAGAACATGAGGGTGTGGGGAAGCTTATGTCCGCAATCGAATAACAAAATATTTGTGACGTTTTTCTCTCACATTGAGAGAAACATTTGTGGCGTTTTTCTCTCTCTTTAATCTTTTTTTAATCTCGCAATAAGACTTTTCTTTCATATCTTGCATTTCTGAGTTTATATTGCTCAGTTCTGACTTTTAGGGAATTGAGTTTAAACCTCAAAATTATAAGTCTATTTAAGGGATAAATGTCACAATTCTAAGAAGAAAATTGTAAAAAAAAATTCACAGTTAGGACTTTTTTCTCACAATTACAAAATGTATTGCAGGAAAAAAAGTCTAAATTGTCAGTTTGAGTTTTTCCGTAGGGAAGGAAATCTGTGTCCTGAGGGATTTAAATGATTGTGGGTTGGCGAGTTGGCGACAGGATTGACAAAGTGGTTGTAATTTATATTCCTTAACAGCCGTGCAAAAAAGAGGCATTAGAGTTCATTTCTATTCAACAAGTATTATCTCTGAATCTGAAATAAGCTGAAATAAGGGGAAGGAACAGGGCTGTATTACTATGAGCAGATAAATAATGCATAGCGGCGCTCTCAGCAGCACTGAAAATGACAATAAGTTTGTTTCCTCCACACTGAAAGGATCTGACAGGTAAATAAGAGCTGTCGTTAGGTGGTACGGCCAGGTTAATAGAATATATCTGACCTCAGAAGCTTCATATCCTCTCAGAAACCCACAGCCAGACTCAGATTCACATTACAAAAGTTGCCAGGTTTATGACGCGTTAAATATCTAATGAAAATGTTACAATCAATATTTTTTGCTGGAATATATTATGCTCATATGCTATATGATATTTATGCTATATCAGACGTTACCGTATTGATTCCAAACACTACACAACAGTGAAACATTTCATAAAGCTGCTCAAATTTTTCTCTTTAGTCCTTGATTGATACATTTAATCAATTTCCTGAAGTGGGTTTGAAGTATTTTCTACTGACCTCATGAAAAAAAAGTCACATAAACGCCTTACATGAGGAAAGGAAAACATCTGCATCAGCTGTCGTGAATGGGAGCTAATTTGCTCCCTCAACCTTTCATTTCCAAATAGCAGAAGCACCATCATTAAGCCTATTTAACCAAGTCACAGAACCATACAATGAGAAGGAAAATGAACATCAGAATGATCCAAATGCTTTGCTGCCTGTAAACGAAAATGACTACCTTTATTTCACCCTTATGTTTGAGTAACCCCTTAACACAAAACAATACGCACACAAATTTAGACTAACATTCTGCCTTAGTGTGCATCAGACTGGAAATCATGTTTAAGAAACACTGAAGATGAAACATGAGTGTTGCTGAATCTCCATTACAGACACCAGCCCCACCATAAAAACAAAACAGATGTGTGAATGACTGAATCCTTCCTCTGCTGCCCCATTACTTATGAAAAGAGACACAAGGCAAAATATAAAACTTCCATATTTAAAACTAAAGGGAGGAATCAGCCAACCCTGAAGTGGCTTCTTCATTATCCCTCCATGTCTTAATTGAATCACTGTGGCAAACACAATGAAAAGCCCAGACACCTCATTTAATTCCCACTGCTCTCAGAATAGGCCAAATTATCCGAGAGGCCTAACGCTTCACTGGACCGTCTTTGTTTGTTTCTATTTTTAGGTGGCCTAATAAAAGAACTTTAATGGTTTGAATATTAAAATGAATCGCAAAAGTCTGTGTGGCAGCTTAGAGCGTGCATGGGATGAAGGGGGCCTCCAAAAAACGAATCCAAAGTTGTCTCTATAAAAGCTGCTCTCTATAAAACACATCGGCCAAAGAAACTAATAAAACCTCCAAATGTAAACACAATCATTTTGACCAGATGACATCTGCGCAGGTTGGCTGAATGGATGGTGTTTTATTATATGTGGTAATAAAAGATCAAATTACAGTGGACACAGTTTGTGTATGTTCCAGAGAAAGGAGTTTCAATGAAGTCTTGTGTGGCTGGATGCTGTGTCAGGCCTCTGACTGGGACAAACAAATGAAGTGGCTAATGATGTGTCAGAGAGAGAGACGCTGAGTCATTTAATCGACTGGCACAATGAGATCCCAGAGAGATAACAGTGATTAAAAAACTAAGCTGGACTAAAAGGCTCATTACCGGAGGTTTGCAAGTCTATCTGGCCATGGCATAATACTGAATTTACTCATCGAGTGCTTGGTAAAACTTGTTTCTCTATAGTAACTAACCAAAGTCATTCCTCTCATGAATCTTTTGTCATAGAAAAATTAAGACAAGAACACCAACAACAAGAATATTTATAATAATAATAATAATAATAATAATAATAATAATAATAATAATAATAATAATAATAAATAAAAATAAAAATAAAAAAAATAAATATACACACATACATACATACATACATACATACATACATACACACGTTTTAACGGACGACTGGGCGTATGATGCAACTTTGATCAGTTGAATGATTTTAATTATTTTTGTTCTTCAATATTAGCCCCAGTGAAAATAAAAACAAGGTCATTAGCAAATCAAGTACCATGGATAAATTAGGATATTCATATATTAAAGAGAAAGCATCAGTGTCTTTTAATAAGACACTGATTATAGCTGTGAGATCTGCTTATTATTCTAATTTAATTGAAACCAACCATTACAGTACTAGCTTTTTATTTAAAGTTATTAACGATTTGACAAACTTAGTACGTTAGCTAAGCCTAGAATTGCATTGAGTCCTATAGATTGTTGATATTTTATGTAATTTTTTTGTGGACAAGGTCACAAATATAAGGGCTTCAATTTCTTCAATGTGAGGATAATCCAAGTTGTATGGAGGTATTTTTGGATTCCTTTTCACATTACAGCAGGATATTTGTGAGATTGTGCAACAGTTGAAACCTTCTAGTTGTTTTAATGATGTGGTTCCGACTGTTTAGACTGTTCAAAGAAATAGTTGGTTCTGTAGGTCCTATTTTACTGTCTATAGTGAACAGTTCTCTTGTTTCTGGATGTGTTCTGGAGGAGCTAATGATTGCAACGGTCCAACCGCTCCTGAAGAAGCCTTCATTAGATCTTGCAGTTGAAAGTCATTATAGACCTACCTATCTCTAAACTACCTTTAATTATAAAATAATAGAAAAGGCAGTAGCGAAGCAATGGCTGAAGGTCGTTAATGATAATAATATTTTTGAGAAATTTTAGTTCCGTTTATAGGAGAGTTACTAATGATTTATTGATGGCAGAGGATGCTGGTGAATGTTCAGTTTTAGTTTTTAGATTTGACTGCAGCTTTTGATACAATTGACCATTCTATTTTAATTAATGTTGAAAACATGGGTCAGGGTATCTGGCACAGTGTTGGATTGGTTTGTGTCTTATTTGTCAAATAGGACATTTTTAGTGTCAGTTGCAGATTAAATATCCCAACGTTCTGAAATTGTATTTGGAGCACCACAGGGATCCCTGTTAGGACTATTTTTTATTTTATTTTATTTTTATTTACATGCTTCCATTAAGTGCTGTAATCTGACAACAAAATATACATTTTCACTGTTCTGCAGATGACTTACAGTTATATTTATCACTGAGTTTAATTATCTGAAAAGTCTTGCCCCTGGTTTCACAGACAAGGCTTAAACTAGTCTCAGACTAAAATGCATATTATAGGTGTAATCATATTACACCTCCCTTTTACATTAGCTTTTTTATTTTAGGATTATTTTATTGACAAATAAAGCTTTAAACGGCTTGGCACCTTTGTATTTAGCTGAGCTTCTGAGACGTACGAAACAAGCTGATGTCTTAAATCTTCTTTTAATGAATTGCTGACAGTTCCAAGAAGATATAAAACAAAAGGAATAGGGCATTAGCAGTGAGGGCTCCAAATCTATGGAATAGCTTGCCAGTGGATCTTAGATCATTTGAAAATGTGTTTAATTTTAAATGTTGCTTGAAATCATACCTATATAAATGTGCTTTTAATGTTTTTGTGTATTTTTTGGGTTTGATCGTTTTTGCTTTATCATATATTCTGTATAGCTCTTCATTAATGTATCTTTAATGATTGTGTTTTTATATTGTGTAAAGCACTTTGTGCATTGTAGCTTTAAAAGTGTTATATAAATAAAATTTTACTTACTAGTTTCTCTAATAAAAAGCTGAAAAAAAATAAATAAAAGTGATTAAGTCTTGGACGTTTGTGATGAAACAAAACTAAAAAAGCATGAATATTAACACAATTAATAATAATACTAATAATAATCCATCCATAACACACTAACAAATAATAAACATTTTTTATATAAATAATTTTAATTATTTCTACAAATAATAAAAAACAAATAACATTGGCTTTTTATTAGGATTTATAAAGAATATATTAATGCCTTATTCTGCATAATCATAATTATATTCCTCAATCCTACCCAATACCAGAATTTAACACCTTATTAACTAATAATAAGCAGCCAATTAGAAGTTTATTGAGGCACAATTTGTAGCTTGTTTATAAATAGTGACAACTGTTTCCCAAACTAAAGTGTGGTCAAATATTTTTATCATAATGTTATTGTTATTAACACTTACAAAATAAGATACACATGGTAGAAAGTAAATAAAGTGAAGTGAAGTGAAAGTGACATTCAGCCAAATATGGTGACCCATACTCAGAATTCATGCTCTGCATTTAACCCATCCAAAGTGCACACACACAGAGCAGTGAACACACACACACACACACACACACACACACACACACTGTGAACACACACACACCCGGAGCAGTGGGCAGCCATTTATGCTGCGGCGCCTGGGGAGCAGCTGGGGGTTCGGTGCCTTGCTCAGGGGCACCCAAGTCGTGGTATTGCCAGCCCGAGATTCTGCCCACAACCGTAGGGTTAGGAGTCAAACTATCTAACCACTAGCCCACGACTTCCCTACGTGCAATGTAAAATGTACAAGCAATGTACACAATTCTTTTATATAACAAGGTCATATGAAGGATGTTGACTGATTGTGGTTATTGATCTGAGTGGTCACAAGGACAAGCAGACCATTTACATACTCAGGGGTTAAAGCAAAAAAAAAAAAAAAAACATATATATATATTTTCTGGGCATGGGGCAGCACAAGCAAAGCATGCAATGACTGCGGCAACTTTAACATTTGAAAGGATACTATGGCAAAGTTATTGCTTTATTTATTCAAACTGACTTTCATTTTCATGAATATGTGGTTGACCTTAAGAATGAAAGATTTATCATACATAGGCTTGGGTTTCGATCCTTTTAAAATGGTACTGGTTCCTAAACATTGCCTGGACCGATACTTCTATGAAAATAAATAAATAAATAAATAAAAGCCTAAAAAGGATGACATTAAAGAACATCAAAAAGATTTAAAATAAATTCATAGCGTTCACCCACTCCTTGGATGCTCTCATTTCCCAAGCTTCCCTTATTCTAAGCCTAATAATTGTAGAATATTTCATGATCTGGGTCATTGTTTAATAGAAAACCAAACATAATATTTCTACTGTATCTCTTTCAATCACTCTGATATTTAGTTAAAACGAGTGCTGTCTGTCGCTGTCTTTAATCAGTTCATACAGTGAATGACTATATGGTCATTATAAAGTAGCAACAATGTCGTTTGTAAAGTACAGTGCTAGGCACATTAGTATTTCACCCCAAATACTATGGGTTTTAAGCCAGTTATTTATTATAGCTTGCTGTAGTAGGTCAGTAGGAAATATCCAAACATTTACATTTCCAAACATTCATTTTGCCACAAATTTTAGTGAGATTGTTCAATGCAAAAGCAGTCTGACAACTGCCTAAAACTAAGACTTTTGCACAGTAATGTATGAATAAAGTACATACAATTAGATTAAGTATATTTAAATAAGTTTAATTAAAGTATGCGTTCATAAGTGTTAGAAACCGATTGCTCTCTAGTGACCTTTTGTAAACTGTATTTATTACAAAGAACTGCACAGATACAGATATTATAACAATCTATCAATAAACACACACCTTGTGTCCCCTGTTTCTGTTCGAGTCCGCTCGCGTTGCTCTGCCGTGGTCTGTGGATTGAAGAGCACTCTGAAAGACGTGGAGGAGACCGGTCTGCTGCTTATTTCATATTAAATTTAAGGGGACTGACTCTGAGGCGATCGCGAATTTGTCTACAGTTTATGGAGCTAAATACTCTAAATGCCCCACTAAAAAGCCTAGCAACGCCCCTGCTTCTTGTGTACATTTCAGAGAATCAGAATGTGAATACATACAGTATTCACTGGTAAATTACCGGGAAGTTACCATTAATAGATCATGTGAACCGGACCTTTTCAAAAATCCCGGTAAATTTGTTCTGGCAATCGTATTGTTCTTATGGAAATGACATGATTAATCTGAGCTGTTTACAAAGCTCTGCTGCTTTATAATGAACTTTTCTATATAAATATGCACTAGATGGACATCATTGATCATTTAGCCTCACAGCTTTTTGTCGCGCTTCTCCATTCATCAGGGCCGCGACTCTGCAGTTGGATATAACTTGCGTCTCGTGTTTATAAGAGCAAAACATTCGGATTGGCTGGTAATGTTAGTTTGGTTGAGATTGAAAGCTGCTCCTCTCTTACCATTGATAGCCAAACTCATGGACTCAAAAGTGATAATCAACAAGATTTTTTTATTTTTATTTTTATTTTTTAATGTAGGATTATTTTTTGCTGCAGCAAAATGCTGCATGCCGGAAATCTGGCATGGTGCCAGAGAACTTTAAAACCGATCAAGACCTGTTTTACGTCAGTGCAATAAAAAGGACAAGGCTTTCATTATATGAATAATTGATTACATCCTAAATTCTCAAAGGCTTTTCAATATAGACATAACTATCTTAGTTTGCCCTTGGTTTGATAGCAAAATATCAGCCATGTCCACTTTAGACTGATTGATATTTTGTATGTATTAATATTCAGCTTATATATCACCAAAAATATATACTTCACAGGAAAAAAGCATGCTACTTGCAAGTTACGTCTGTTTAAACTTCCTTTAAGACTTAATTAAAAAAAGTTGATTTTTGAAATAACTTTTAGCTAGTAAGTGGTGTTTTGAGCTCATAACCCGATCATGAATGTGCCTTTATAACATACGCTCTCCTGTCAAGGTTACTGTGTTTGTCTACAGTATCTAGCAGAAACAGTTATAGTCATTTCAGATGCTACAGTATATGCTACCTGACTGAAGCAATTTTCTGCTGTGGGATTCTGTGCTCATGGAAATGAGACTGTTCAACAGCAATTCCCTCACACATGAAAACACTGGACACTCTGCAGGATTCACTGATGATATTAGCTGCACTTCGCCATCACAAAGGCAATAAACAAAATGTTGTTATCCTTCTACCAAACCAAGAAATATAAACCTCATGAGGGGTTTTGATGACACCACATGTTTATGTCCCAGTTCCGAAGTAAAAACAGAAAGATACCTTTTCCATTCTAGCAGCTGTGTTTTGAGACTAATTATTCCTATAAAAAATTAAAAAAATACTGAGTTCACCCTAAAAAACAGGTCTGCCCCCAGACCTGCTTTAAGAGAAATGAAATCTAATGATTCAGATATTGCATGATTCACCTAATTAATAAAGACAATAATAATAATACAAATACATTCAGAAACATATTTAAACTAAGAAAATAATTTCAATCTTCCTCACTCGCAAAGGCACTGCGCAGGGTAAATGCATTATAATAAACATAAAACAAGATCGCAAGAATGTCATCCTTGTGTATTCGTATCCATAGTTGTAGTAAAATATTAATAGCCAATAAACTCTATAAACAAATATTATCTGCACCACAGATTGCTTTGCTGAACTACAGCTATATTTCTCAGAGAATATTTACTGCTGGGTTTAGCCGAGGAAATTCAGGTTTCAAGGTGTGTTCGATTCAGCTGATTTGAAAGTAGTGACCTCTAAAGTTGTGTTGAATCCTTGATAAGCAAAACATAATCAAGCATGCAGTCATTATCATAGATCAAATGCACTGCCACATTACTTACACATGGCTGCAAGTGGCAACATCCTTGTGATTCAGGATCTGATGGATACGCCTTTGAACACTCAGCTCACAATGAGCGAACACATCTTTCTTCTTGACTGCACAACAGATATGTTTGTTTACCTGTCCGCAGTTTTGACCAATTGTGTAAACAAGCAGAATCATTAATCTTGTGTGTACTAATGTGTGGCCAGCATTCTGAAACTGGAACAACATGAAAGTCGAAAGAATTTTCTCAAAATCAATTATTAAAATGAGACGAACAAAACCATTTGATAAAATGGAAACAATGTTTTAAGTGGCACAGAAATATCAACATCATTTTCTGTTGATATTTCCGCGATATCAGAACTTTTTCCTATTTAACTTTAATAAGGCATATACATTTCATGCAATATTTTGTATTTGTGTATAAAAAAAAAAGAAGGAAAAAGAAACTTGCAAATTTGCTAATTCAAGATTATATTATATTATATTATATTATATTATATTATATTATATTATATTATATTATATTATATTATATTATATTATATGTGGAACAAAAATGACACATCTAAAAAAGCGCAAGCTTATTTTATTTTTATCATATATACTCTAATACACTAATATGCCTAAACTTTTAATAATTACTTTAATTTTTTAATTTATATATTATATTATATCTATATTATTTTCCCCCCTATTTAATACATTTATTATTTTTAATTTATTATTTTATTATATTATATTATATTATATTATATTATATTATATTATATTATATGTGGAACAAAAATGACACATCTAAAAAAGCGCAAGCTTATTTTATTTTTATCATATATACTCTAATACACTAATATGCCTAAACTTTTAATAATTACTTTAATTTATTAATTTATATATTATATTATATCTATATTATTTTCCCCCCTATTTAATACATTTATTATTTTTAAGTAATAATTTATATTTGTGTTTAAAGTGGGGGGGGGGGGGGGGATATAATCCATCCATCCATCCATAAAGTTGCTATAAAGATATACTGTATTTTATAAGTAGGTCTGTACATTTAAATGGAACTATAAGGACATTCCTAAATCTAAATGCAAGCTTAGAGAAAACAGCTGACAATGGCAAACATTGAAACTTTTTTTTTTTTTTTCAAACTATACACGTTCACCTTGGCTTAACATAACACTGACATGGTTCATGATGCATGCAATAAAACAGCAGTGAAAACTCATATAGGAGAGTTTTGTCGGCACCACAGACTCCAAACAAGCAGGAAACTGAATCCAAACAAGCCCAGAGATGTTTATGGTAATTCGCAGCCATCTGCTGAAGCATTTCAGCTTAAAGACCAAAAAACAAATGACCCAAGGAGAGCAAATGTTCATTATCATAAAGCCAGTGGCATATCGTATGCAAGCAAATGCCATAAGGCCCATCAGCATGGAGACAATACATGCATCACAATATCAGCTAAAATGGCTAGTGACTCAGGGATTATGGTGAGCATATAACATAACAGCACAGCAAAATGAATGGTAACAGGTATTATAATGGAGTAGGCAAAAGCACTGGAAATGTACATGATAAATGGAACTTGATTGCAGACACAGAAAGATTTGAAAATGGGTTGGGAGCAATCAGAACTGACTATGGGAAGGAAGAAACCATTTATAAACCTCTAAATGAAGACAAACCATGTGTGCAACAGCTCTGATTTTATTAAACAACATGGAAGACTGATAGATAAGAATGCTGCTCTCTGAGGTGAGGCCATATATTCCTTCCTGAATTAAGAAAATCATAATAATAATAATAATAATAATAATAATATATACATTATATATATATATATATATATATATATATATATATATATATATATATATATATATATATATATATATATATATATATATATATATATATATACTTGAAGTAGAACTGCATAAGAGAATACTGTATACACACACACACACACACACACACACACACACACACACACACACACACAGTATTCTCTTATTCAGTTCTACTTCAAGTAGATTTATCTTGTTCTAATGGACCATGTGCTTTTTTCCTTTGTTTTTTAACTGTAGGTTTGATCAATTATGTTACAATTTATTAGAATTAACACTACAATAAGGTTCTTTACCATTGGTTAACAACTTGTGCTAACATAAACTAAGCAAAAACAATGCTCCTATAGCATTTATTAATCTTAGTTTATTAATTTCAAGATTTACTAATGCATTATTCAAATCAAACGTTGTGCAGTGTAATAAATGTATTGTTCATTGTTTGTTCATGTTAGTTAATACATTAACTAACATTAACTAATGGAACCCTATTGTAAAATGTTACTGAATTAATATTTATAAAAAATAGGTAATATCCTACAAATGTTTCTTTATATCTCATAATAATTTACTAAATAAAAATTCAAAATATAATTTACTATTAGCAACTACTACTATTATTATTATAATTTTTTTTGATAGCAAATTTAATTATTATTTTTTTAAAATAAAGGTGAAAATATAAGGGATGAGCTGCTTTCATTGTGGTAGCAAAATAAGACATTCAGCTGACCAACTATAATTGCAATTGGGGTTACAGGATATACTAAAGCCCTTACCTTGAATGAAGAACAAAACAGATCAAAAACACTTTGAGAGTATGCATTTGCATGTACAAGCTCTTATGTATTTATTCAGTCTTAACAAATGTGTTCACACACACACAGCAAACATTAATTCCTTAATAAATCCGCTTTTCCTTAAACCCCGCCCCCGTGGAGTAACAGCTGGTGAAATTAATTACACATTGAAAGATTTGACCTTATCTATTCTAACAGTTGTGTGAGCTGCCACTTACATGCTGCTCTGCCCCGGTCACTGCATGTTGCTGACTGTGAAATTGAAACTATGAATAATGCTCTCTGTCTTCATTAGGAGCTGTCAGTTTCGATTTGATAGCAAAGTGGCCTTTGTCAGTTTATAGGACTGGCATGCTCGGTCACTAGGTCACGGAAATAATTTTTTCAGAAGCATTTAATTCTTGATAACTGGTAAATTAACACCATTGTTTTTTAGGTCTTGGGTGTTTTACGTTCAGGTATTAGATATTCTATAATGTATTCACCCAGTTTTCATACATTAGTGAGGCGGTCTTATGTAGGAAAAGTAATTATTATATAATTGACTGTTATTAGTCCCAACCAGCTGGCAGTTTGTCATGGTATAATCATTTGTGATTTTTGGATTTAAATTGGACCAATGCATGTTTTTTTTTTTTTTTTTTTTTTTTTTGTAACTTGACTTAAAGGGGGGGTGAAATGCTATTTCATGCATACTGAGTTTTTTACACTATTAAAGAGTTGGATTCCCATGCTAAACATGGACAAAGTTTCAAAAATTAAGTTGTACGTTTGAAGGAGTATTTTTGTTCCAAAAAAACCTCTTCCGGTTTGTCACAAGTTTCGGAAAGTTTTTTCGAGTATGGCTCTGTGTGACGTTAGATGGAGCGGAATTTCCTTATATGGGTCCTGAGGGCGCGCACTTCTGCCGGAAGAGCGCGCGCTCCCGTATAGCAGAGCAGAGAGAGGCTGAGCACAGCCTGATCAGAGCGAGAGCGTCGCGAAAAGTCACAAAAGAAGTGTGTTTTTGGTTGCCAGGGCAAGACAACCCAGCACAGATTACCAAAAGAGAAACAGCATTAAGGGACCAGTGGATGGAGTTTATTTTTACAGAGCATCAACGGAGTTGTGCAAGTGTTTTTGTTTGTTCCCTGCATTTCGGATTGCACATCATTTATTTCTTAAGGATAATGCAGTCCCAACGGAAAAGGGTCACGATCGTGTGTTGGAACCACATGCGGTGAGTAAAACTGCTTCAAATATCTCTGTTGTTAACTTAGCTATCAGCGTGTAAGCACATCAAGTAAACAACATGTGATGTTGCCATCAAACTGCACTTTCCACATGTACAGTTAAAAAAAAAAAAAAAAAAAAAAAAAAAAAGGCCGACATAAAGTGGAACTTAGTCATTTTCCAAAACCGCTAAGCAAATATATACAGTTTCAGTACATACCACATAGCATACCGCCTTTGCTGATGCTGCTCTTGTTAAATTTCAGCCTCTGGATCTGTGTCACCACTTCCACATGCTCTCAACTCAAAAGCCTACTGGCGCTCGTGATTCTTTAGCTCCGCCCACACGTCACGCCTCTAGGCGCTCGTGTTTTTCCGGGAAAAATCGGTACAGACTATCTTTCTCTTATAAATATAATAAAAATAAAGACTTTTTGGAGTTATGAAGGATGCAGTACTACTCTATAGGTACTCAAGATTAACAGGATATTGAGTAAAAACGAGCATTTCACCCCCCCTTTAAAAATTGGTAGTGGTAGTGACTGGTGAATTGGCAGTTGTTCCAACCAAAAGGTCAAGGTTTAGCTGGTTAGCATGATCCAGCTAGCCATATGCGTCATTCCAGGGGTAAAAGCATCTTTTCACATCGACAGTCATTCGAATAAAAATTACTTGCACACAACATAAAACAAAACAAAAAACAAATAGCATTATGTTACCGCCAGTGTTGTGGGTAACGCGTTATAAAGTAACGTGTTAGAGTACTCTAATTACTTTTTTCCTCAAATGTGTAACTTAACGCGTTAGTTTCCTGCGTAAGTAATCAGTAACTTCGTTATTTTTTTTTAAAAAGTAATCCGTTATTTTAAGGAAAGGAAAATCCCGACTGCAGCCTGCTTTTTGTCAGACAGTAGGCCTAGGTCTACTGTGCCACCTGCGGATGTATCAGCGGAGCTGAAGCTCTGTGATCGTAAAGTCAATGGCTGTGATACGTCTGTGCCCTGCGCCTGACCCTGTGTGTGTGTGGGTTTTTTTTTTTTTTTGAACTCCCGGCAAGATGGCAGAGAGGACAGCGTTTGGTTTATGGAAGTACGAACATTATTTTCAATTTGTCAACGATAAAGAAAAGAACATAACGGTAAAATGCACACTCTGCGTTGGTGAAAAGCTTCTGTCGACCGCCAAAAATTCTACCTCAAATTTAAAAAAACATCTCTCATAATTAGTTCGGCTATTAAGCGATTTGTCATTTGCCTGTGTGGCAGTGAAGTATTTAATTCGGTTTTTCATCATTTTTGTTTGACAGGCAGCTGTTAATTTGTGTTAGATCGTTGGCTGGCTGGTTGTTCATCATTTCTAAATGGATTTAAATCTGCAAGCCTGTTTAAGGTTGTGTTTACAAGTAAGCATACTTGTACTTTGATAACTGCATTATTTAAAGTTAAAGAAAAATCAGGAGTTATCTTGTGGTGCTCATAATATACAGTAGCCTAGGCTACCCGGGCTGGGTAGGTGCGAATTTTGATTAATATTATGTTCTGTCATAATAAATAAATAAAACGCCATGTGGAATAGCCTATTGCTGACTGTCTTTCCTGTTATTGTTATCCTGCAGTGTTAATTTAGTCGGATGACTGACGTTATTCTTTGTCGGGAGTCACGACTTCTAGGTGCATTTAAAGGGGCCGGGGGCTGTGTCTGTCATGTGTGAGCTGCTGAAAACGGCTTTTAATTTTTGGTAACGCATGAGTACTCTAACGCGTTACTTTTATGAATAGGTAACGCTGTATCATAACTGATTACTTTTAATTGATGGTAACTGTAGGAGCTAAAATAAGGTTTATTTTTGTTTGTTAAATAATTAACTATTGCACCCAATGTTATGTGAGTTGGCACCACCTAGGGATTGGAGCAGAAGGTGGGAATAAAGGACCTGTGACTTCACCTGAAGGCGTGGCCAGAACCGGAAGTAACAGTCTTTGACCTCACGGCCTGACTCCATAGAAAACAGATTGATTCAATCCACTTTATATCTTTTCAATCCTTTATTTATATGAGAGTTTGATTTTTTGATTTTGTATAAACATTCTTTTTTGTAATAAATATTATTTCAGTTTGGAAATCTATCCTGTGGACAATGGAATAATTTTGGAAAGTGAGCGTCAAGCCTTTTTTCTGTTCAGCCACTAGAGTGGACTATTTATCTGCTACACAAAGTCAAAGACTCCTTCCTACAAGCTGAAGATATCTCAAAAAATGTGCTTGTAACTGAAGAAGTGAAGTGCATGGAAATCAATGAACACATGGACTGACTGTTTGTTTGGACCGCATGGTATGTACGGCTTTATGCATTTCTTGAATCAAGTCATTGAAATGATAGAAGAGGAAACAGAACAGAAATTCATATGTAATGGAAATCTGCTTATGGAGTGATTTGATTGTAAAACCGTGCAAATTGTTGGAAGTCTACTATAGGAAAAGTGGATCATTGGATGATTTTATATCAGTTTGCTGCTGGGCCGGGCAACATAGCAAATCCATGCATATTGATTCCATGTGCTGAACTAGCAAACAAGTGACAAGTATGGAAGACACCGCTAATGAGTTTGATGAAGAGAAAGTCAAGGGTGACTTATCAAGCACTGTTATGGATGTAGAGATTAGTGGTCATGCGCCTAAGCTACGAAATGCTAGAAAAGGAAAGCTTGCCCACTTAACGAAAAGGAAAAATATAATGCTTGAACTTATGGAAGATGCTTCGTGTGAGCAAGAAGTGAAAGAATATTTGAATAAATTTGTGAGTCTATTGGATGATTTTAAATCTCTACATGAAACCTATCAGGAGTTGTTGTCAGAAGAGGAAGCAAGGCAAGATGAAGCAGAATGGTTTAAACCTAAAATGGCAGACATTAACACTTTTCTCTCTTCTGTTTCTGAGTGGCTGTCTGGAGTATCTAAGGCTGTCGAACCTCAGGAGATTGAAGTTGCCCCTAAAGACAGCATATCTCAAATTTCCAGTCGTGAATCCAAATCAAGAGCATTTTCAGTTGCATCTGCAAGTCTACAGGTGGAAGCAGAGAGAGCTGCAGTTTTAGCAAAGGTGGCTGCACTCAGAGAAAAACATGACTTGGAGGATAGAGAAGAAGCACTTAACAAAGAGAGGCAAGCATTAAAGAAAAAACTTGAAGTTCTGGAGCTGAAAGCACAGCTAGATGCCTCATCAGCCAAACTCGCAGTTTTGAAGTCCGCTGGTAAATATAACGGAGCCTCAGCAGCAACAGGCTTAACATCTAATCCTCACGACGTGAACGTGCCAATGGAATCCTATCTTGCTGAGATGTCTTCAAAGAGTTATGCTTCAGAGTGTGAATTCCTTTCTTTGGATAAGGTCGCTAAAGCTCTTTCTGTTGTGCAAACCCCAAGTGTTCGTCCCAAGGATATTCAACCCAGTCCTATCCCACAGCGTTCAAATGGCCACAATGCAGTCAGGAAGAAAGCCAAGGAGGTTCAACCACCTGGTCCAGGTAATCTCCATGCACAGTCAAACCTAGCCACAGCCAGTGCATCTGACCAGTCTTCTGATCAGTCTTCAGAGTCTGTTGCGAGTTCTGGTGTACATCTGAGCAGCTTGGTAAACATCCTTCAACGCCAAAATGACATAACATCCCTTCTAGTGAAGCAGCATCAGCTTTCAAGTCTTCCTCAGAGAGATATCCCAATCTTTGATGGTGATATTTTGAAGTACAGACCATTCATAAGAGCTTTTGAATATGGCATTGAGCTAAAAACGGATAGCAGTGCTGACCGACTGTACTTTCTTGATCAATATACCAGTGGCTTTCCCAGAGATCTGGTAAGGAGTTGTCTTCACATGACCCCAGGTAAAGGTTATGAAAGAGCAAGAGATTTGCTACAGAAAAACTTTGGAGATGAATTCAGCATGTGTTCTGCGTATATGAAGAAAGCATTAGAATGGCCTACGATTAGACCTGAGGATTCTAAATCTCTGCAAGCTTTCGCAATATTTTTGAGGAGCTGTTGTAATGCAATGGAGGACATGAGTTACTCACATGAAATTAACTTGTCATCCAACATGAAAGTCTTGGTCTTGAAACTTCCTTACAAGCTGAGGGAAAGATGGCGATCAAAAGTTTGGGAATTTCAAGAAACCCATAACAGTAGGCCTCAATTTAAAGATCTTGTCCTATTTGTTGAAAAGCAAGTGAGAGTGGCTTCAGACCCAATATTCGGGGATATTCAAGATAAACCCCTAATCAAAACTAAAGACAAGTTCCCCACTAAAGTCAAGCCGAAGTCTGGTGGAAGTACCTTTGCAACTAGTGTTTCTGCACCTGCTTTCCATTCTACTCAGCAATCCTCTGACAACCATTTGCAAGTCTTATGTCATTTGTGTAGCAGCAGCAATCACACGTTGGAGCAGTGCAAGCTATTCGAGAAAAAGAAGCACAGGGAAAAGATAGAATTCATCAAAGGAAAAGGAATCTGTTTTGGGTGCCTACATCAAGGTCACATCAGCAAATACTGTAGGAAGAGGCTCACCTGTACATCATGTTCTAAACAGCACCCAAGCGTCCTTCACATTGAGCAAACAGAGCAAAAAGTAAAGCATGAAAAGAAAATTGACACTAAAGAAACCGTGAACTCCTCTGCCGTTACGCAGCCAGCTGGTGGGAATATTGGGGCCGGTATACAGGATAATGTCCTTTCAGTGGTTCCAGTAAGAGTCAAAGCTGCTAAAGGTGACAAAATCGTCTCAGTCTATGCTTTCATCGACCCTGGAAGTTCCGCTACCTTTTGTACCGAACGTCTGATGTCTCAGTTGAACGTCAAAGGTAAAAGAACTAATATCCTGTTGAAGACAATGAGTCACGAGAAGTCCATGCCAACTTATGTAATCACAGGATTAGAGATCTCTGGATTGGATAAAACCAATTTCATACAATTGCCTGATGTATTCACACAGAAGGAAATGCCAGTCACCATGGAAAACATACCCACCAAAAAAGATCTTGTTAGATGGCCATACCTGTAAAAGGTTGATATCCCTGAGATTAATGGCAACATTGAGCTACTTATAGGAACCAATGCCTCAAAGGTTATAGAGCCATGGGAGATTGTAAACAGTCAAGGTGGGGGCCCTTATGCAGTCAAGACTTTAGTTGGTTGGGTAGTTAATGGACCCTTAAGAGGAGGGAAATCCAGCATAAGTTGTGACTCTCCATCTGCTGACATAAACAGAATATCTGTAGCAAATTTGGAAAAGCTTCTGATTAGTCAGTACAATCATGACTTCAATGAAAAGGCCTCAGATGAAAAACGTGAAATGTCATTTGATGACAAAAGTTTCCTTAAAATTGCAAATGAGTCAATCTCACTATTGGATGGACACTACACACTCAACTTACCATTTCGGAAAAAGGATGTGATAATGCCCAACAACCGTCACATGGCCATGCAACGTCTTCTGAGTCTGAAAAGGAAATTTAAGAAAAGTGATTCATTCCATAAAGAATATACATCCTTTGTCAGTGACATGATAGATAAAGGATATGCTGAGGTGGTCCCGCAGGAAGAGGTGGATCAAGTGGAGGGAAGAACCTGGTATATTCCACATCACGCAGTCTACCACCCTAAAAAGAATACAATTAGAGTCGTGTTTGACTGTGGTGCAACATATCAAGGTGTGTCCCTGAACACGGAACTGTTGCAAGGGCCTGATCTTACCAATTCAATGGTTGGAGTCCTGCTTAGATTTAGTCAAGAACCCATTGCAATGATGGCGGACATAAAGTCTATGTTCCACCAGGTAAGAGTCTCAAAATCAGATGTGAACTGTTTACGCTTCCTGTGGTGGCCACAAGGGGACATTAAGCAAAGTCCTATAGATCATCGCATGTTGGTGCACCTTTTTGGAGCAGTCTCTTCTCCAAGCTGTGCTAGCTTTGCCTTACGGAGAACAGCAGAAGACAACAGCTGTTTTAGACCTCTAGTAACCAACACAGTAATGCATAATTTTTATGTGGATGATTGCCTAGTGTCTCTGCCCACAGCACAGGAAGCAGTGCAACTGAGATCAGACTTGGTGGATTTGTGCAGCTTGGGAGGTTTTCAACTCACCAAATGGGTGAGTAATAGTAGAACCGTCTTGTCGGCCATTGAGGAGGAGAAAAGAGGGGACAACATTAGGTCCTTAGATTTAGATAAGGACAAACTACCAGTTGACCATGCCTTGGGACTTCAATGGAACGTGGAAGATGACACCTTTAGATTTACCATCATACTCAATGAAAAACCCCATACCCGTAGAGGTATTCTCTCAATGGTGAGCTCTGTCTTTGATCCTCTTGGACTTTTGGCACCCCTCACTCTTCCAGCCAAACTATTTTTACAGCAATTGTGCAAAGAAGGCTATGGATGGGATAAGCCAATACCCACGTCTCAATTAAGACAATGGCTATGTTGGATTCATGACCTCCCCAAGTTGGCAGCCTTCAGTGTGCCACGCTGTAAGAAACCCAATGGATTTGGTAAGCCACAGTCCTTTCAGTTGCATCATTTTTCTGATGCCAGCGAACTTCGATATGGAACTGTAAGCTACATCAGAATGACCAATGAGCAAGGTAACATCCATGTATCTTTCATGATTGGAAAAGCAAGAGTTTCCCCTTTAAAGCAGTTGACGATACCACGACTTGAGTTGGCAGCTGCTGTGTTGTCTGTCAAAGTTGACAAGATGCTCCGGTCAGAACTGCAGCTGCCATTGAAAAAGTCACTGTTCTGGACAGATAGTGAGGCAGTGTTGAAATACATAGCCAATGACAGTGCAAGATTTCACACTTATGTTGCCAACAGAGTATCATTTGTTAGAGAAAATACCTGCACCCAACAATGGAGGTACGTGTCCAGTAAGGACAATCCGGCAGATGATGCATCCAGGGGGCTGAGTGTACCAATGTTTCTGGAAAGCAAAAGATGGATATGTGGCCCTAAATTCCTCTGGCAACCAGATCACAGTTGGCTAACTAAAGGGTGTAAACAAGTGTCCCTTAGACAAGATGACCCAGAGGTCAAAGGTTTTACCATTGTGTGCAACACGGTCACTAAAAATGAACAGAATCCTACCCAAAAGCTTCTTTCTTACTTCTCAGATTGGACCAGATTGCTTAAAGCTGTTGCTTGGTACCAAAAGCTTGGAGACAGCCTGTTAGCACTCGCTTCTAAAAGGAAGGAACTTTCCACCAATGTCTGCACTCGTTCTAGACATCAAAAACTGGCTTCCCAGCTGCATACCTTCAGATCAACACTTAGTGGTCAGTTCTTGTCTATGAAAGACCTTGGGAGAGCAGAAAAGGAAATTGTATCCTACACTCAAAGACAAGCTTTCCCAAATGATTTTGAAAAGCTAAAAATGACTCCACACAATGTTCAAAAAAAGAGTACCCTCTACAAACTAGATCCAATGATAAAAGATGGATTATTGAGAGTTGGAGGACGACTGTCAAGAGCGACGATGTCAGAAAGCATGAAGCATCCCATCATTCTTCCGAAACACTCCCACACCTCCAATTTGTTACTACGCCACATTCATGAAAGGTATGGTCACTGTGGAAGAAATTATATTCTTGCCCAGTTGCGTAAGAAGTATTGGATCATCAATGGCAACACAGCAGCAAGAAAAATTATTTCTAAGTGTGTGACATGCAGACGCTTGAAAGGCAAAACTGAGGAACAAAAGATGGCTAATTTGCCAAAAGAAAGAACTCTACCAGATCTTCCACCGTTCACAAATGTTGGAATGGACTATTTTGGCCCAATAGAAACAAAAAGAGGAAGAATTTTTGTCAAAAGATATGGCGTACTCTTTACATGTATGTCGTGCAGAGCCATTCATCTTGAAATGGCCAGCTCCCTGGACACTGACTCCTGTATCCATGCTATAAGAAGATTAATATGTAGGAGGGGCCAGGTAAAACATATCTGGTCTGACAATGGTACCAATCTCGTTGGTGCATGCAGAGAGCTCAAAGAGGCCATTACCAATCTGAACAGCAGTAAGATTCAAAGGGCCATGCTCCAAAGGGGGATTGACTGGAGTTTCAACCCACCAGGGGCGTCTCATCACGGTGGCGTGTGGGAGAGACTAATCAGGTCTGCAAGATGGGTCTTAAATTCCCTTTTACACCAACAAGTTGTAGACGATGAAGGTCTCCAGACATTGTTTTGTGAAGTTGAGGCAATTCTTAACAACCGCCCAATCACCACTGTATCCTCTGACCCTTTCGACCTGGAAGCTCTTACACCTAACCACATTCTCTTGCATAACTCTCAGCCTGTTCTGCCTCCAGGTGAGTTTTCCAAATCTGACTCATACACCAGGCGCCGGTGGAAACAAGTGCAATACTTGGCGGATTTGTTCTGGAGGAGATGGACACAGGAGTATTTAACACTAATGCAAGAGAGACAGAAGTGGTG
Organism: Carassius auratus; assembly: GCF_003368295.1. Taxonomy (NCBI): domain Eukaryota; kingdom Metazoa; phylum Chordata; class Actinopteri; order Cypriniformes; family Cyprinidae; genus Carassius; species Carassius auratus. The sequence continues at coordinate 229,576 of NW_020527534.1, read as the reverse complement.
TAAAGCAAGAACTAATCTCAAAGTTGGAGATATTGTGGTGGTGGTTGATCCTACCTCTCCACGATCCTCATGGCCACTTGCAAGAATACTAGAAACAAAACCTGACTCAAAAGGGATGGTCCGGTCAGTCAAACTGCAGACAAAGACCAGCATTATGGAGCGGCCCATCACAAAGCTGTGCTTGCTGTTGGAAGAAGATGATCAATAGAGATCAGATGAATGGAAAGTATATATATATATTTTTTTTTTTTAATTAGATTACTTAGATTATTAATAGCTCCTTGTATAAATGTATGTAAATGTTCAATGTTAAGTTTGAAACATTTAGGGGCCGGATATGTAGGAGCTAAAATAAGGTTTATTTTTGTTTGTTAAATAATTAACTATTGCACCCAATGTTATGTGAGTTGGCACCACCTAGGGATTGGAGCAGAAGGTGGGAATAAAGGACCTGTGACTTCACCTGAAGGCGTGGCCAGAACCGGAAGTAACAGTCTTTGACCTCACGGCCTGACTCCATAGAAAACAGATTGATTCAATCCACTTTATATCTTTTCAATCCTTTATTTATATGAGAGTTTGATTTTTTGATTTTGTATAAACATTCTTTTTTGTAATAAATATTATTTCAGTTTGGAAATCTATCCTGTGGACAATGGAATAATTTTGGAAAGTGAGCGTCAAGCCTTTTTTCTGTTCAGCCACTAGAGTGGACTATTTATCTGCTACAGTAACGTTGTAACCTAACTAACTACTTTCCAAAGTAACTATACCCAACACTGGTTACCGCAGATGTTTGACCAATGCTTGTTTTTTTTTTTTTTTGGAGTAGTGCCATTAGCTAGTTAGCATATCAGGAAACCATATAATATTATATAATTGTCTGAAAACAAAACAGGGTTTACAACCTGACCAAATGTATTCACCTCTGTCCATTTATGGACAAAATTAAAAGTATAAACTATCTTTAAAATCTTTTGTACATTTGTATTGCCAGATATCAGAGTCAGATCAAACCCAATACTAACATATAAAACAGGGTAGCCTATCGTTTTTCACTCTCTCTCTCTAAAACAAACTACATAAAAAAAAAAAAAAACATCATCACCAGCGTGCAATGAATCTTGGGAAAGGCTAATTTTGGGGCCACATTAGAAAGAACCTTTGCAACAACAGTCGAATGCATCCCTCAAGAATGAAGCAGACACAGTTAATTTAAAATATTAACATGTAAGAACGTGATTTTCTTGTATCAGCCGTTGTTTATAGGAAAAAAATGTTCACAACAACAACAACTAAACAGCTAAAAAAAAAAAAAAAAAAATCTCCCTGAACAATGATGATGTAAGAAATATAGTGTTCTTCCGCCAGCCAAGCAATTGTCTTTGAAATGAATGGAAATGCTAATGAACTGTTAACACAGAAAAACTAAGTTCAAAGCACACAATAAATCTCATTATTAAGCGAGAATGTTGACTTAAATTGACCGTAGAATACATTACAAACAATAATAACAATAAAACAAAACGATCCACATGAAATATTTCACAACTGCCTTCGTATGCTTAACTCATCTGCTCGCTCCATTAAATCTTGTATCCTGGCTTGAGTATTGGAAGAGTTTAACAGCTAATTTGCACTACAGCCACAAACATCTCTGACGACGCCACTAAAATCACCTCATCTCATAAAAGCCCAGCATGCTTTATGGCTAGATAAACTTTGAAAGTAAGAGTGCGACAAACCACATGTCACATTTTGGCTAATTAAGCAGAAAAGCATCTTTGCCTAGCTGGGTCTTTCCCTTCATTACTGGCAAAAGCGTTGACTTGGCATGTCTAACAGTCCAACCAGCAGCCCTCCTGCTCGGCCTTGGACAGGTATGTGAACTTTCATTACAAAACAACGCATATCAAGTTGATGCGACAGACTGTTGCCATCGATTTCCGTTAGCCATCTGAGGTAATTATACAGGAATAAGCTGAATGGGCTCCTGTGGGGCCTTTTTGCAAACACTTTCCGAAGTAGCATCTGTATGATCCCAATTCCCTAATGAGCTGGAGCACTCACTGCCTCTGCGTGTGGCACAGGACTGCAGCGACTCATCCAGTACAAACATATGCAGTACAAACATGAGGCAAAGCAGGAGAATAAACCTGAATTGGTATTTTCCTTTTAAAGTCACAGTTTTCTGTCAAGAAAATGAAAAGGCAGTGTAAAAACAAGTCCATGGCTTTGATTTCATGAAAAGATACCACATTAATCTGACGCAGAGATGATTTTTGTCAAAACCAAACCATACAGACATGCTGCCTGCACGCTGCGCAGCCCCGGAGACTTACGTATGTTGTCAAACGATGGCAACATAAAAGCAGAGGCTGACAAGATGATTGTCTCCCCCTGTTCAGATTTAAAATGAACGAATCATTGTATGAATCACAATGACTTCCATTGAGGTTCATTGTGATTTTGGTATTGAACTTACCTCCAAAACACTGGTAAATGTGTTTACATGAAGATCTGGGAAATGAGCAAAAGATCTTTGAAAAAAAAAAGCCTCTTATGTACACCAGGGCCACAATTTTTGATCAGAAACACAGAAACATTTTGATTTAAAATAATGTTTTATACTTTAATACGTTTAAAATCTAATTTATTGCTATCATGGCAAAGCTGAACTGAAAAAAAAAATTAAATAAAGTCTCTCTCTCTCTCTCCAAACATTTAAAGGTCAAATGTTGTTAATATTCTTCAACATATCTTCTATTGAAACAACGTGCAGGTAAGAAAATTATTTTTCATTTTTGGGTGAACTAACCCTTCAAGATTAATTAACAATAATATTGTGAAAATAACAATGTGTCACAATCTCTAGATGGAGTGCCCATGAACCCCACAAGAGGCCACTCCATTCTTGCCACTGTCACAGACTACATTTCCTATAATCCTTTTCTGGACTCATTATCACTGATTGCATTCACCTGTGTCTTGTTACCTCATCAGTCGCACCCTTTTTAAAGCTTGGTTTTTCATTCATTCGTTCATTCATGGCTCAGTATTGTTTAGCCTGTAGCATGTCCTAGTTCCTTTCAGTGCCGGCCCTACAAAAGCCTTTTTCGACTTCATTGATTGGAGTGTTTTTGAAGCTGCTACCAACGATCTGGACAAACCCAGAGAGACTGTAACATCCTATATTAGTTTTTGTGAGGATATATGCATTCCTACCAGAACTTATTCAACATTCAACAATAAGCCATGGTTTACAGCAAAACTCAGACACCTTCATCAGACAAAAGAGGATGCTTACAGAAATGGGGACAGAGTCTTATACAATCAGGCCAGAAACACACTGAATAAAGAGATTGGAGTGGCTAAAAGGACCTACAGTAAAAAGTTGGGAGATCAGTTCACTTCCAATGATTCAACGTGAGTGTGGAAAGGTCTGAGAGCCATCACACACTACAAGACACCATCCCCCTGAACTGAGGCGAATCAACAACGTGCTAATGACCTGAATGAGTTTTATTGTCAATTTGAAACCCCCCACACCCGTTCTGACCATCTCTCTACACAACCATTAACAACTCCTACAATCCCCCTCTCCCGCTCTTCAAATCAGTGAGGATGATGTGCGCCAGGTCTCCAGGAAGCACAAAATAAAAAAGGCACCAGGCCTAGATGGTGTTACACCATCCTGTCTGAAAACCTGTGCTGACCAGCTGGCCCCCATCTTTTCACAGATCTTCAACAGATCTCTGGAGTTGTGTGAAGTCCCTTCCTGCTTCAAATGCTACACCATCATCTCTGTTCCAAAGAAACACAAGATAACAGGACTTAATGACTACAGACCTGTGGCTCTAGCATCTGTTGTTATTAAGTCATTTGAAAAACTGGTTCTGGCTTATCTGAAGGACATCACTGGACCTTTACTGGAACATCTGCAGTTTGCTTTACCTAGCAAAGAGGTCTGTGGATATTGCAGTAAACATGGGAATGCATTACATCCTGCAACATCTGGACAAAAAAGGGACAAAACAGAGCTTTCAAAACCTTCATCCCAACAGCCCTCGAGATCAAACTGACCCAGCTCTCTGTTCCTAGCGCTATCTGTCAGTGGATCACCAGCTTTCTGACAAATAGGCAAAAGCATGTGAGACTGGGAAAATTCATGTCAAACAGCCACTCCACCAACACTGGTGCCCCTCAGGGATGTGTTCTCTCCCCACTGCACTTCTCTCTGTACACCGATGACTGCACCTCTAAAGACCCCTCTGTCAAGCTCCTGAAGATTGCAGATGACACTACAGTCATCGGTCTCATCCAAGACGATGACGAGTCTGCTAATAGACAAGAGGATGAGCAGCTGTCTGTCTGGTGCAGTCTTAACAACCTGGAGCTAAACACTCGGAACAGAGGAGATGATAGTGGACTTCAGGAGAACCCCCCCCCCCCCGCACCTCCCCACAACACTCACCATCAAAAACAGACACATTGATTCCACTGTTAAAAAGGCCCAACAAAGGTTGTACATACTTCACCAGCTCAACAACAACAACTTATATAAATTAAAAAGAAAAGCATACAATTGTTAATGAATTTACTTCAGTCATAATTTTACAAGTGTCTAATTGGCTATATATATATATATATATATATATATATATATATATATATATATAATATCGATATCGATTTTATCGATTTTTATCGATTTTATTTTATCGATTTTAATATCGATTTTTTTTACCCACCCCTAATATATATATATATATTAGGGGTGGGTAAAAAAATCGATATTGCAATATATTGTTGTGCTCTCTGTCGCAATAAATAATCGATACACTAACGCCAAATATCGATATTTTATTACAACAAAAAATTATTAATTTACCCGTTTTCAGTGTCACTGTCACTACCCATTATCTACCATTCTGTTTGCGGGGGGCGCTGTTCGAGTAAATAGGGGTAAAGTGGCGCAAACAGCGGCCGGTGAAGAACACAAGTTTACTAACAACAACAGAGAATTGCAGAAAAAAAGAGAAGCGAGAAGATTGGCGGAAAAAAATAAAAAAGGCTAAACTCTAAAGTGTGGAGACACTTCGGGTTTTACGAGACAGTCGACGGAAAGGCACTGGATAAAGACTATGCAATCTGCAAGAACTGCTTTGCAAAGATAAAATATAACAGCAACACTACGAATCTGCAAATGCACCTCATTCGCTATCACGGTGAAGTACTCTCAGGTGATAATGAGGGCAAACCAAGTCAGCCGACATTCACTACTGCGTTCAAAGCAAAGCTACCCTTTGGGTCGCCGAGGGCACAGAGTATCACTAAGTCCATCGCCGAATTTATTTGACATAATCTCTGCTCAGAGGTGCGCTCTTACATCCGAGCATGCTGATCAGTTAGTGTTCCTCAAGAAGAATATGCCTTGATGTGTCCACTGTTTACACTAACTTACTACTGACGTTTCAGTATTATGGTTTACACATGTTAATGTTGTTTTGTAATGTTCATGCACTTTTATCTGTGTAGATGTACAGTGTTTACATTTAAGACCAGGAGGCAGTGAGTTATTATGCAAATGCATATTTATTATTTCTTTGCACAATGTTGGCATTAATAAATGCATAAAATTTCCTTATTCCTTCTTTTTCTTTTCAGTCACATATATTGTGATATATCGTTGATGAAATTTCCTCCAATATATTCAATATCGTAGATATCGCGAATCGTGATATTATCATATCGTGGACCACATATCGCCATAGAATTGAATCGTGAGGTACCTGTATCGTCCCACCCCTAATATATATATATATATATTTGAATACCTTGTGATGCATGTTTATAATTATAATAAATATTTGAAAGTTATGTATTTATTGTTCTGGTCCTGTAATGTGTTGTAACCTCTTTCTGACAACTGAATGAACTCCTTGTGAATATTATTTTGGTCATGAAAAAATAAAAGACATCAAGCCACAGCTGGCATTTTTTACATGTTCTGAAGATTTTTATTTAAATATATGAATTGTTCTGCTGCATTAACTCTTTATACACTTAAACACTTAACACATTAACTCTTAAACACTTTTTTATACTTTGCAGGAGTTAGGTTAAGACAGATGTATGAGTGTGGTTTGTTCCTGACCTTGTCAATCAAAAGCAGATTCAGGTCTTGAAACACTTGCGAAAGGCCCCAATGATTTGATTTGCCTTGGTCATGTGACATGGGTGTTTCAAATCATATTTTGGAGCAGTGTTTCGAAACATCTGTGTTTCGGGATCTCGACACCGTGTCAAAATGACAGTTTCACGTTAACCATCCCTATGTTTTCCTAGTTTCATTGTTTTGCTAGTTTTTGATTCCTGGACTGTGTACCTTGTTTCTGACCATTTGCTGCCTGCCCTGACCTTCGCTTGTTCATTGGATTACTCTTTTGTGGTGATGGTAAGATGAAGCATTAAAGCTTTTCAGCCAAGTGGTTCACAAAATGGTTCATTTCTCGTGGCTTCATTTGCTCAAAATAATACCACTTGGTGTAAAACAAGCAGATACATTACAGATGACCTTATGTGTTGTGTGATACACTGTATTTTGCACCAGTTAAGTCTTAGAAAATAATGGTGAAGAAAAACAAATCTATTTCCACATAGACTAATCTATTTATATGAATATAATGTGCATTTTCTAGTGGTAATAATGATTGTACAACATAATATAACATAACTGTGTAATAAATGTATTGACTTGAAATGAATGAATTTCTTGACACGCTCCGAAGCCTCGTCGCAGAACGTAACATCACTACTCTTTTGTCTCATCCTCATCCTACCTTTTAGTTTGTTGTTCGACCCTGCCTGTTTTGACCAGTCTGAATAAAGGCTGCACTGGGATCCACCACTGCGATGTCACACCTCTCAAAATTACACAATGATTATGTAAGAATCCCAAGAACAAAACATTAGTGATTTTTCAGGGAAAGTATTAGCTGTGGTTAGAATTTGCCAATTGTGGTTTGACTTTGTGAAATAGGAGTATTTCTGTCAGTAGTCCAGAGCAATTACAAGGTCTAGTATTGACCATGTGAATTTGAGAACAGCTTTCTTGGGAGACTGTGTTGAAGTATTGTTGGTGAGTAAGATGACAGAACATTGGGAGCGTTTGAGAAGCAGGATTCACAGTGTGAGCTGTGATGAGACAACTGCTGATTGTTTCACTACAGTGCCCTTGTCACAGAGCGCTAGCGACACCCTCGATGTTGTTGCCACAAAACACTTCAAAAAGAAACATTTGGCAGTGATGTTTATGAAGGAAGCCTGAAAATACAAACTGTGTATTTTCCCATCATAATCAACTGAAGTAGAATTAGCATGCATGTGTGAAACTCCATGTAATGTTTTACATGTTCAGCAGTAATAGCTTTTGTGTTCAATTACATAAGTGCATGTAGTTCTTTTTTTGTCATACAATGAAATACTGATCATTGTCCAACAAATTAATTAAAATAAAATTAAACACACAAACACATATTATGCTTGTGGAAAAACACTTTTAAAAAGTGCACTTTAAAGTACATAAATACATTTTTAATAATATGTTTGTTATGAACAACACTTGATGTGTTGACTAACACTGCACAAGTACTACTACATATTTACTATATTGGGTTATTCAATACTACATTTGTAGTTAATATACTTCTGAATTATTCTTAATTATTTCACGTGTTAAATGTAACTAAACTATACTTAAGTTCTTTAAAGTGCATCACTTTACCTGTTTTTGCCCAACACTGAAAACAATTTGGTGTATACAATTTTCACTCAGAAATTGCTTGTCAATTATACAAACAATTGAAAAGACACAGTTAGCAGCACACTGAATCACATAACATTTTGAAGCAGAAAAACAGAAATTGTAGTTTATTGTAAAACATATTATCTTTTTAAACAAAGCTCCATGTGTGCTTTTAAAAATATGCCATTATTCATGTTGGAAAATGGAGAAGGGTGATTTATTTTGAAATGAAGAGCCTCCTTTCCTCGAGCCAGAACATTATGTTTAGTACATTTAAATTGTGCTTGTACCAGGATCACTATGACTGTAATTTGTTCCTCACTGCTCTCCTCCAGCACCTTTCATGTGCTTCTAAAGGCCTGGCCATGAAACTGTTTTGAACTCATTTGCATTGGCTGGAAGGCTGTCTTGAATATTTTAGTCATACTCATGTTCTCTCTCTCTCTATCATGCACACAACACATTTTTGTCTTTTATCCATGCCTTCAATGTGAAGATTTCACACCTTCACAGTTTGCACTGCTGTCAAGGAAATTTTATTAGCTATAACCCTTAATTAATTCCGGAAACAAAACATCATATAGTTGCAGGTTCTTGAATTCAGGACCTAAACTCTTCCACAGCAATATATCTAAATATGGCTGTACAGTAAGACATTGTTTGTTTTACACATTGTGTTATCTGTGGCTTAAAGAAACATCTGGCCTGTTATCCTCAGGAGATTTTTTAGAAGGTTGTTGTTTGTAGCTGCTTCTCAGAAGACAGCTGTAATGTTCTCTATAGGGCACCTGTGTTTTCTCATTACAAGCACCCAAACAAGTGATACTAATTAAATAAGCCCCCAATTGGACAACAATTCGCCACTATATCTCATTTTAATGCTACATTCATTCATGCCATCTCAAATCACCTTGCTCATTAAAAGTGAATGACAAAAGGGAGTGATTTTAGTGGCGGAAATACCTTAGTCTATTAAAGGGTTCTCCCATAACTGAATATTCTGTCTTCATTTACACACCTTTCACTTAGTCAAAGCCTGTATGAGTTTCTTCTGTTAAACACAGAAGAATTTTTTTGGAAGAATGTGCATAACTGAACTGTTGACGGTAGCCATTGTCTTCCATTATTTCCCTTCATATTATGGAAGTCAATGGCTACTGTCATTTGTTTGGTTACCGGTATTCTTCAGAATACCTTCTTTTCTGTTCAACAGAAGAAAGAAACTCAAACACAACTTGAAGGCGAGTAAATGATAATATCATTTAAATGTTTGGGTGAACTATCATGTTGATGAGTGGATAATTATTTACAATGTATGTTGTAATGTTAATATAGTTTTATGTGTTATTTTGTCTAATGGTAAACGGAGCTATAGATTAAAGATTGAAATTAAAGGGGGGGTGAAATGCTCATTTTCACTCAATATCCTGTTAATCTTGATTACCTATAGAGTAGTACTGCATCCTTCATATCTCCAAAAAGTCTTTAGTTTTATTATATTTATAAGAGAAAGATAGTCTGTACCGTTTTTTTTTTTTTGGAAAAACACGAGCTGCTGGAGGCGTGACGTGTGGGCGGAGCTAAAGAATCACAAGCGCGAGTAGGCTTTTGCGTTGAGAGCGCTAGAAACTGTGACTTTACCGTGAGGAAATAAACATGACATTACCATGAGGAAAAAACCATCATCCAAAACAAACCATGGCTAACAGTCAGATTCAGCAGTATATTTATGATCCAGAATCAGATCCCAAAGCTGAAATTGAACAAGAGCAGCATCGGCAATGACTACAGCAGGACGTCTCTATGTGGTATGTATTGAAACTGTATATATTTAATTAGCGGTTTTGGAAAATGACTAAGTTCCACTTTATGTCGTCTTTTTCTTTTCTTTAAAGGTGTACATGTGGAAAGTGCAGTTTGATGACAACATCGCATGTTGTTTACTTGATGTGCTTACGCGCCGACAGCTAAGTTAACAACACAGAGATATTTGAAGCAGTTTTGCTCACCGCCTGCGGTTCCAACACACGATCGTGACCCTTTTTCGTTGGGACTGCATCATCAAGAAATAAATGATATGCAAATCCGGCGTCAAACAGGGCCTTGTTTGTAAAACAAGCATCTTCGAAATAAAGGGAACAAACACAAACACTTGCACAACGCCGCTGATGCTCTGTAAAAATAAACTCCATCCACTGGTCCCTTAATGCTGTTTTTTTTTTTTTTTTTGGTAATCTTTGCAGGGTTGTCTTGCCCTGGCAACCAAAAGCACACTTCTTTTGTGACATTTCGCTCTCTCGCTCTGGTCCGTGAATGTCTCCGCTCTGCTCTATGGGAGCGTGCGCTCTTCCGGGAGAAGTGCTCTTAGGACCCATATAAGGAAATTCCGCTCCATCTAACGTCACACAGAGCCATACTTGAAAAAAACTTTACGAAACTTGTGACAATCCGGAAGGAGTATTTTTGGAACAAAAATATTGGACTGTTTCAACATTGATAAAAAAAAATAATAAAATAACCCTAAAAAGCTGGCTGTTTTTTGACGCAAGGCTGCAGTGTTAGTGCACCATAGAGAACTGATAGCATACCTGATACAAATACAAACAGCTATCCCCTATCCCTGGTTTACGCGGAGCCATTTGACCGGCAAATGCAATTGTTCATGACACTAGTGCAGGTGAGATGGTTTTACAGTAACTTCTGAAATGCAGAGTTGACAGAAAGGATCATGGCATTGATGAATGTTGTCCTGCATGTCTCAGGTAACATTGGCTAATGAGATATGGTTTGTATTTAGCCACACAAGGTGGCATACAAAACTGATGATGTGTCCTGGAGACTCACAGTCAAGGCCACTGTGGATTTGTCTCCCTCATGCTACAGATATGCTGGTTCATTGTTTCTATATTCTAGGTACCTGTGTCTCAATGTCACAGAATACCCTGTAAAGGTGTGATCAAATACATAACATTACATGATTAAAGTTTTAATTACAATTGTAGATGTCACCAAAAGCTACAAATGGCCTGATATTGCCAATAAAAGCTGACCATTAAGGCCTGGCCCTTCTTGACATAAAGTACAAGCTGAGCCCGTAACTACATTTTAGCACCATTTTGTGTGAAGATTTCACACAAACAATTTTCTAACTGTATTTTGTTGTGACCTTCTTACCTTATTAAAATGTTACCCACATTGCTAGTGACAGTCGTTAAATCACGGTATATGGTGGCTGTTATCTGTTCAGCACAACTCTTGGGCGAGGTTAAAAGAACATTACCTCTCAAGGTACATAACTGCAAGTCATTCATCATGCTTATATAAAAGTTCACTGATCATCCAGTGTGGAGACGGGGCTGAGGGTCTCTGAGTGTGATAGAATCAATCACCATCATAGCTGAGATGTCTCCTCGTTATGCACGGGGTGTTCCAACACCTCAGAGCGTTATAAAAAAGAAAAGCTCAAAAGTACCACAACATTCCCATATTCTGTGCTAAAATGTATCTTTTATATTTATCTTGGACCAGACTCCGTACCAGAGGCCCAATCACATCTATTGTTGGAGAGAACTGCAAAATGTTCTCAGTAAATGGATAACTTCCTCCATCTCCCAACCTAACCGAGGCATATCAGCCAATGCTGCATTTTCATGCTTTTCATGGGGAAAAAATAACATAAATCAAAATGTGTTCACGATTATTACAATCTGTAATGGTAGGAAAACCATTAGCGAGAGATGAGCGCCGCTCTGCAGGAGCTGTGAATGATAAATTAGGTTTGTTTGGATAAAATGTCACAGCACACTCAAAACATGCTTTCTTTTTTTTTTTTTTGCTTTGGTAAATTGTTGAATATTGTGAAATATATATCAAATGGAAATTAAATGTACTATAATAATAATAATTAAATATAAAAGATGCATTTATTACGAGTAGTAGTAATAGTAGCAAGAGATTTATTGGTTATAATAATCTATAATAATTATTAAAATTGGTATATTCTTATTAATTACTATTAAAAATAATCTAAAATATTACAAATTACTTTATTTTTCTGAATAATAATAATACATTATTATTATTATTATTATTATTATTGTTATTATTATTATATTAAGCAAGATTAAAATTTCAATACGTAATTGATGTCAGAGCACAGTGGTTAGTGCATGTGCTTGCAACCCTGCTTAGGGGGATTAAGGTTCAAATCTGGAACATCATCATTGCTTTTGCTAGGAATTATTAATGTAATTACAACATGTTTAAATAAATCATTATTATAAATAAATGTATTTATTCTTATTATTAATAATAAATAATATAGATTCTTAATACTACTACTACTAACTCTAGTTTCTCGATCCCAAGAAGTTCTGTATTCGTAAGGTTGCATTGAAGATGGTGGTCCTTTATCCAGCCAGCGATGTCTATAAGACAGGCTGCAGTGCGAAACAGTGGAATGAGAAGTAGAGTGGAATTTCATCAGCATAGTAGTAATAGCAAAAGCCATGTTTCTGAATGACAGATCCTAATAATGACAAGTAGACAGAAAAGAGAAGTGGTCCAAGCACTGAGCCCTGAGGAACCACGATATCAAGAAGTTGTGATTTAGAAACCTCCCCACTCAAAGACACCCTGAAGGACCTACCTGAGAGGATGGATTTGTACCATTGAAGTGCAGTTCCTGAGATGCCCATCTTCATGAGGGTTAACAGGAGGATCTGGTGGTTGACTGTGTCAAAAGCAGCAGACAGTTTCAGCAAGATGACAACTGTGGATTTGGAAGCTGCTCTTGCCAGTCTCAGTGCTTCAGTAACCGATAGCAGAGCAGTCTCAGTTGAGTGGCTATTCAGCATAATGACCATCGCACTCAGAATAAACACAGCGGACATACGGAGCAGACCGTTCACATATGCTTCCCCATAAATACTCCTTATTTTAGCATCAAATCTCTCTGCATTAGATGCACTAAAAGAGGAAGTATTATACAAACACAATCTGTTTATTCAATGTGTGATGCTGATGTGTCTCAAAAAATCTGACCCATAAAACAGTAGCGTTGGGACATTTTCCGTAATTCACTGGCTCAGCTAATGCACATAAATCAGCTCTGAGCCATAAACCTCACTCATAACACTAGTAAACACCCCAATGAGAGCAGAGGGAATAGTGTATTCATAGTAGGACACCGAACCGCAAAGGTAGCATCAACACACGGCACTGAATAATGAACGAAGGCTAACATGAGTCTGAGGCAAATAAAGACAGAAGCATTTCCAGCTGACCACAGCGTCAATAAATCTGACGTGCCCACCAACACTTCCATTACATTCGACATTGGCAGCAGTGGGAAAACAATCTACAGCAACACAAGCTTACAAATAACAAGGCCACAATCTCCAGAGTGCTGGAATCCAGTATCTGATGTGTGTATCTGCACTCACTCAGCACTAAAAAAAAACAAAAAAAAACAGGAAAAAGAAACAACAAAACAATTGTTCTGTAAACTCTTATGGCAAGTTGAGGGGTTATACTTACAAACTCAGAGACAGAGCTTTTTGATTTTCACAATTTGCTCAGAGCAAAGAAACCCTCGGCGCATTTATGAGGACTCCTGGGACCAACAACGGGAGGCTGAGTGAATTTAAGAGAAAAAGAAAACAAAAAAGAAATCCCTAAATATGATTGTAAACTGGATTATACTGAAATAGGAGTTCACTAAATGCTTTTAAATCCTTTTGGAACCAAGTCAACACAGTGATGCTTTTCTGCATGGGGTTATTAATACAACTTACCCCTATCGCAGATTGCAAAAGTGGCCCCAGGGTCTGTTAACAGTGCAGAGCAAAATAAATAGTTTGTCAGCTAAATACAAAAATAAAATAATTGTTGGAAGGTTGTATTAATATTAATTAGGCTTGAGCCACCATTAAGTTTAATTAAAGCCCATTGTGTCTTACTGACAAAATGTTTAGGGTAATAATGCTTTTTGAAAGAAATTAATGCTTTTATTCAGCAAGCATTAATTCAATTAATCAAAAGTGAGTGTAAATACATTTATAATGTTACAAAAAATATATATTTCTGTTTTTTTTTTTTATCTTTCTGGTCAAAGAATCCTAAAAAAAAGTGTAAAGTGTAAAGGTTTCTTCAAAAAAAAAAAAAAAATTAAGAAGAACAACATTGATAATATATATTATAATTTAATATAATATATGTCGACCGATATATCGTCAAATATTGCCATCAGCCGCTAAGTTTTTCTGCTTGGCATATGTGTTCAAGGTGGCACTTTTATTTTGACAGCGTCCTTACACTCTCACTCTTGTTCGTCGTCGTAATCAGATAGTACAGTTACACACAAAGGAATTAATGTTTACAAAAAGTATTGCTTTTATTTTAGGCCTATTAGTAATAGAAAGTCAAACATTATAATACTTTCTCGTTTGCCGTCAGCATTAAGTAAATACGTATTTATATAATTTAAAGAGATCTTGTGAAGGGTGTATGTGTATCCAGCATGATCACGTGTTCTCTGCATGACGGTCTGTCCGTTTGAATTGAATCCTTTAAACTTTATGCTTTAAATTCATGACTTCAAATTATGCTGTGCATTATGCATTTGCCCGCTGTCATTTTCACTGTATGCTGTATGTAAAATGAGGGTTACCCTGGGCTTTATTTGAAAAATATGATTCCCAATGCACACAAACTTCCCAGAATACTGAGTGCCCTGTTGGTTACAGTGTACTTACTTTTTAATTTTATTTGTTTTAAATATTTATTTATTTGTGAAAAATACTGTAATCTAAAGTATAAGCATTTTTTTTTACACATTTACCTTTTAATCCAGTTCAGATTTATTAAATATTAATGATAATAATAAATAAAAAATCATATCGGCTTTATATACACAGTTGCAGCGTGACAATTATTTTATACAATAGTATTTCAATAAACAATAAGTTAAAATTAAGTGACTTTATATTTTAGACAAAATATTGACTGTTTCTGCTCAACTTCGCTGACCAAAATAGTTCAGATTAAAGCCACAGCAGGACTGTTTTGTGTCTCCGTGCATCACACAGCGCTGTTTTGTTACTTAATGAATGTACGTTTTTGAACGAATCGAGTGAATCAATGATTTAGTGGCCCATTCATGAGGACAGTCACTTGCCTCATTTCTGAATGAATCAGCCATTAGAAAGAATCGTCTGAATTAATGAATAAATGACTCACTCATTAAAACAGACATTTGCCACCACCTACAGGTGGCTTAGTCATATTTAAAAGTATCATTGCACTTTTTTTCAACTTTTTTTGTAAGTTTAAAAAAACGTGTAAAAACATTAATCTTATAAAATTATTTATGCATTCAAAATGTTGCAGTGTAAAAGCCTTTATGGCACCTCAGCTTCATCAAACTGTCTGTGTAAATGCATCAAATTCCACTTCAGATGCAGCTTCTGTTTCCTCAGTAGTGGAAAGATTTGTTAATACTGATTTTATTTGAATGTTAACAACTCTACAGTTTATTATTATTCTTATTGAAACAAAGTAAGAATTTGATGTGAAAGATGACAATAAGTTGCAATGGAAGTTGCAATAGAGGACGACTCACCCTGTTTTTTCCTCTCCGCATTCGATGGCTGCTACTGCTAGACTTGGACCTTCACCAGTTCTGTGTGACCTGCCTGGGCCTCACACAGACCACACGTGCCAAGATGCCAGTGTGCGCCCTCAGAGTCAGAGTTGCTCGGACAACAGCGGGAATGAGAACCACTGCCACCAGCGAGCTGCTGGTGGGCCCTCCCCCACCCGAAGACTAGTTCGACATCGCCATGGTGGACGACAGCTTCCGCCCCGCGAACTTCGTCCTCTTTGGAGCTGGCGAGGAAGACTACTCCATGTCGCTTTTGGCGTCGGAAAAGGGTTTTGGTGTCCCAGTCGGACCGGTCCGACCAAGAAGGCCCTGCACACCTCCAGGAGGAGCTCGTCAGGGTCTTCGGCAAGGCTGTAACGGAGCTGGATCTCACTTGCAACGCACCTGACGAGCCTGTGAAAAGTAGCTGGACTCGTGGCTCCTCCAGTCGAGCCATTGCCAGATGGCATTGAGGCATGCAAGAGCTCATGGTGAAGTCATGGGCTAGTCAGCCCGCTGTGGCACCCCGCTCCAAACCGGATGATCGTTTCGGGCGAAACCAGCAGTGGTAAGAGCCTGGGAGGAATCGTCTGGGTCAGTTGAGGACCCCGTGCTGCGAGAGAGCCAGCGCGCCATCCTTGACCACCGAGTCATCTCCCTGATGAACTGATAAAGTGGAAGCGTGAGCACGGGAGGCCCCGCCCCCCAAGCGCCATCTTCAAATGCATCATGTCCCCCATGTTCCTACAGGCAATGATTGCTATGTATGTTTAAACGCGGTTTGTGTTAGTAAAAATTCACAACAGAAGCACGTGTCCAAATTCAACAAAGAGCTTTCTCTTCCTCTTGTACCCACACTTTGTCACTCGCCCTGTCTCAGAGCAGCACAGAGCCACAATCCTTAATTATAATGGCCTCTTGAGGGCGCAAGAGTGCCACATCATACAATGGCCGCTGTGATCCGCCCTCCTGCAAGTGCTTCTAGCCTCGCTGTGGTGGAGCCCTAGTCAAAACAATCCATCATTGGCCGTAGAGCTATCGCGTCCACTTTGTAATTTCATGGACGCTAGGAGGGCTATCCCAGGCGTTTCACCGTGGATACTGGGAATTATTTCACCACGGATATTCTCTCCAGTTCAAATGCAGACCTCCCCGCTTCAATGGCGTGGTCCCGTCACTGACTTTGCCCCAAACCTTCCTGTTCTGTGACAGGAAGTTCTCAGTCTGCTCGAGAAGGAGCAATAGAACGAAATCTCCCCTCAGATAGAGCGGAATGCACATGCTGAATTATCTGGACGATTGGCTGATTTTAGCCTACTCAAGAGATGTGCTAATCAGTCACGTGGAAACAATGCTTCGCTATTTGGATACGCTGGGACTGCGTGTGAATATGCAGAAGAGCGTGTTTTTACCAAGTCGGACTATAACATTTCTGGGAATATGTTTGGACTCGATGCCCATGTGAGCCCATCTCTCTAGAGCAATTTCATTGACTCTGCGCTTTTTCAGACCGGGCAGGTTGTTTTCACTGAGGGAATTGCAGAGGCTTTTGGGACTGATGGCGGCGGCTTCTTTAGTGTGCCATCTGGGTCTGCTGCATATGCGGCTGCTACGTTTTGGCTGTAACTCGAGTTCTGCCGAGGGCTTGGTCTTTGGTCCACAAGCGAATTACGGTCATTCACAGTTGCATCTGCACTCTGAGACTGTGGAGCAGCCCGGATATGTTCAGCCCTGGAGTTCTTTTCTCGACGAACGCATCTACTTCAGGCTAGGGAGCAGTGTGCCTGGGCGTCACAGAAAAGGTGGCACATAAACCGTTTGGAATTGGAAGCAGTGTCCTTACCCCTGCAAGCCTTTCGGTCAAAATTGGAGCGGCAACATGTACTGATTCAAACCGACAACACGTCTGTGGTCTCGTACATAAATCGCCAGGGCAGCGTGCGCTCCAGAGCTCTATTCAAACAGGCAGCGAATCTCCTGTTGTGGGCGGACCAACACTTTCTCTCCATAAGAGCAGCGCACATCCCCGGTATTCTGAACCGTGGAGTGGACATGCTTTCGAGGATTGGGATCCCTCAAGGAGATCAAATGATTTGGGATCAATTCAGGGGGACTGAAGTGGCTGCCGGGAGAGGCTCTGACAGTGCGTTGGCCGGAAGCCAGGCTTTACGCGTTCCCTCCGGTGAAGATTCTGCCTATGGTGTTCTGCAAAATCAGGGAGGAGAGAGCGCCAGTTATACTCGTGGTGTGCTTTCTACAGCACAGTATGGATCGCTGGAGTTTGCCATCCAGGCTGAAGGTGTATGTGACAGCTATGCCGCTTTTGTTCCCCGGTTGATGGGCAAACGATCGGTAAGCACGCAATGGTAATCTGTTTTCTCAGGGGAGCAAGGAGATTGTGTCCTTCACGACCGCCCTCCGTGTCGCCGTGGGATTTAGCTCTAGTTTGAGGGCTCTATCTCTACCACCGTTCGAGCCCTTAGCTTCAATTGCGGTTAAGGAGCTTCCCTGAAGACTGCCTTGCTTTTTGCTCTCACCTTGGCGAAGTACATTGGAGACTTTCATGAGTTTTGGTGAATGACACTGCATCTGTTTCAGACCTGGTGTCTGTAACGTCACTCTCCGGCCAAGACCGGGTTATGTTTTGAAGTCACTCAATACAGTGTTTGGAGCACAGGTTGTGTCCCTGCCCACCTTGTCTCCTGAGCTGTCAGCCTCGTGTGACACTGATGCTCAGAGTGCCGGGACCCTTTTAGGGTTTTACGGATGTATTTGGATTGCTCAGCCGCCTTTCATCAGTCGGACCAGCTGTTTGTGTGCTTGGTGGATGTAATAAGGGACGTGTTGTTTCTAAACAGAGACTTTCTCACTGGATTGTGGATGCTATTGAATGCTAACAAATGCCAGGGGAAGGATTGTCCCCTCAACATCAGAGCTCATTCTGCGAGGACAATATAAATGCTCCCTCATGGTCCTGGTCTAGAGGTATGTCTATGCAGTATTTATGTTTTGCTTATTGCGTTGTGTCTGCCCTGTTCAGTGCAGCCTTCGAGTTATTGCATGAAGATATGCAAATTTTGTTAGGGTCGGAGCAGATGTCTCATTGGTTTAGTTCTGCTTTTCAGGTGCGAGCACTCTTAGCGACACGGCCATTGGCTAGAACTGTCTTGCTTATGTGTGGGGGTAATTGATTCCATTCAGGGCTTATCTCCACTTCTCTCACGGCGGGATTTTATACTGTTCCCATATACGTCTTAGCTGACGTAATGCTGAGTTACCGCTTTAAGAAGGGAATGTCTCAGTTTACTATCGTAACCTCGGTTACCTGAGAGGCTGTAACGAGATATTACGTTAGCCACCGTGGTCGCTGTTTGATCAGCTGTGCTAGCCTTCAGTCGTGATTCTGACGTAATTTAGCATTTAAATGCGCCCATGCATTTTATACTGCCCGCTGACCTGTCAGAATTTGCATCCTTCGCGTCAATTGGCCAGCGGTCCCCAGCTGGCGTTAGCCCATAAGATTTCAGCAAAAAGTGAAGAAGGGAGGAGTTCCCAAATACGTCTTAGCTGACGTAATGTCTCGTTCCCGCTTCTCAGGGAACCGAGGTTATGATAGTAACCGGAGATGTTTTGTTACATACAGCAACTCATTTAAAGTTAACTATTTCTTCCTCCTTCCAGACACAGAGCACTTTAATTTGAAAGTTGTTTAAGTGAGAGAAAATCTGTAACTTAGTCCAGATTGGGGAAACTGTAATGTTTAATAATTTCCTTTATTATGTAAATAATTTTTGCATTGAAATTTGCATAGATTTTGTTTGTGTAAGCTTTCAATTATAGTCCTTAGAAAGAAAATTGGAATCTGCAAAATTGGTATCGGCGGTTCACACTTCCAAAGAATTGTAATCGGACAAGTAAATAACGTACAATAACTAAACTATTGAGTTATTTTAGATATATTTCATTTATCAAATGAGCAGTGTAAGGATGTGCCTTAATTTAAATAACAGCATGGAGCGGTGATACACAGTGAAGGCTGCAGCCTTGTTAGCATGTGACCTCAGTTTGGGATGACAGAGAATTAACTGTAGCAACAAGGTCCTGCCCGATCGGAGTTACATGTTAATCAGGGGGACGAGAACAACGCCAAGTTGCTGCAAAATGCCACTGGGAGTATTCAACTGCATGTTAATAAAATTATGTGATTAAATTCACACTGTGTGGGCTAAAAAGCTGCTCTGATTAATTCAAGCATAACTATTTATTTAGTTTTTTGGGGGTCAGTTCAATTTTCTTTCAGCCACTTCGATAAAAGAGTTTGTTTAAGAGGCTGATTACATCCTGGTCTCAGCTGGTCAGTCATTAGAGATGCCATTAGATGGTAAAAATGGCAGCGGTTTCAAATATCAAAGATGGTTTTGGATAGTAATCTGAAACTGATTTTGTATTCACCATATCAAAATATTATTTTATCTGCAAACTGTAGCTTTCTGACCATCTCAGACACGTTTATAACTCTCTTTGTAAGTCCCCAGAAGTCTCTTGCTAAATGTTTTAAAATAAATACTGCAGTAGTCTTCTCTTCTCGGCTGATTATTATCTTAAAAAAAATATATAATTAATATAGATATGGTTCAATGTCTTTGTAATGACAACAGAAATTCATTTCACTAGGCTGCCATCTGCTGGAAAGACATAATGTTATATTTTGGGTAAAGAGAGGCTAGTTGGAATTAAATACTAGCTTACAATTTACTGAATACTGTGCAGTATACAGTGTCTAGTGCCCAACTGATGGAAATAATAAAAGAAAGAGCAGACAATACTTTACAATTACCATTGTTTAATGTATCTTTAATTCAGCTAGTGAATCCTGCTGTAATCTTGGTAATGAAAATGGTTGTGTATAAAAATGTTTAAACATAAGACTGATGTATACTACATATTTTGTCAAATGTAGTGGGCTAACCAGCTATTTTATCCAGAAAATTTGAATACTCTGCACAGTATACTTGGTTCACCCCAAAATGAAACTGCTGAAAATGTACTCACCTTCAGGCTCTCCAAGTTTCTTCATCAAATCAGTTTTGGAGAAATTTAGCATTAAATCACAGACTCACCGATGGATCCTCTGCAGTGAATGGGTGCTGTCAGAATGAGAGCTTATGAGAGTTGATAAAAATATCACAAAAATTCAAAAGTATTCCAATTCTAATCCGTTCCTTTAATCCATTCACTATCACCCTCTCGCATCAAAATCCAACAAAATACTTACTTAAAACTGTTTACACTTGTACTGTAAATGGAGCTTAATTTGTGAACATCTCATCTGATTGAGACTAGACGACTTTTTCCACTAGAGAAAGCAATGTCATGAATAGAGGACTCATACTGGAAACTACAGTTCAGTGTTAAAAAATAAAATAAAAAAGGTCTTGCTAGATTACTTTATTGCAAACACACAGCCTTTTGCTTCACACTATGTTAACTGATGGACTAGAATCGTGTGAATAACGTGTAGATTACTGTGATTTTTTTTATAGCTGTTTGGACACACATTTTGACGGCACCCATTCAACAGTTGTATTGTTAAGCAAGCAACATAATGCTAACTTTCTCTAAACCGGTTTCCATAAAAAAATAAAAAATAAAAAAAAAATACATATTGGGTTGGATGAACTATTCTTTTAATACAGAGGTCCCCAATCACTGGGTTGCTACCAGGTTGCAGAATATGCTAGAAAAAATATGACACATTATTTATTGTGCATCTTTCCCTTTAAGATTCCTCATCCAAATTTACATATGTTGCAATTTCAGAAAACATAATTTCCAAACTTGCAACAGGTTCAGGATTCTTTTTTGTTAAACATCCCTCCTCATTGGTTGAGGAGGTGAGAAAAGACCAAGCGCTGGTGATAACAGAGACACAGCTACTGACAAAAAAAGGAAGAAAACAACCTTTAACTGTAAACATGTTGACTCATTTGTAAAATAAAGTTTTGTTGAGCAGTTCACATGCTCCAAGCCCCTTGTGTGCAATATGTGGAAACATATTGTCTAATGGGTCAATGAAGCCTTGAAAATTTACTTCGGTTTCTTGAAACTAATAACACAGTGTCTACAGTAGATGTGAGCAGCTGAAGACAAATCTTATTATACACAGTGTTTCGGTCTACACTGTTAGTTACAAAGCTGACTGGACATTTGCAACATCCAACCCTCCTCATTGGGAATTGAAATTGGTCAATGATGAAAAAAAAAAAAAACAGTTTAGAGTCCCATGCTTTAATGCATAAATCACTGCACACATTTTAGCAACCACTACATTCATTCACTCAATATTACCAATACTGGTCTCTCTCTCTCTCTCTCTCTCTCTCTCTCTCTCTCTCTCTCTCTCTCTCTCTCTCTCTCTATATATATATATATATAAAATAATAATAATAATTACTACTTTAAGCCCTTTCTATAGTACAGCATCCACTTGCTTTTGCAAACTCATTACTATTTGTGCCACTTTTATGGATAATCAGATCTAACAGGTGTTTTATGACTTGTAAAGAATATATTACCAGATGAATAAAGTCTTTTTACTACACTAAAATGTGCCTCGGGTCGGCCTTAAAATAGCTGCATTGCACTGTTGTTCATCTGCTGCAGTACAATAAACCACTGAAATACGGAGGCAACATAAGCGGTGTTAACCTTCAGGCAAACCTTTAATACAGCCTTAGAAATGACAAGAAGCCAATTCATTCGAGGCTACAGAAAGAATGGATTTGGATCAGCCACAACACAGAATATGTTGAAAACAGCAGTTTTCAAGGTTAGCTTGACTTCTAAGAAAAAAAGAGAGCGTGCTAGGCAATCTTATTACGCCTCTATCAATTTTTTTTATGTCTGTCTCTTCTGCCAACCTTATAAGTTCAGCACCTTTGATTACTGACCTAAGCGAAACGTTATTCCGACTCTGGAATTCTGTCAAAATGCCTGCAGTAAAGAGACATGTCATGATTATATACCTCTCCTGAATGCAATTGTCTTATGCTAGGAATGCTTAGGCTGCACTATAACAACATTGCATGGTGTACAATCATTTTCCAGAGACTTTTGCTGCCAAATGAACATTGCTGAGCTATATAAGTCACGGCATGTTTTCATTTTATGTGAAAATATTGTTCACAGAGTCACACACTGAAATCCCATTACATGCTCTTAATGTCCTCGGTGTTATGGCGTGATACATCTAAGTCAAGCACTTCTACCGAAAATGTTATGGACTATTACATTTACATAAACCAATGCAGCAGAGATTTAAAGTGTAACTTGACGCTATGACAAAAGAACATAATCTACCTCCAGGGCAGGGAAATGTCTGTTGCCTATGAATAATATAGTGAAATCAACCGGCGGGCATACAAGAATTCTGTCATGTTCCACAGTAAGAAACATTCTGCCAGTTGAGTAACACATCAACATCCAAAACTACACATTATGCAAATCATCTCATTTAGAAATAAGTGTAATGGGGGGAATGTGCCATTCCTGATGAAGATTGATAGGAAAATCAAGTTAAGTGGATTCAATGCCTTTGGTTTGGACATGATCATGAATCCATAAGTTCAAAACAATGAATAGCTGATCAACAGCACTGCAATAAACTTAATTTACAATCTATCAATAAAAAAAATTAAAAATGCAAATAAAAAAAAAACCCTTTAATAATGAGATTTATTCACTTATATGCCTATGTGGCAAGGTGAGTTATTCCATGCTGTTCAATTAAATATTTTCAAATTAAAATGAAGAAATCCGTTTTACTTGTGTACTGTTTTTGTCATTATATTAGCTTTTTTTTTTTTTTAAGATCATTTACTTTTAGTTATTTCACTTTTTGATATTTATTCAACATTAAGTTATTTAAGATGTTTAAAATTTAGATAACATTACGTTAAAATAAAAGCAGATTAGTTTCATCATTAAGGATCTTTCAGCTCAGATCTGCTGCTAAATTAAAATATATAAGTTTTAGTTCATTTTTATTTTTTTTAGGAGTTGTAACAATCCCAGCTTGATTACTGTAACTGTATGTATGCATGGCCATCTCAATCTCATCTCCAGATGGTTCAGTACACACCAGTGAGACTTTTAGTGAACATCAAAAATAAGATCACATCTTTCTTTTTAGAATTATAGGTGTTTATAGTTAAAAAAGCAGCCCAGCATGGTATTTCTCCACAATACATTTGTAAACTCCTTCATGCATACTCTGCCCCAAGGTCATGCAATCAACTTCCTTCTGTCCTGTTCATGCTGTAAGGGAGATTTCTCAGCTCTGGAACTGTTTCCCTGCTCGTATTAGATCCTCCTCCTCCACTGGCAATTTTAAATCCGCTTAAAGGTCCATTTTTATTACTTAGCCCTTGATTCCATAGAAGTTTGCTTTTTACGGGTTTCCACTTATTCTGTTATTTAGATTTGATCAACTTGACATGAATATCCCTCTCTTTGTTACAGGATGACTTTTATAGCCTGCGATTACAATATGAAGATCTGTGAAAATGTGTATTTATGGGTTTGGTGATACCAAAAAAAATGAACCTGAAAAGAGAAAAAGCTACAATAATCTCGACAGGAGTTAAATCTGGGAGTTACTGCGGCGTGTTCTTAAGTCAAATTCAGTCAAACGGTCGTCATACAAACTGAAATGGCATTCAAAAGCTTCAGTAATCTCTCCCAAAGTGCTTATTCACTTTGGCGACAGCAATGTAAATCACTAGATTTACCACAAAATACTGTTCCTTACGCTCCATCTCCTTCAGCCTCATCTCCACCCTCCCCTCTGAGACTTGGTATAGAATGGAGAAACTCCCGCCGTCCAGATCATTTGATACTGTGTCCTGACTTGCTTCTGTCATCACAACAGGAGCGCTGACACACCAAAAAGGCTGCTTGGCTTCATCCCATACAGTGAGGCTGAGCATGCAACAGCCCTGAAGACAGCAAGTAGGCCGGGAAATACATTCTTACATACATATTTAAATACTGTGAATAAAAAGTGAGGATGACTAGAACAGAGTGGTGATTCTGTACCCTGATAGTTCCATGTAAAGCTTCAGTCCTCCAAGGCAAGCTGACATCTCCAACCAGATGAATATTTGGAGATCTGTTATTCTCACTGATCACTTCCAGCGGAAGATAACCATCAGAAATCTGATCTGGAGAACACAAATGTTATACAAAAGTCTTTGTATTTAATAACAGCTTAGTAAAAACATCTTAATTTTGCTAAGAATAGGACAACACGGATACATTTTTGGGAATATAGCGCCATCTACTGTTTTGAATCTAGTACAATCAACTGTTGAGGAATAGTGTAAAACTGTAGCAATAGCCAAATGCTCATTCATTTACTTGTAAGGTTATTTATATTGAACCATCAGACGGATGACAGTTTTCAGAGTGTAAACTGTTAGTTTAACGTGGAATGATTTTAAAATAATGATAAATGATTCAAGTTAACTCTTACTCTAGTCTATTTTTTACCTCTCCTGCAAAACAGCTGGGAAAAGCGGCCCGACATGATGACTCTCACTGTATTGTGCAGTTCGATGTAAGCAGTGTATCCATGGAGACCGTACTCCGGGTCCACATCATCAAACAAAGCACTGACTCCAGCTGCTGTACATGGACTAGTGGTGTGAAAGGAGGATAAAGAAGGGAAGAAAAGAGATTAACAACAAAGCGGGTGTCAGTTTAGCTTTTCACACTGAAGACTTTAGATACAGTATGGCGGTAAAACAGGTGGTTTAACAGCTGATGAGTCAGAGCTGTGCATTCTCTAACTTCACCAGATGATGGAGCTATTACACCACTAAACTATACTGATGGTGATACATAACTGACACTCGGGTTCTGACACACACACACACGTTTGGAGTATATGGGGGGGAGGGACATTAATACAAGTTTGATAAAAGACAAAATGATAATAGGAAATACAGCAATACCTAATAGATGCATGAAGACTTCGTTCCACAAGTCTGTGATTGTGTAAGTTCACCATGACAAAAGCAATTCCCCACTGGTCCTGTATAGAAGCACCAGATTAACAATTTTTGTATTATTAAAAAAACAAATGATGTTTTATATTATGAATACTACTACTATCAATAATAATAATTATAATTATTTACACACTACTATAAAAAAAATATATATATATATTTAAAGCTGCATTTAAGCAAAAATATAATAATAATTTGAAATATTATTACAATTTAAAATAACTGATTTCTATTTAGATTTTTTTAATGAAATGTATTCCTGTGACACAAAGCAGATTTTTTTTAGCATCATTACTCCAGTCTTCAGTGTCACATGATCTTTCAGAAATCATTATAGTGTGCTGATTTGCTGCTGATTAAGAAACATTATAATTATTATTTTGAAAACATTAATATATGTATATATATATATATATATATATATATATATATATATATATATATATATATATATATATATATATATATATATATATATATATATATATATATATATATATATATATATATATATATATATATATATATATATATATATATATATATATATATATATATATATATATATATATATATATATATATATATATATATATATATATATATATATATATATATATATATATATATATATATATATATATATATATATATATATATATATATATGTATGTATGTATGTATGTATGTATACATACATACATATACATACATATATATATTAATGTTTTCAAAATAATAATGAATGCCGGCCAGCAATTAAAAAAAAATACAAATCTTCTGTAAAATGTAATTGCTTTTTAATCCATTAATGCATGATTGCAGTTTAAAAGTGTTAATTTAGTTTGAAAAAAAAAAAAAAAAAAAAAAAAATTATATATATATATATATATATATATATATATATATATATATATATATATATATATATATATATATACACACACACACACAAAACATCAAGTGAAACATAAGCAAAAATGACTAAATAAACAAAATACATAAACAAAACAACAAGAGCAAAACAAAACAGCTATTTGAATAAAAGAAGTGTCACAAAATGTAGGTTTTCTTCACAATCTAGCCTGCAAGCTCAGCTCTCGAAATGGACAATACCTTCCAGAATCCCAAAGTTATGCCCTGTCCAACATACAGCATCTTGACAATCTTGTCTGAAACACACAACTCGCTGTGTTCTCTTTGAAGCTTTACTTTGGACATAACTGATTTCCAGCCCGGCCTGAAAGGCACAAGATGGAAACAACCACATCACTCATTTAGGTTGGAGTAAAAGTGTACCTTTATATTTGTTGGCACCTACCATACCTGTAAGATGCAGGACAATTGAGTGGCACCCGCAACACTCCATGAAGCTCAAGCGAGGTGAGCTGGTTGAAAGGAGGCCAACTGACAGTGCCCCAAAACACAAAAACAGCCGTGCTACTGAAGGAGGCATGAGACTGCTGAAAGGTGCTCCGCCGTCCTCTCCCATCAGTCACTGTGATCTCCCACGTAATGCACAGACTCCTGCCAAACACACATGACACAAACCACATCTGACACCTCTGCTCTCAGATCATTTAAGGGCAATGCCTTTTTTGTTGTTCTTTGAAGGGAATGCAACACAAAGAAAACATAAAATGTATTGTGAGAGAAAACGTTAAGTGGATGAAAATAATGTTCAATCTGTACATTTATCTTGTGTTCCTGTAGCATCCCTAAAACAAGATACACTTCTTTATTTGTGAAAAAAATTATATTGCTGATATATGAAACTATAATACTATATTTTTAAGTAAGCATATTATCAATTGCATTTTTAAGCATGCATAGAGCAACAATCTAATGAAGTTAAAAAGTGAGGTTTCAACCTAATAAATAATATGATAAAATGAGAGAAAAAACTTCATATTTCAAATATGTTTTGAAATATGAAAACTGATGGAAAATATTTTGTTTTGAAAATGTATACATTTTTTGATAATATATTCTACAGTTAATTATTAATTAATTTGTTTAGCATGCTTAAAGCAAACGTATAATTACGTTAGAAATTGAGGTTTAGGCTTAAAATAATAATACAAATGTTGCCAACAGGGAAAATGAATGAATTAAAATTAAAATAAATATTAATGAAAATGAATAAATAAGCATTTCTTAAACAAGATAAACTGCATTACTCGCAAAAGTTATAATTATGAATTAAGAACAACGAAATAAAATGTTGTTTTAGAGATTACAGTTTGTATTAAATTCAATTGTTAATTTAATATATATATATATATATATATACAGGGCCAGATTAACACTTTGTT
Organism: Carassius auratus; assembly: GCF_003368295.1. Classification (NCBI taxonomy): domain Eukaryota; kingdom Metazoa; phylum Chordata; class Actinopteri; order Cypriniformes; family Cyprinidae; genus Carassius; species Carassius auratus. The sequence continues at coordinate 201,742 of NW_020527534.1, read as the reverse complement.
GTACCCTGGGCAACAATATTCAAGGGCCCCATCATCACGACCCCAGGATCACCATAAATATGGTCATATACAGAATATATTACTGTAATATACAGTAAATATACTCAATACTTCAAATTCTAACTGTCATCAGGTGTATTTCGATTTACAAATATTTAAATGCTCATAGAACTACAAATGCACTACTATGTCCCCTATCAAAGACATTCACTCACATATGATGCTATGAAAACAAAACACATCAGCATCTGTATAATCTGATAAAATTGAGCCACTACATTGAGAGGGAGGGAAATATCCTCCATTTTCACAAAAATGAATAAATAAGCAACCACTTTCAAACCATTGTTTATTTAACAACATTTTTCCCCAATAGAAATGTATTGAATTGATAGAGCTATAACAGAAGACCACAGACAACACATCAAGAAACAATTTGGTCCTCAGCTCATTTTAAGCAGAAATCACCCTGACAGGGTGACCCTGTTTCCTCAGAATTCAACAAGGCAAAGTTATTAGTCCAACACAAACAATTTGAAATCTGCCAGTTATCCCTCCACAACAATTTACAGCATTTTAATGAAGCTGGCACCTCAAGGAAAAAGCTCATTTTAACTTGTTTTAAAATAGAACAACAATATATCACAGCACAATTAACCAGTTAAACACTTTAGTGCTACATAAACATTTAGAAATCTGTCAATTTCTCTGAAGAAGACAATAAATGCTACACAATCTGGCAAAACACACAATTTAAGTCCTAAATAATGACGAAGTGCATGTTTGAATTTGAAATGCTCTTCGCTCTCTGGGCTGTAAACGTAAGCTGGCGGTGTAGAAAAGTCCTGGCTAGCTGAGTTGTCCTCGTCGTTGACGGAAGCTGACTTAACAGAACTGTCGGCAACATTATCAGGAGTGAACGAATTGGCTATTTTAGGTATATACTTTAAATTTTCTGCGTTTCTGGTGTCCTTTCCTTTTTTAATTTCTGCTTCGCGCTCCCACTTAGCTTCTCCATGTCAGATTTTTTTTCTGTTTCTGTTGTGCTCTCTTCATTGGTCAGTCCGCATGAGACTCACGTTCAAAGTCATAGGCAGCGCAGCGTCTCTCTTCTGTGCAGCGCGCAAAAGCCCGTGTTGACAGTTTGTTTAATATAAAGCGGGAGATTACCAGATACAGTATTTTGCTCGTGCCCTTGCTTCCCTGGGCCCTTTAGAGGTCTTGGGCCCCTTGGCAATTGCCCAGTTGCCCGTATGGTTAATCCGGCCCTGTATATATATATATATATATATAGTTTATAAAGCAAAAAAAAAAAAAATCATTTCTAAAACAAGATAAACGTCATTACTTGCAAAAATGCTATTATGAATTATGAAAACTAAAAGATAATGTTGTTTGCTGAAACATTTGTATTAAGTTAATAAAATGAATGAAACAAACATTTTTAAAAGCATAAATAAAAAACTATTTTTATAAGGTGGAGGATCTAAGGTAAAGAGACTGTTCACAAAAAGAAGGCTGCTAAAACATTTATTTTTTTAATCTTTTTTTTTTTTTTTTTGAGAGTCAAAACTGTGTTCATGTAGAAAGATGAAAACTTAAAGATTAACTGAGAAACAAAACAAAAATAGTATTGACTGACTGACTGATGTGCAGTGCTGTTATTAACCCAATTCAGTTGATTAAAAGCAGGAAAGTGTCTGTTTTAGCAAGATACTAACAATGCATAACATTAATTCTGAAAGAAGCAGGGCATTAGTTTGGGGAAATACCTAATCTGATAAATTATGTATCCGGCATTGGCACCATATGATATCAATTAATGCTGTGAGACGAGAGACAAGCAGAGTCCCAGAGAGATTAATAGCTGTTGCTTGTGTCTGCAAGTCAGTGGAGATGATTATTACCGAAGTAAATCTAATCCTTCGGTGTCTTTGTAACTGAGGATCCTGTGGGGATCTGTCTGGGCAAGAGGTAGGGGCCAAGCAATTTATTTCTACAATTCACCCAGCCTTCTGAGGGGACCACAATTATTTTCATTCCCCCTGTATGCCACACGCTCTTTGAGTCGAAAAATTGAGTGGCCCGGCAGCTCTAATCAGAGGTTAAGACAACAGCACGCCGCGGCCTGCAGATCATCAAGCGTGTTTCCTTTCCCATCGCCCAGGAGCACAGAGCAAATCGAAGACGCTGACTCTCACACTCACCTTTAATAAGCCCAGACACTGCAGGAGGGAAAAACACACCCTGACATATATTTGATGGGGGATATGCCATCTTCAACAGATTACATAGGTCACAACAAAGATGATATTTGACTACAAAGTCGTGTAGTGTATTACTAAATGTAGGGATGTACAGAAAGAGAGATAATCAAAGCAACTAAACATAGATTACAAAGAAACGTACAGATTGTGACGTGTCATCATGGCAAACCAATGCTCTCGTCATCTTAAATGAAGGATATAATAACCATAAAAATATAAAAGGGATTTCAGGACACATCGATTTTAAGATTTACATATTTAATTAGGCCACATATTTGTGGAATCTCAAATTAAATACACCAGAAAAGCTAGGATCTCTAACCTTATGACTTCCTCTGTATGACGCGGCAGTCCTGAAAAAGGGTCAATTCGTCGTAGTTTCGTTCTCCACTTGTTCAAGTTCAGGCCGGCAATTTCTTTGAAGAAGGTGTTTCTCCAGTATCCCTTTGGCCTCTCCTGCACACCCATCATACCCAGGGCATGCATCATCTGGTCTTCTTGGCTTACTTTCTTCTTTTTGATACATTCACGGATGTAAAACTGATACCACATAGCACTGCAAGGACATCAGGTTAAGGAAGAAATTATTTTGATTGATCTTTTTTTTTTTTTTTTTGCTTTGTGTGAGACAAAAAAGGGTCTGGAGAAAAAGCAACTCACTTGCTGTTGGACAGTTCATGGAAGTGCTTGTTGACAAAACTAATGCAGAAAAGAGACCCAGTATCCAAGTATGAGAGAATCCTGAGAATGATCTCCAGTGGCATCCTAGTTTAAGTTAGATAAAATAAATAAGATAGATAGACAGCTAGATTGATTGATAGATAGACAGACAGATAAATAGATGAACAGATGAACAAACAGACAGAGATGTGGCATCTTATTTAACAAACAAACAATACATAATTTGTTCATGCGTGATATAACAAATTAAATAGCTACTTTAAATACTCATACAATAAGTAATTTAATTAATTTCCAGTAATCCGAGCATGAGAGTCACCGTGAGGCTAAGAAAGTTACAACACTCGCAAAACATGCCTTTCTAAGAAGTTTTCACAAGTCTTTGCTCTGCGTTTGGATGTCATTCTGTGGACTGGTGGATGTTGTAGAGCAGCTTTTCTTTGTTTTCTGAGGAGATTAAACACACACACACTGAAACGATCTGGCAAAGCTCTGCAGTGCAGAAGCATTAAAGCGAGAATGATGCGAGATAACATAGAAGCAACAACAACCTGGACATGGATTCTGATTTAATAATTGAAGGCTGCCCCGCGTCTTGCCTCTGGGTCTTCGAGGATTGCGAAAACATCATTTGTATCTCTTGTGAAGCGTGTTTGTATCTCTTGACCTCGCTCTTCCGGCATCTCGTTGTCAAGGTAACCAGGCCAGCGCGCAGGTGCTAAACGCATTAATCGCACTACACATGGTGCACTGTCATCTCAGAGTCTGGTTTATTTTAATGGGTACAGTCTTGCACACTAGGTAGGACATTAAACAGTTCAGGTAGGAGTTATAACATGTTATTCTGAGCAAAAACTTCAACTACAATCTTGAGGTGATGTGACTAAGTTATGTGGGAAATACTGCCCCCAACAGGCCAGGATGATACATGAACACCCTGAGAATCGCACAAGTACAGTAGGGGTATAATGCTAACGTGAACAATTTGAAAAATTAGGCTTGACTATTATTATTATTTTTTTTTATTATTATTTATTGTATTTCATCAGACCCGGACTGGCCATCGGGAGCACCAGGGAGAATTCCCGTTGGCCTGGCGGCTGATTTGGACCGCTGCCATGTTCTTTTTGTTTTGTTTTTATATATTATATATTTTATATATTTTATATTTATGCCTTCTCAATGCACCAAAGTCATAATTTCCGTTTCTTTTTTTTTCTTTTTTCTTTTTTTTAACTTGATAATAAATCGATAATAAATAAATCGATTAGTCTTGTCTGGCAGCGCTGTTCCGTGCTTCCGTCAAACAGTTTCGAAGTTGCGCGGGACTCGATGAAAGAGAGGAAGTGGCCAGAACAAGCAGTGAAAAGTTGCTACATCACTGACCTGTTCAGGCCTTCTAGGTCAGTTTAATCTGTAAATACACTAGATAGTGTTGTATTTTGTTGAGTATTAAACTGCTATCACCCCGTTATCATAATCATTCAGAAAACAATGTGCTCAAGGACATCAATATCGATTGTTAAGTTACATTAAAAAATTTAGACAGGCTATTCACGTGGATTTATTGTACAGGGAGGGAGTGAGCTAGGGTAGACAGCAACACAAAAATATCACAACCTAATAAAGCAATAGTGTGTTCAGTATTAAAATTCTGTTTTAATTTTGACATTAAGGCACTTTAGAAAATGTGTTTTAATACACCACCAATCAAAAAGGTTTGATCAGTAAGTTTTTTAATGCATTTTAAAGATGCCTCTTCTGCATAACAAAGCCTGCATTTATTTGATCCAAAAATACAATAAAAACAGTGATATAAATTACATTTTAAAATACATTCAAATCAAAAGCAATTATTCTAAATAGTAAAAATATATATTTAAAAATTCCCCCTCTCTTGCCGTAGCCTACTTTGGATCAAATAAATGCAGACTTGGTGTGCAGAAGAAACTTCTTTAAAATCATTACTGTTCATAGTAATGAGTATTTAGGTAATTTTAAGACAACATTCTGTGCTAACAAGCTAAAATTAGGTTGTTGTTTTCAACAGGGTGGGGGTTGGGGGCAGAGATATTGGAGAAAATGAAGAAAAGGGAAAGGGAAGTAAAGGTGCAGTGCAATAAAGAACCTTTAATTATTTTTCACTGCCCAAGACTTAAGGATTTAGACCAAGGGTGTCAAACACAGTTCCTGGAGAGCCGGAGCCCTGCAGAGTTTTGTTCCAACCCTGCTCCAACACACATATCACGTAGACTGCATCCCAAAAACTTAGGCAGCTGACTTTTGAGACAGTGACTTTACAAGCAGCGTTTTTGCACAAAGGCACCTCATTAAACTGTTCTCAGACAGGCTTCTGAGGCAGAGTGACGGTTTAATGATCTACAGCAAAATATAGAAAGCTTTGGTGATAACTAAGTGAATATTACATTACTCCAATATGAATTTCTCGCTAGAAATTACATCAAAAGTGGAAAACGTTGACCACCGACTTTCAGAAGCCGTCTTTACTTTTTAGTTTAACTGTCACAGAATGGAACACACAGGATTGTGGGATATCAAAGGCAGCGAAGGATACATCTACTGTATGCTGCCTTCAAAAATCAGCCATATGAAGGAATCTTAACAGACAGGAACTGAAGCTTACATTGAATTTGGACATGCCTTGATGCCTTCCTACCTTGAAATGCGTCCTCCGAAGGCAGCATTTTTCAGTTTTTCCGGATGCAGACGTAGTTTTCAAATAAGCCTGAAGGACTTGATTAGTTGGAACAGGTGTTTAATTAGGGTTGAATCTAAACTGCAGCCCTCCAGTAATTCGTCCCCTTGGAATTATAAGGTTCTATCTGCCTTCTGAGTAGTTTTGAGATATTGAGCTTTAAAGTATTTGTGTTCCATAGACTTCTGTAGATAGAACCTTTTTGTTTTTTCAATAAAAAATCCCAAAATGTACACAACTTAAAATAAAACATCACATAATGTAAATAAATTGTCACGGAATAAGAATATGTGAATAACTCAATTTTGACAAAAATGTCAGATAGAACCTTATAATTCCAAGGGGACGAATTGAGTTTGACACTCCTGATTTAGACCTTTTTAATGTGATGGCCATTCAAATAATAGGGTTGTCTGTGGTCTCAGAAATTGTTGTGGATGTATAGGCTATATAAAAAGGGGGCAAAATTGCACCTTTTGGGGTACACCAGCTTGTCACCATAGCAGTACTTTTAAAAGGACATCTTTGTTCCTTATTTACCCCTAATAGTTAGGATAACATATTAGTAACTTAAGGGTATGGATTACTACTCTACTCTAAGGTACTAACATGTGCTTATTATGGGTAAAAAGGTACAAAGATGTCCTTTTAAGAGTACTGCTACGGTGACAAGCTGTTGTACCCCAAAAAGTAATTTGTTTGACCATTTTATTTCTGCGTGGCCTGGATGAGTGTGAGATTTCCCGGCCTGAAACTGCATCCCAGTCCGGCCCTGCCTTTCCTTCCAGTTTTTGTTTGTTTGTCTTCAAATGTTTGCTGCTTCAAAAATGGATCCTCTGCAGTGAATGGGTGCCATCAGAATAATAGTTCAAACATCTTATAAAAACATCACAAAAATCCACACCACTCCAGTGCATATGTCATTTTTTGGGTGAACTATTCCTTGTGAAATATATTGGATGAGATTTTAATAAAGCACCAACGACAACAACCAAAAAAAGTTTTTTGCAATGTTTTTTTTTTATTTTTATTTATTTTATTTTTTTATGGTGGTTTAGGTTTTCAAGAGTGATGGTGGTCTGCTGCCTGTCAGAAGAAATTGTCATAACATACACAGTAATGTTCGGTTTCTCATGGTTGGGGAGAGTTCTTCTCTGTGGGCATAAACGGCTCTGGGCCCCGTGATACACAGGCCCAGTGCCCACCAAGCTTGACATTTGATGTTTTCTTTCTTTTTCTTGCCCTTCTGCAAGCCCTTGGTCAGCCGCTGATCTCGGATGCTCAACATCAACCTCCACAGAGCCTGTCACTCTCCACAGTGCTATTCTTGTCAAAAAAAGGGTGTATGGAGATCCTGTGAGGACATATGATGTTGACTATGACCGGAATATGTGGAATCTATTTAAAACCATTGTTCTGGCTATTTATAAAAAATATGGTGAGGATAGTATTTGCTGTTTTGAACTGACAGGCAAAGTGTCTCAAGTATCCTAAGAATACAATATTGTGGAATACATATTATACTTCAGAAAAAAATATAGACACTGACTCATTCCATTATGAATTAAAGCAGTATCCCCATTTCACTCTTTAGAAGGCGCCAGTCGCGCTCATCTTACATAATATTTCCAATTAGCAACTTTGGGAAGAGTGAGGGAAACTATTAATTAGGGAGGTTAAGAATGGGTTCAGTGGGCATAACACATACTGAATAGACCTGTCAAATCCAGCATCATACTTTATACACTTTACAGCAACTCCAAAGCTCCTCTGAAAAGCTGTTTAAAAGATAGAAAGCACAAAACTGATCACCTATTACGTTTTATTTAGAGAATAACGATTCCACATTTTAACAACTTTTAGCTGCAGATTGTCTCTTTTTAAAGAGATTAATTTTTTTTTCTTCACTGTTTTTTAACAGCATCTATTCATTCAAGAAGTTGCTCTACTGTGCGCTCTTAAAAATAAAGGTTCTTATTGGCATATGGTTTAATGAAGAACTTTAAACATCCATGGAACCTTTTCTTTTCACAAAAGGTACTTTACAACAGAAAAGTGTTTAGATTATAAGTGTTTAAATTTAGATTTTTAAAATGTTCTTCACACTAAGAAGAAATGGTTGAGTTTCTCGATGGGAAACAATTCGCAACTGACAGTTACTTGGACCGCTAAACGAGAAGATATTTAAGAGTGGTAACACCTTTTATAAAGGATCCATTAACAATATTTAACTTCATAACATGTTACTTCATAACATTTAAATAACTTAAATAACCTCTTATAATAATCAAAAATAAAAAAGTTGTATTAACCAACATCAACAAAGATTCATAAATACTGTAATAAATGTATTTCTTATTGATAGTTATATAAGTTAATGTATTAACTTACTTTAGTTTAATGTGTTGAGTAATCACTGAAATGTTCTTTGGGAACTAAAAATGGTTCTATAAGGAATCGCATAAAACAACCCACAATTTAGACATTTTATGACCAGCTATTATTCATTATTCAAGCCCTTGTAGACCAACCATGTTTCAAAGTGTTTATTTAAAAATATTCACTTGATAAACATATGGTTTGAGATCTGGTAAGAAACAGAGGATCATGGCACTTCTTCTCCACAGGGTGGAGCACAAGACTTTTATCTGACTTTGAAGGCATTCCACCTGGATACTGATATTACTGAATTGCATATCTATTTTTTCTAGTATTAAGCAATATAATATCAGCTTCAAATTTATAGCTGGTCTACTAACTGTATGGTCTACTTACTATAAGTTTGCTATTGCTATGTTAAAAGAATAATGATGTCACCAAAAATTGGTTGATAAAATAGCTGTTATTGTGCAGACAAACTCTTAAGTCCAAGATTTTGGCCGCCCCTGACCTTTATTCCCAGAAACGTCCGCTCCAGAATTATTACTGTACTTGAAAAGAAGGGATGGGCGTGAATCGCCCTCTAAAAATAATGAAGGAGCAATTGGTTTTCTCCACTCTTATAGGTCCGCGCTTCACTCCTTCTCAAGACAGCTGAAGGAGCAGGTACACAGATTGCACCAACTATGGATTTAACAGGTAACATAACGGACATTTCAAGTAGAAATTAGGCAAAAGATAACATAGAAAGAAAGATTGAATTGCGCTGTTGTTGATATTTATTGATGTAATTGTATGTAATTGTTATAGAAGTGTTAATAATTATGTGAAATATAACTCGGAACTGTAAAACTTTATTTTTTTATTATGTGTGACGTGAGTTAAACGCAACTGACCTTGTATTTTAGTCGAGATTAGGTGTTGCGCATTGTTGCGCAATTTATTATCTTCAAGCATCATACTGAGATATTATCTAGCTATATTCACCGATCATTTATTATTCGTGCACTGTTATTGTTTGTAAAATATGTATGCCTTTTTTTATTATTCAGGGACCATTGTGCAAATATTCTGAGCACCTTAATAAACTGATGCGCATAGACGAGAAAAGGAGTGTGTGACGGTGTTACAGAGAGAAAGAAAGTGAGAGGCAAGAGAGAGAAAGTGTATGAGAGAGAGGTTAGTTTGGAACAGTTGATACAGCCACATCAAACCTCCAAGGGGCTGGTGGTTAAGATCAGTTTGTAGAGGATTCTCGTTCCGATCATGGTGCCAGCAGCCTGTCCCGGACCCTTTGCCATGCTGGCTCTCGCCTTTCTCCTGGGATGTGGCATGGGGCTCTGTCTGGGTCAAAATGACACGGAACCCATTGTTCTGGAGGGAAAGTGTCTGGTTGTGTGCGACTCCAACCCCTCTTCCGACGGAGGAGTCACCTCTTCGCTTGGGATATCTGTGCGCTCTGGCAGCGCCAAAGTGGCTTTTTCGGCCGTCAGAGGAACAAACCACGAACCTTCGGAGATGAGCAACACATCCATGACCATCTATTTTGACCAGGTCAGGTGTCCCGTTGGTGACTTTATAATCACAGGAACTGCATATGTATTGCTGTGCTCAGGAATTTCAGCCAGAAACTTCACGAAGTGACAAATGCTTCTATTCTATTGGAATGCACGTTTTTAACCAATTCAGCCGCGTATCTTGATTTTCAGGGTAATTAACATTATTTAATTAAACGTAAGCCTTTTTAGTGTTGGTCAGATAAAATGTGTGATTTTCCTAATAGCCTAGTCTCCACAATATCTTTCACCAAACTGCTTAGTTGAAAATGTGTTGTCACCCATACTGTCAAAAATGTGAAAATGAATACAAGTGTTTAGACTGACAACAAGCAAGGCGTGTTTAGATTAACAATAACCTACCTACCTGCTGCCATTAAAATCGACCTGTAGTAATTAAAACTGACCCGACCTGCTGACAGGTTTGGAAAGCGCTTATGGCAAGCATTTTTAACATGTAAGCAATTGCAATTGCAATATATATATATATATATATATATATATATATATATATATATATATATATATATATATATATATATATATATATATATATATATATATATATATATTAGTAGCTAAGTATTCAGAGAAGAAGTAATAGTGCCCAAATTAATAGTAGCCTACTTGTAATCCTGAAATATCGAGTAGCAATAATAGAAATACATACTTGTTGAAATGTATTTTATATCTGGACCACAGATTCCAAAAAATTCAATGGCAAAAAAAAAAAAAAAAAGAAGAAAAAAAAGAAAGAAAAGAAAAGAACAGTAAGTCTTCTAATGAACTGAAAAAAAAATCGTCTTATACTAAACATATGAAAACAAAAAAATATTTACTGGTTGGAAGTAAGGAATAAATGTTAAAACGGTTTGCCACACTGCGCTGAAAGATCCGCATGTGCCAAAGCAAAATAGCAGATTTTTAAAAGTAAATGTGATATGAAGATTCACACAATTTCATATGCTAGTCGATTTGTAATGCGTCATGTTGCTTTTGTTTTAGGTCTTGGTAAACATTGGCAATCATTTCGACCTAAAAGCGAGTCTGTTTACTGCACCACGGAGAGGAATATACAGTTTCAGCTTTCATGTGGTCAAGGTCTACAACAGACAAACCATACAGGTGAGTAGAGCAGCTTGTGTTTACGCACAAAATACTATTGCCGTAAATATGTCATTCTGTGCGTTTTTCACGAACCCTCGTGGAAAGCCGTTTCTCTGCTTAAATTACTAAAGTGCGCTATGTCCTGTTATTCAGGTGAACCTGATGCAGAATGAGTACCCGGTCATATCTGCCTTTGCTGGGGATCAGGATGTCACGCGGGAGGCGGCGAGTAACGGAGTTCTACTGATGGTGGAGCGCGAGGATCGAGTTTATCTCAAGTTGGAACGAGGGACTCTAATGGGCGGATGGAAATACTCCACATTCTCTGGATTTTTAGTCTTTCCTCTATAACTGACTCGCAGACGTGTACCTGTGAGTAACATTTTTCAAGAGAACGATGACGAACGAGTTTCAGTTCTTTGAACAAAACTGAAATCTAGCAAAACTGCATGTGGACGCGTCCACCGGGAGTTCCCGCCCTTTTTGACCGCAAGCGATTTTAAGTTGGATTTTATCGATGGGAAACAATTCGCAACTGACAGTTTCTTGGATCGCTATAAAGAGAAGATATTTAAGACGAACTTCAAATCCCGAACTAGGTGTATTTATCAGTGCATTATTTTGTGTTTGTATAGCCTTAATGATTCGGCTTCCGTCCAGTGAGGTGTGTGGTGTGGAGCTGCGGAAGTGCTTTACGGCCCCAAAGCATTTTTTGCACGAATGGAAGATTCCTGTTTTGTGCTGTCGATGTGTCGTTTGGATACTGAACATACTGAAAATATGCCAAATGTAGGCCACCTGCTAACAGTGATTATAATGAGAAAAAATATATAATATGTCAGCCAATGGAGACTTAAAGACTTTTTGCTAGACATCTAATTAAAAAAAATACATATTTACATTATGGTGTGTTCTACATTCCGGATAATAAGTAGCTTTGATTGATTTAGTGTTCAGTGACATTGCTCACAGATGTAAGTTGTGGAAAAATAAAAGTCCCTATATAGTGTGCCGCCTAATAAAATATTGTATTGTACACATATTAACTATTATTATTAACCTTGATTATTTTTATAATGGATGATAAAATCGTATTAATGAATTGCGCATGTGCAAAAAGCATTTTCTTTGAATGACTACAATGAAAACAGATTGACAAAGAAAAAAAAAACTGCGCTGTCCATGGTGCTGAAGCAACACTCAGATTTAAGAATATTCTCTGACATCTCAAGACTGGATGATAAACAATGATCTATGCTTCTCTAAATAAAACGAAAAAAATAAATAAAATGGTAACACAGACAATGATAATATATATATATATATATATATATATATATATATATATATATATATATATATATATATATATATATATATATATATTTAATCATTGTCTGTGTTAGCATTTTATTTTATTTTTTTCTGAATGAATGGACTGAACCAGGTGAAAGTAATGTTAAATTAGCTTTGGTTTCCACCACCACTGGTCCAATAAAACACAAACACCAAACACGCACACACACACAGACACACACACACACACACACAAAGGCAAATCAACAGAGCTGCATACAAATGTGAACATAAAGATCAACACAGAACTATTAATAAACAAATATTAAGATGTATTAATATTGCATCAGTATTAATTCCCTCGTTTATATATATATATATATATATATATATATATATATATATATATATATATATATATATATATATATATATATATATATATATATATATATATATATATATAATTTCGATGTTCTCCTCCCTACGAACATTTAACATAAAATTTTCCCAATCAAGGGTTAAAATTATTGCATGCAAATTAAGGTATTTTGGCTTCGTCTTAATAGACTAAAGATGCAAAATGTCTAGGATATTAGTAAGATCATAGATCTTACAACTTAATCATTTTAAAATCATAAAGATTGCAAGGCACGGCTCGTATGCTTTTAAAGCAAGACACTTAATTCTGAGAGTACTGGGGCAAGTGGCATAAACTTAGCCTTTATGTTAAGAAAATGTCTTAAGTAGAAGTTTAACCAACTAGCAGTTAGCTAATAAGTAATCAGTCTTATATTTTTGTATGTCTTTATGTAAATTAATAATAATAAACAAGATTAGTCTTAAAGAAAAAAAAAAGATGACTAATTAAAATCAGTTTACTGCACCTGGCGCCTGAACTCTTTGTGCACATGTGTACTGGACTGTGTCATGAAAGATCATTTGAGGTGTCATTGTTGTAATGAGGCCTGTCATAAGCAATAAGTAAAAAGAAGAGGATGAAGGGTGAATGTTTCTTTTTTCAGATCCACTTAGTTTTAGAGTGTATAGGTAAATATAATTAAATAGATTATTAGAATTGATTTAGAATTGGATAGTTAATTAATGTTTACCTTTGTCAAGCATTGGCAGCAAAAAGAAAAGAAAAAAAGAAAAAAGAAGAGCAGGTAAAGTTTAAAGAAAAAAGAAAAGCAGGTAAAGTTTAAAGAATTTTTAAAATGCACAAAAAAAAAAACAAAAAACATTTGAATCAGAACGTTAAAGTTATAAATAAAAGTTTACTGTTTTATTCCTCTCTCTCTCTCTCTCTCTCTCTCTCTCTCTCTCAGAAATATTCACATGGAAAGGGTGACTATTTTTCATTTCTATTTTGTTTTTTTTTGCCAAAAATTCTTCAAATGTCTTTGTGTTTTCCAGTTCAATGTGACATCAATTTTTTGAGAGTTAAGAGTAGAGCATAGAATCATTTACATTAATTAGTTGCTTCTTAAACATTACAGCCTTTTGTGTGTGTGTCTGAGTGTATTAAATCTAATTAAATTAAATAAGGCACTCTTACATACAAATATGTAAACTTTGATTATCAAATGTTTCCAGCAGTGCAATTTAATTATTTTCTCAATTTATCCTGTGGTTGTCATGGTTATATTTATGACACCAATAAAAGGTACTCACCCCCATTCTTGAAAGGCAGCCGATGACTTCATAGTTCAGATCTCTGCACTGCTATTGGTCCTCAGATGGCGCATGTCACCAGATATTATTGGCAGGTCTCATTATGTTGTATTTGTTTCAAATGTAAAGAAAAATAAGGCCACTGGAGATACTCCTCTACTGTTAAAATTCATTGTGGGGTGAGCAGGCTGTTGTTTGACAGACTTATACACAACCCATTAAAGAAGTCAGATCATAAAACCCCTGATGCAGTAAATTAGTGTACTAACAGACATTTTTATGCATGCACAGATGGCCAAGCACTGTTTTTTTATTAATAACGGGGTGGGGTGGTAAGAGTAGCAGCACTTTAAAATACTTTCTAAATGTTTGTGGTTTACAATTCACAGACCCAAATCAGAGTTTTTCTCACAAAAGACAATGCTAGATAACTTCCATTGTGGGCTGATTTCAGAACTCAAGTTTCATACAGACCCAGCAGGATCATCCACCTTCCAGTTAACTCTCAGCAAAACACATCCTTGAGTCATTGAGATTTGGAATTGCATAAAGGATATGAATAGCGTTGTTTTTTTTTTTTGTTTTTTTTTACAGTTTTATGGTTACAGCTATATGCAATTTTTTTTGTAGATGTTGTAGTTAAGACTGAATTAAAAAAATGTAGTTAGGAAATAAAGCTATTAATATTATGTTGATAATTATTAATTATAGTTTTTATTTGGTTATGTTTATTATTTATTTCTAAGTTCTGACTTTCAGGAATATGAGACTATCTATTCACACATGATTTATTACGTCAAAACACACAAGCGTGGCAGGTGAGTTGCATTATGAATGGCTTTCTGTTTCAATCCCACTCACCCTCTTCACAGCATGCACCAGGTCATGAATAATTAATAAGGTTGCACTGTTTGACCATTTTCCAGTTTTAGTTACACTGTTGTTCTTGATTTTGTTGTCACGGTTAGTAACTTGTTGTTGTGTCAGAATGCATTTATTCCTCTACAGAAATGATCAGAAATTCGATTTTACCCTTGTGTTTCACACACCGAGGTCTGTATGTGGCATTTACGTGTATTTTTCTCATGAGTGTTCACATGATTTAATCAACAGATTAAGAAAACAAGCTTTGCTCTTCTTGTACATTTCAAAAACAAATGAAGAAACGTGATACAGGACAATTGGGAATTGTTACATAATTACGTTTAATTTAAGAAAGTAAGAAAGAATAATCATTATTATTATTTCTATATAAGTTCTATGAACACCCTGCATGAGTGTCAAACCTAACAGTAAAAAAACACTATAAAACAGTATAAAACCCAACAGTGTGTATATATATACAGTATTGTTCAAAATAATAGCAGTACAATGTGACTAACCAGAATAATCAAGGTTTTTAGTATATTTTTTATTGCTACGTGGCAAACAAGTTACCAGTAGGTTCAGTAGATTGTCAGAAAACAAACAAGACCCAGCATTCATGATATGCACGCTCTTAAGGCTGTGCAATTGGGCAATTAGTTGAAAGGGGTGTGTTCAAAAAAATAGCAGTGTCTACCTTTGACTGTACAAACTCAAAACTATTTTGTACAAACATTTTTTTTTTCTGGGATTTAGCAATCCTGTGAATCACTAAACTAATATTTAGTTGTATGACCACAGTTTTTTTAAACTGCTTGACATCTGTGTGGCATGGAGTCAGCCAACTTGTGGCACCTCTCAGCTGTTATTCCACTCCATGATTCTTTAACAACATTCCACAATTATTTCTTGGTTTTGCTTCAGAAACAGCATTTTTGATATCACCCCACAAGTTCTCAATTGGATTAAGGTCTGGAGATTGGGCTGGCCACTCCATAACATTAATTTTGTTGGTTTGGAACCAAGACTTTGCCCGTTTACTAGTGTGTTTTGGGTCATTGTCTTGTTGAAACAACCATTTCAAGGGCATGTCCTCTTCAGCATAGGGCAACATGACCTCTTCAAGTATTTTAACATATGCAAACTGATCCATGATCCCTGGTATGCGATAAATAGGCCCAACACCATAGTAGGAGAAACATGCCCATATCATGATGCTTGCACCTCCATGCTTCACTGTCTTCACTGTGTACTGTGGCTTGAATTCAGAGTTTGGGGGTCGTCTCACAAACTGCCTGTGGCCCTTGGACCCAAAAAGAACAATTTTACTCTCATCAGTCCACAAAATGTTCCTCCATTTCTCTTTAGGCCAGTTGATGTGTTCTTTGGCAAATTGTAACCTCTTCTGCACATGCCTTTTTTTTAACAGAGGGACTTTGCGGGGGATTCTTGAAAATAGATTAGCTTCACACAGACGTCTTCTAACTGTCACAGTACTTACAGGTAACTCCAGACTGTCTTTGATCATCCTGGAGGTGATCATTGGCTGAGCCTTTGCCATTCTGGTTATTCTTCTATCCATTTTGATGGTTGTCTTCTGTTTTCGTCCACGTCTCTCTGGTTTTGCTCTCCATTTTAAGGCATTGGAGATCATTTTAGCTGAACAGCCTATCATTTTTTTGCACCTCTTTATAGGTTTTCCCCTCTCTAATCAACTTTTTAATCAAAGTACGCTGTTCTTCTGAACAATGTCTTGAACGACCCATTTTCCTCAGCTTTCAAATGCATGTTCAACAAGTGTTGGCTTCATCCTTAAATAGGGGCCACCTGATTCACACCTGTTTCTTCACAAAATTGATGACCTCAGTGATTGAATGCCACACTGCTATTTTTTTGAACACACCCCTTTCAACTAATTCAACTAATTGCCCAATTTCACAGCCTTAAGAGCGTGCATATCATGAATGCTGGGTCTCATTTGTTTTCTGAGAATCTACTGAACCTACTGGTAACTTGTTTGCCACATAGCAATAAAAAAATATACGAAAAACCTTGATTATTCTGGTTAGTCACATTGTACTGCTATTATTTTGAACAATACTGTATATATATATATATATATATATATATATATATATATATATATATATATATATATATAAATCAGTATATATATATATATATATATATATATATATATATATATATATATATATATATATATATATATATATATATATATATATATATATATTCTGATTTATATCATCGTAATCCCCAATAAAAAATAATAATGATATAAAATATACTTTTACTTTCATACTAAAACAACTTTAAATTCCTCTGTCCCTCCTGTGGTTGTGATTAACCATTAGCAGGCTCCCAATTTGGAGGCTCATAACTGCATCTCAAGAGCCCAGAGGAAGGTAATCTAGCTCAGGAAATGGCTCAAACCAATACGCTCCCTCTGAGATTGGCCTGGACAATCAAAATGGTGAACAACATTGTGCACAGCTTTTGAGCTCTGATAAGAGGCCTTCCTCTTGAGGAAATGTCCGCCTTGACTTTCCATACAGAGATCAGTTTGTCGCCTTGTGACATGGAGGAAACAAAACAAACGTAAATGCCGTTAATGTTCTTGATGTAACAATGAATAATAATGCATTATACATGAGACATCATTGTTGAATTAAAAAGCATAAATGACTCTGTGGCTTTATGTGTTCAGAATATCGCTGTTTAATGGCATCTGTTAAACAAACCCCTTTATAACCCTTCATTCAGAACAATTACCAGGATACCTAGTCAGATACATTGAACACTTGCATTTTATAGCCATTCCTAATGGATTTTTCTGTGTATTTAATGCAGGTTCCTTGTTAAATGGCTGTCCTTAATTTTCACAGCCCACTTTAATTGGCTCTTGTCTTTGCATAAGGGATAGGAGGATATTAACACTGGTGCCATACTTTTCATATAGATTAAAGCTTAGCTCCAGGGAAAAGGCACCTCAGTGAAGATGTTTCATCCTCGGGCTCAACATTTATATTCGTGTGTGTGCTCAGTTTAACAGTCTTTGTCTGAGGATGATTTTTTAGCATTCTGCTTCTTGAATATGCACCAGTAATGCTCCACGGCATGTGAGAGAAGACTTCGTAATTAAAAATGACTGGAAGGACCAGTCGAGGAAAACAAATTAAAAAAAGAATAACAATAAAAAGCCAGTGCTTTATGCAGCAGCTACTCTGCAAACAAAGAGTCCAAAACAAACAGAAAATACTAGGGAAACGCCTGCCATGAGATTCTACATCCAGATGATTCATTCAAAGGAGTTTTGTTTATTTATTTGTTTTTATCCATTTTGGAGAAAAAAAAAAACAATCTTGATTCTGCATCTGCAGTTGCTCAATAAGTAAACCTACATTGCATGCAATTTCCATGCATTTGAATGTCACATCTGCAGCACTGCTATGTTAATGCGCTGAATTCCACATAAACTGTGATGCTCATATGTAGTCTACATTTCATTTTGAATAGACATTGGAAAGCAGCATTGGACTGGAAAATCAGAAATAGCAATGTCTGTAATCATTTTGTTGGGCATAAAGGAAATTCCCTGTGATTTACAAAGGATATACTCTCAAACCCAAACTGTTTGTGAAGTCAGCAGTTTTCCAAATCTCATAGAAATATAAACAGAATGAGTACTCAAATATAATGTTTCATATCACTCGCTGAAAGCATTCATTTTAATAAAAACAACAAAATAATAATTTGTTATAGGCTATGTTATATGGCAAATTACTTATGTAGGTGCTTTATTAGATGGCTTGCTGGGATATTCGATTCTGGTTCATCAAACCATTTTCTAGCAGTAGGATATTACCTAATATTTGCAGTGCTTATCTGGGTAACTTCTGGTTTAGGTCTTTGTTAGATATGGAGCTGTTTTGGTCAAGATGCCATCAAAGGAGATACCAAAGATGAGCATGACCGATGTCCATTCTGATTCTACAATTGAACAATATGCCATAAAAAACAACTTGCTAGGATAGCTGATCACCTTAAAACTCCATAGATATTACTGGCAGTTCATACTGCTGTTAACACTTTCTCCAACAAGTGGATGAGATCAGACCAGTTGTCTGTATTGGTCAGGTGACGTTCAGCATACACCCCACTGAAGTTTGCACTACTTGCTGTTTCGCTTCATTTAAATGCTATTTTTGGACTGATGCGAATTATACTCGTGTGCGACTTATAGTCTGAAAAACACGGGTAACTTGAAAAAAATGCTTAATGTGGTAACTGTGGTAAATGTTACTGTGGAATAACATTTGAATTAAATGCTTTATTCAGATCCAAAGCGTCATTGAAAGTGAATCATTAGATAAGACCTAACCTAACAAAACTAAAACAGAAAATTTAGTTATATTTACTAGATCTTTAAGAAAATAACTTCATGTTGCCCTTTCTTTACAAAATGGTGTTTGTGAGGGAACTGCAGGGGGTTTGTTGAAAGTTGATGAAAAGCAAATACTTAATTTAAATCACATGTATCATTAAAATAAACAAATAGGGCAACACAATCTATCCGAATAAAACTAAACTAGCAATATATCATATCAAGTCACAATTATGGACTTAAGGAAGAAACACCCTTAAAAGTAACTATTTCCTTTAGCAGCAGTCTTTGTTCTTCTATGTCTGGATGTCTCAACAGTATCACTATTTTATATAAAATGATTTTACAGTTCAAATTGCAAAATATGATGAAATAATAACAATATAATGCAAAGTCGTACAGCCCTAATCATCATCAGAGAACTGTGAATATGAACTGATACATCTCAGGGAGACTTCAAGTAAATGTTTTACATCTAAAGGGTTCGGCTGACAAAAAGGATTTTTACTGCAGAAAGGATTAAGGCTGAGATGGAATGAAGATTGAGAAAACTATCTGATCTGATAGGTAAGACATGCAAGATGCTGTCCCTAATTAGCTCAGTGAAGCGCTGACTAGATGAGGAGTTTTTATGTGCGCTGAGAATATATTAATGCTAAAGAGATCAACCTCGGATACCTCCGACGGCAACAAACCATCACCTTCACATAAAACCCAATTAAAGATTGTGTGATGCATCTCTCGGTTCCGCACCCTGAGAGAAATGTTGAAAGGGACAGACATCGTCACCAAAGTGGATGGCCAGTGTGGGATCACAGTGGTCAATTTGATGAATAGGGACTTGTAGATCACATCACAGACCTGCGGATAAAAGGTAGAGTGGAAATATTAAATCAGGCCGCGAGCAACTGAAGTCATTCTCGCCTGCAGCGAAATGAAGGACCGTAAGGAGGGCTTCAGGCATGTTTAAAGGCAAAAGAACAAAATAAAAATCTTCAGGGGAGAATTAAAGTTCAACTGCAATCAATTCAAAACAGCACTCGGGCAATTCACACGAAGTTTCAGCACACACGTCGGTCTCAATTATACCACGTCACCCTGAAAGACAACACAATAACTCTCATTTAAATAATCAACTATGTTTTGCAAAAACAGGTATGTGCATATATTCACATTATTTAGGTATACATTAGGTCCACTGGAGTTTATGTGCTAACAAATCAGCGGCTGAATGCAAATAAGCATGGACCAGGTGTAGCCAGAGGCGATTTAATAATAGTAAGCCTATGCTGATTCTGACTACTCTTCGGGGCCTCAATGAACACTAATGAAACACTACTTCATACAGTAACTAACGCAAGCCCTGCATAAACAAGATACTGAAGTTTTGATGTTTGTTAGTCATATGAGCCCAGTCTCCATAAAGGAGCAGTCCAGGTTCAATACAAGTTAAGCACAAGTCGGCAGCATTAGTGGCATAATGTTGAATACCTAAAAAATATTTAATACCTATACTGTGGAAATCAACATGCATCAAAAACACACAGAATACACAACCCACACAAACACACACAATGTATATGTACATATATACACACACACTTGTGGCATAATGTTAAAAAAGTTAGCTTGTCCTAAGAAATGAATAAACAAACATAAATAAAAATATATATACTTTATTAAAATCATTATTCTTGTGTATTTTTTGCACTGAAAAATTCTTGTCATAATTATTCTGGTCATTTTACGGTTTTAAGAGTTACATTGGCAATAATGTAAAATTGGACATAACTTGACAGAAAAAAGGTTAGTGTTTTAGTGATTCACACTAAAATAATAATAACAACGAAGAACTTGTTTAATTGTTGACATTTTATGGCTATACTATTGAAATTTAATTGAAATTGAAGTGTGCATTTTAATGTTTTCAAATTGATTCATTCATTCCAGTGTTTAAAGATTGACCACATTCACATTTTTTTATTTTTATTTTATTTTTTGCCTTTTGGGCTAATCAACATTATACCACAAATGCTTAACTTAACTTAAATATTCTTTTAAATACTATATTTTTACAGCCTATTGTTACATTTATGAACTTTCTGTTCCCTTATTTGGTCACCTTCCTCCTTGTTTTGGTTAATTGATTATTCCCCACCTGTGTCCAGGTCCCTCATTACCTTCTGTGTGTCTAAATACCTGTTCTGTTCAGTTCCTCCGGGGCCGTGATTGTATGTTAAGTTATCTGTGAATGTTACTTAATGTATGTGCATGTTAACCAGATTGTATTGTGAATGTGAGTGTTAACCTGAGATCGTATTGTAAACGTAATATATTGTCTGTATTCACCTTCTTCCTTAAGTAAACTCCTCATTTGTTCCATATCCTCCTCGAGCACTTTAGTCTTTCGTTTAGCACTACACCTAACTTGGAATTAATTAGCCTTATTAAAGTTCATTGATCCACAACTCAACCTTTGAATGAAGGTGCTGTGTCATCTGCATGTAGTTGTTTGTATGGAAAGCAAGAAGAAAAAAAAAGATGCTTGAGTCGCCTTTCATGTATTAAAAATGAGATTTTTGCCTTCTGGCAGGTTTTTTCCACTGTAGCGTAACATTATACCTCTTTGCACCAGCATGTTGACTGTGAAACCAAAGGCCAATTATACAAAAGCTTTTTGTGTAAGTTTCACCCAACCCACTTAAAGATCACCCACTTTCCTCAATATCTTGACTTGTGGAGGAAAGCGCATTTTGACACATACACCACTGATAAAGCTTAATTTGCACTTTAGCCCACCATATTAGTTTCCAAATGCTATTGCGATACATGTCAGATTGGATAACTGGTGCGATCTGAAAACATTTTAGATGTGGTTTAATGATAATCTTCGATTACAGAGAATAATGAGCTAACTGTCTTTCGTCGGTTCTGTTGACTATTTGTGAAGCCTACCATGTTTGGCTATTCAAAGTCTGCACCCCACACATCCTGGCCCAGTTCTTGGGAGCATCCCATCTGGTTTGACAATCTGTTTTGATGGAATTCAGTTGTTTTTGTTCCGCTCTCATCTTAGCAGCGTGCCACTGCTTGATGTTTCAGAGTTTCCTACTTTAAAGCACGGTAAAAAACTAAGACGGCATCACAGTCCTGAGTATCAATAGATCAGTAGCTTGTCTAAGAGAATGTGGCCATCTGTGTTCAATGAAGATTTACAACAAAAATGGGAATATTTGAATCAGTTCTTTATTCATTCAAAAGTTATTAACCATGAAATATTCAACTTAAAAGCAAATTTGCTTCTATTTGATTTCTTAATACATATTTACTTGCCTTATTGTGCATGATTGTGCAATCATGTAATTCCAAAAGAAAAAGCCTCTTTTACTTTTGTCAATTTTCAGGCATATACACTATTGCAAAACTCAAATGGCCCAAAGCTAGCTAACTGTTTCCTGTCTTTTTGTTATTTAGTTGTGATATGTCAGTAATCTGTATAAATAACGAAAGACGGGACTTGTGTTTTGTTGATATTCTGTCGGATGCCGATCCTAGAGTAAAGAGCTTGAGCAATATACTGTTTCTATGGTTACTGGCTCGGGCGAACAGAACTTCTTTGAGTGTCTATTTAATGAACCAAGATGTAGTACACTCAGATGTGTGGAATTTGATCTAATTTTTGCGGGTACTTCCGGTACACTGAGTAATAGTAAAGTATACGGCTTCTATTTCTTTCTCCAAACATCTTTTCTATGATAATATGAGTGGGTACAAAAAGGGCGGATTGCTTTAAAGCAGCAACAAATGCACACATACAGCTATCCACTCTAATTAACTGTATTCAATTAACAGTGCATTCAATTACGTTTATAACTGTACTGTCACTCAATTAACAGAAGGGGGCTACAGTTGCTTTAAACTAACCTCGTTCTATTTTAATACATTTTATAGTGTCATTTATTCATGTGATGGCAAAGCTGAAATTTTCAGTGACAGTCTTCAGTGTCACATGATTCGTCATACATCATTCTAATATGTCGATTTGTTTGCTCAAAGAATAATAAGAGAGAGAAAGAGAGAGAGAGAGAGAGAGAGAGAGAGAGAATAGTTTGCTGTTCAATATTTTTTATGGACACCATGTTACTTTGTTGAAAAGATTGGCATTTATTTGAAATAGACTTCTTTTGTAAAGTTACAAGTTAATTTCTGCAATCACCTTTTACTAAATGAATGCATCTTTTCTGTAATAAAACATCACTTCTTTAAATAAATAAATAAATTGTAATGTACTTTTAAAGCACTGTATAAAAATCTTTAGACTACCTAACAATTCTATTAAAAATGTCATTAACGAAGAATCAACCTGATAGTATCATATCAAAAGGAAGTGAATATGATAACTGAATGTCATTTTCTGCTCCAAAAAGCAATGTTTAGTTTGTCCATTCAAAGCATTTGAAAGTCAAACCATGCAAAGCCTGCTAAAGCCAATGACACGATCATCCCATGAGGACACCTTCCTACCAAGGTCAGAATGACAGAAACCCTGGGAGCGGTTATCCGCTTTGTGCAGGAAAGCTGGAGCAAATAATTTACCTTGTGTACATGTGGCTCACAGAACAGAGTGATGTTGGAAAAGTTCACCCCGACGCCCTCTGCGGAATAAGAGTGGCTGTCTGCATGCGTACTGTCAGCAACTCCTGACACTCCCTTCAGATGTTCAAGCCTCCCCTCCACCCACCACCACACGCTCTCCCCTGACAGAGCGGGCGGGCGAGAAGAGACGGAGGCTTGTTTTGCTCGAGCATTTTTGAATATTCTTTTGTGTTCGCTGTTTGCAACTCCCTCTTTTAAATCACAAAGCCGAAGACTTTTTTAAACACAAAGCTGGCGTGGTGGAGTATTTCTCCCCACTGAGAGAATGGCAGCATCCATTCGCTCTTTATGTTTCTGTCTCTCTCAACGATTCTTTTAACTTCCTTTTTTCCCCTCGTTTTTCTCCCTCCACATTTTTTTTTTTTTTTTTTTTGAGCACAACTCTTTTTCTTTCTGACTTCACTTCAGAGAAGTTTAGGGAAAGTAGGGAGATTTTTCTCAGTGCTTTCATCTGCCTGCAAAGTGAACAGGAGAGTGCATGTGTTGAAGCAATTTCCAGCTCCTCGGTGTTTCGCTTCACTAGCGTCTATGCAACCTCCCCGAGTCCCTGCCTGTCACTATGCTCGCTGCCCTGCGTGTACCCCGGCGTCCCCATGTGTTTAACTTCCCACCATTTTTAAAGGGAAGTTCTTGCGCCACAAGTTATGAGAGCTTAGCAACTGCTACCAGCAGCCCCTTTCAAACATTTACATATTTTGAAGCTGTTCTTTATACTTTTGTCACTCCAGGAGTGTCCCAGGTGTTCCATTCCAGCAGTAATTGAATAATGTAAAAAGGACACGAAAGACAGGCCTCATCATTGCTCTAAGCAGCCTCAGGCAGATGCTATTTTATAGCTATTACCATTCTTTTTAATATGGAATCTAATCCGTATCCCCCTCTGCGTTTGGCTCCTTCCTCCCAACAACTTTCCCTCGTGGATCAAATCAGCAGAATGTATGAACACGCAAACATCCCAAATTGGCTTCAAGGAGTGCTAAAATCAATCTGTGCTGAAAATTGCAGGCAGTGATGCCTTGGGACATTTGGAAGGGGAAGAAACCAAGGCTGCGTGTGGTTATGTGAGACGTTGCATGGCGTCATGGTGCTAACCAAATGACTGACAACAGCCAAAATGTAGGTACAAGCAAACTCCTGCTCGGGGTTAAAATATCAATTTGTACATGCTGAGTTTTTGGAAGACTGCATTAAATCAGTTATTTGCATAACATCCAGCAGTGCGGGTTAAGAAAAATGCATGCAATATGCAGAATGGAACGGTTTTGGAACATATTCCCGCAGGTGATAAACTGGTAAGGCTGATTCATGTAGAAGATACACTAAAATAATGTTTTTATTTATTTATTTATTTATTTATTTTTATTCCCTTGCCCATCTGTAAAGGTACAGTTCACTCAACCCTTACAGAAAAATCACTTGACCTTCACATGTGCAATCATATAGTAAAATAAAATGCAAAATATATGAAACATGCTTGAAACATGATTGTTTTGAAAAAAAAAAAAAGTATGATGTAAATTTGTGTAACCCATGTGATCAAGTTTCCACATGTGATAACATATTGTCCATGCACACGTCAATATTTTTTATGTGTTCATATGTGATCACTTGGGTTTCACACATTTACACTTCAAAAATGTTCCAAAACCATGTTTCTGTAAAGACAAATAAAAAAAAAAATGCCATCATTTACTTATTTTCACTTGTTCCAAGTTTCTTTCTTCTGTTGAAAACAAAAGAAGATATTTTGATGCATGTTGGCAACCAAACTGTTGGTGGTACCTATTGGTTTCCACAGTATGGAATCAAAATAAAATACTATGGAAGTCGTTGGCTGCTGGCAACTGTTTGGTTGATAGTTGTATCCTTATAGTTCAACAAAACTGATTTATTATTTAATTTTATTTTATGCAGTGGGAAAAGTCTGTCATCATTTACTCACCCTCATGTTGCTTTAAACCTGTATGACCTCCTATCTTTGGCAGAACATGACAGATGATGTTTTGAATAATGTTTCAACTGTTTTTGCTCATCCAATGAAATTCAGCAGCATCCAAAAGAGCACTCGATCCCACAAACTTCCATTGTATGAGCAAAAACCCTAAGACATCTTTTAAATATATTTCTTCTTCTTCTTCTTCTTCTTCTTCTTCTTCTTCTTCTTCTTCTTCTTCTTCTTCTTCTTCTTTTTGTGTTCAGCAGGTTTGAAATGACATGAGTAAATGATGAAATGTTCACTTATGGTTAAACTACTTTCTCTCTCTCTCTCTCTCTCTCTCTCGCTCTCTCTCTCTCATCATATTCTTCAGACATGTGTCATTAGTCAGCCTTGACTTTATACTGTTAGTGCACAGCAGTGTGCCAACAAATGCTATAGCATTTAATACTCTGAAAATTCACTGTATTTGTTTCTCACCTTATGCTGAAATGACCACATCTTTACTTCCCTCAAAATACACCTTCATCTGTGAGTGTTAATATTATGTACATTTTAAAGCTGATTGTTTAAAATACATAAATGTAACAATAATGCAAGTAAATTGTTTTAAACTGGAAGGTCACGACCCAGAAAATGGATTCGGATATCTGGCACAGCAGGGAAAAATTATGCTAAATGCAAAACATAACATGCAACAAGCCGCATAATAGTGCAATGTTCAGATTTAAGCACATACTGTATAAGAGCAATAGCAGTAAACACATTTAACAATGTTTAAAGGGGAGGTGAAAATGCTTCTCATATCTTTAATATTGTTGAAATGTTATGCATTAACTGTAAACCTAAAAAAAAAGAGAGACCAAGGCGATATTACATATACTGTAGTTTCACTTGCAACAAGGATGTAGATTGTACTGACCACAATTTCTTAAATAATCTAATTTTGTATGCTTGATTTGATTATAATAATAAGAACAGTAATATTTATCTTATTCTTATTCTTATTCTATTTGGTTATCCTCATTCTTCAAAAATATATTATTTTGTATTAGGCAGATGAAAGAAATTCACACAGGTTTGGAATGACAAGAGGGTGAATAAATGATGACAGAATTTTCATTGTTGGGCAAACAACATATTTATTTATTTATATAGCAGGTACTTTATCAAAGCCTATTTTAAAATAAGAGTAGCAGATGTGCATAAAAAAATAAAATAAATAAATAAAAGAAATCTGGTTAGTTAAACAAATCTTCCCAGAAGAGGTGTGAGGAATGAAGAACACTATAGGATAAATAAGATAAACATGCACTTGGGGTGCCACACTTTGTGGTCCCTGAAGAAAAAAACAATGAAAGAGAGGTCTTGAAAAGATCAGGGAACACCTATTTTAAAGCATTCGGAAATGCTCTGAAGTTTGTGACTCAGGTGTTTGGTTAAGCAAAGTGATTGGGCCTGGCAGGACTGATCTGAGCAGAAGACAGCCACATCATTAGGGGGAGTTCAGAGCCTGCTTTGCCTCTGGGAGGAAATGACAGCTCATTGTAGCCTTGGGGTTACTTTTATTTAAAAATATGTTTCTCAAAAGGCACTAGGGAGAATTTATTAAAATGAGATAAAATGCATTCAATCGTTTTTAAAATAATTATTGTCTTCCATGATTTAAAAGAAATACTCTGTACCATCTTAAACTATATCTGACTAATCATTCTGGTCCTACAGCAAGATGGTCATGTGATGGAGAAGAATTGACTACACACTGGCCAGAAAGATTCACAGCTTACAGAGGACTACACCTGAATGTCAACAGTGTAAAAGCAAGAGATTTAATCTTTATACAATATACTACTCTTTATAGATATCATTTATAAACAATGGACTTTTGAAAATAGAGTTGTTGTTGTTGTTGTTGTTGTAGTGTTTTTTTTTTTGGCAAGTACAATGAAAATCTTATGAAGCACTTTGCCAGGGATCAGTTACAGTATTGTATCACTGATACAGAGCAGAATGAATGAATGAATGAATGAAAAAATCATAATAATATAAAATGCACATATTAAATAATACCATGATCATATTTGTAAACAAACATGAATGAATGAATGAATTAAATTACTCATATCAAATAATTAATAGCAAATATCGCAGTAATAAAATTGAAAATGAAAATAAATAAAATAATAATAAAATAATAAAATAAAATAAAATAAAATAAAATAAAACCTTGCAAACATTGAGAACAAAGCATAATTCAGCAATGTGTTGCTCAATAAAAATTTATTTGGGTTAACGTTGCTTGCAAAACTACCCCAACCCCTGTTTTTCTCTTTCTTGCTGTCAGTCGTATGAAATACGTGGCCCTTTACTGCAGAAATACATAACTGACATTAGGTTGTTACAGAAAAATACAATAAATGTAAATAATAAAGAATAATAAAACAGACATATTAAATAAATAATGCCCTGCAAATATTGTAGACAAAGCATAATTCTGCAATGTGTTCCCCGATAAATGTTGTTCTTATCATGAAACACTTTGCCAGGGCTCAGTTGCAGTAATGCTTAGTGGCACATTAATTCTCTTTTCTCTCTGTTATTGTATACTTTGCCATATTTTACAGTAGGGTGCAGTATGCATAGAGATCCGTCTTAAACTCAGTCGCTTTGTTATGCGTTGAAACTATCATGCAATGAAAGCACATTAGTACATCTTAAAGGCAGTGTCTGTGCGATCCAGACAGTCTGTACACAAGACTATTCACATGGGAGTCTTTGTCAATGCTAATTGGCCCACCAACCTCTGGCAGTGAAGCAGAACAACATTTTCTACACACAACACTTGTTAACTAGTAAATCCAGCCCTGAAAGATCCTTTTTTTTTTTTTTTTTTTTTTGAGCTATAGCATCTAGGGATGTATTTAACCTGTGACTGTACACCGGGAGAGAATTCTGAGATCAGTGACCAAGAGCAGAACGTCTCTGAGGCTTTCAAAAAGCTAGATTTTTATAGAAGAACATAATGCTACCAGAGACTGTTCTCTTGTATCCATGTCCACTTTATTTCAGGAAGTAATTAATGGACATGGGTTTGTCTTATTTATGTTGGAATTAAACAAATACATATGGTGGTACAATTATAAGACAAAGACAACAGGAAAAGAGAACAGTCTATCTGCTTCTGTCTTTTTTCCCCTCTCTTCTTTTTCATGCCAAAAATTGTGGGTCATGATTAATGGCTTTAACACATTCAAATGCCATTTTGCTTCGGATAAATAAATGCACACTTTCCGAGCAAGAACATTTTATTTTCACATAGCATTTAGGAATGAACATGAAATGCTGACCTTTTAAGAGAAATGTAATGGCCATTAGCGCACTGTGAGCATGAATATAGTTTTTCTTTTTTTTACTGCAGATAGTCACATTTAATGTCTTCATATTGCATTTTTCTTCTTTTGCTGTTGTTTTGTTCTTATGAAAATGCACTTAAATTCCCTTAGTAGTCTGTAGCACTCATTAATGGATACAATGTCTATAGTTTTCCATAATTAGAACCCATGAGAGTTTTTTTTTTTTTTTTTTTTTTTGTACTACAGCTTTAGGTTGTTTTGTTCTGCATTAAAGGAGCAATTTGCTTAATTTCTCTAGAGTTTAACTCTTGCTGACAACAATGGTTGGCCAAAGACAGACTTCATTCATTTCTTCAGATGAACTGAAATATTAGTGTCTGATCTTTCGTAGGAACTGTTGTCGTTTAGTCTGAGATTTATTCCCTTTACATAATTTAAATTTGCACCAGGGAGGCTGGATTAAATGGAACATTATTTGAAAATGTGTTACAGGTTCCCTCAAAGCACCACCAATAATTCTGCATTAGTCTCTGAAATATTTAATAAGGTTTTGAAATATTTATAAAATATGGAGTGTGGAATAAAGAGACATTTTCTGGCAGAAAAATACAGTGACATTCTAATGAAAGACTTTGCCCAATTACTTGATATTAGAATTTATTTAAAAATATAAAATAAAATAAAATAAAATAAAATAAAATAAAATAAAATAAAATAAAATAAAATTAAATTAAATTAAATTAAATTAAATTAAATTAAATTAAATTAAATTAAATTAAAATAAATTCCTAGTCAATTCAAATTGACATATATCAATTTGTTTACAAAAAGCGCACATAAATATCATTGTAAAATATTATTTGGGAAGGTGAAATATTTAATAAAGAAAAAGAGGATTTAGAAGTAAAAATATGGTTCGTTGTATACCATTTATTTCCATTACATCTTGCTATTGTCTTACATAACCGGTGTTTTTTTTTTTTTCTTTTTTCTTTTTTTGGTGGTAAAGTACAGTGAGATTCTAATGAAATGCACTTTGCACCATTACTTGATAACATTTTGTCAATAAAATAAATAAATAAACAAAATAAAATATACCCTAAATAAAGATCATTTCAAGTATTTTATTTATTTATTTTAGTGTGGATGAAATCACCGAACAAAGAAAAAATGGCTTTAGAATATTTAGTCAAAATTCAGTTGTTTATTGCATTTCCATTTCCACATATCTCTATTCCACCTCAGAAGCCCCCCAAATAAAGATTTTTTTATTTTGTTATTATAATTTTTTTAACGTTTGCTGCATTTCCATTTACTTCCATTTCATATTGCAATTTCTTTTCACACAACTTGTGCCATCAGTGCTGTTTCTTGTTTTGTTTTTGTTTTTTAATGCAGTGTAACGTTAATACTACTTTAAGTTAAAAATGAATCTCAGCTTTGAAAGCCAATGATTCGTTGAATTTTGAAGACAGTCACAGATTGTGTTCTTATAAACACAAATGACTTACATGCTTTACAGTCCTCTCTTCATTGCATGTATAAGTAGACCTTTCGTAGAAATGTCTTCCTATAACTAATATAAAGCGAATGATATAAGCTCGCCCAACACTCAAAGGCTCTTCCACAGAGAGAATATCTCCTGTGCTAGGTCCATTTCCATGTAAGAGACTTGACAGGTCTGACTCCAGGGAGCTCCTCTCTTTCTCTGCCAACATGCATGCCTGCTCCCTGGGTCCCATCATGGCAACCTCATCCATGCTCTCCTCCATCCTCCATCTGTGGTCATCACTGTGCTCTCAGACCTGCAGTTAGCGCAAAGCCATCTTTACTCAAATTTCTGCTCAATGCTGTGATGTGCTGAAGGCTGTAATGAGCCCCCGTCCTACTGCCATCAAACCGTACAACACTCTGAACACAGACTCAGGAAGACAATAAAGCACAAATGATACGAACAGATGGTCTTTCTTCGTGCCATGAAATGCTAACACTGAATATCTTTATGGGCTGGGTTCATCATTCGGCCTTCCCCAGTTACAATCCACTATCGGCAAACACCTGGCACAAGAACATTTAACAGTGACAAACAAGAGCAAAAGCCTGAAGGTTATTGAATATACTTCTGTTCTTTCTGTTGCCATTTACCACAACAGTTCTGATTAAGTAACTTATCTCAAAGTGTTTGTGCTATGTTAACGATATTATGCATCTACTCTAAAGGGATAGGTCCGTCCAAAAATTAAAATTCTGTGATCATTTACTCACCCTCATGTCAT
This sequence comes from Carassius auratus, assembly GCF_003368295.1. Lineage (NCBI taxonomy): Eukaryota > Metazoa > Chordata > Actinopteri > Cypriniformes > Cyprinidae > Carassius > Carassius auratus. The sequence continues at coordinate 170,576 of NW_020527534.1, read as the reverse complement.
TCCAGTGCGTTTAAGCATTGTGAGCTACGGTTGCAAGCTCCACTATTACCAACATCACAACAATTTTGTGTTTTTCAAAAACAGTTCAAATGAACATTTGCAGTACACGGAAGGAACCCCAACTCTGAACCTGTGGTTAGAAGCATGGTTTCTTGCTGCTAGTATGATATATGGACTTAAATAGATCATGCTCTTGGGCATAATAAATAAGCTAAAATGCTGTACGTTCTATATCAGAGACATTATATTGTAGACAAAGCTGAACTAAGCACCAGGACGGTTCCCCGAGAGCTAAATTTCCCCATAGGGCCATTATCCTAAAATACATTGTCCTTAGCACCACCAGTAGGAACTCTGAAGAAACTCTTGACTTCATTTAAGCACAGCATTCAACAACGTCAACAACATGGCTTTATGGTTAAGTGTCTTGGACTTGTAACCCAAAGGTCATTGCTAGAATGACCAGCGGACTGAACCCCCAACTGCTCCTTGGGTGCTGCAGCAAAAATGGCTGCCTAACTGTTGTGTGTGTGTGTGTGTGTTCACCACTCACTGCTCTGTGTGTGCACTTGGATGGTTTAAATGTAATGCATAATTTGAGAATATGGGACACCATATTTGGCCACACGTCATGTCCTTTACTTGAAGTAGTTCCTATTGTGCTGGGTTAGACCCTACTCTAATTTATACTTACCTATAACTAAAATCATTCCTCGTTCCTGTGGTGTGACCAACCCACAGTTTTTAGGAACTATGTAAACATTCCTCTGGTGGGAAAGTGCCTGTTGTGAAACTAATGTGGTTGAAATGACAGAGGTGCTATGTTACTATAGTTTTGGGAAACAGTCATGAGTATTTGGTTTCTCCAACAAATTACGCCATTGTATGGGAAACACATTATGACTTTCTTCTGTGCAGAATCATCATCATCCCCCCAATAAAAAGTTTCCCATGAATGCATTGGAACAACATATTTGGGACAACATGAGGGTGAGTAAATGATGACAGAATTACCATTTTTGGGTGGACTATCCATATAAGCTCAATTGTTTCTGTTAGTTTGAAGGATCTTTTTTGGTAAAATAAATTAAGTGAAACAAATTAAGTGTTATTTATGGCCAGATTTCATTTATGTTCCCAAGAAATGGTTAAGGAAATCCAAAAAAAAAAACATTTTTTTTCTTCTTCTGAGACACTGTGTCCCACTGCGCAGGAAACCTTTGAAACTCTAAATCGATCCAAATTGAATTATTTGTCAGGGGTCCTTGCTCCTAGATTCTTTTTAGCTGCCTACCGCATTCTGCTAGAACACCTCCTACCCAGCATCTATGGCGGGTTCATTGCTCTACTTTCGGATAATTCTGTGGTATTAACTGGCTAGAGTTATTACCCTTTATATGAGATGTCTGTGTTAAGAGCAGTTTATGAGATTCTGGTCCCGGTGGAGAGGAAGATGGAGTTGAGGCAGGCTGTCATCTAGAGCGGTATAATAGCATCAGTTGGGAAATACACAATGCCATAGATTATTGATAGAGCTGTATCTGTTCTTCTGCTGACAAATCTGAGAGCTCCACAGAAGGGGCACGTAATCTTGAAAAATATCTCTGCTAATCTGCTCATTCCATGCATTCTCTTCTGAGTCTCTCTCTCTCTCTCTCTCTCTCCCTTTTTCTTCATCTCATACTCTTTTTTTATTTTTTATTATGATAAACGATCAGCGATTTAATGACGATAGCGATGGTGTGTTCAACAAAAAAAAAAAAAAAAGGAGAAAAACGAGGCTGTCTTGCCTGCTCTTTTGCAAGTGCAATGCATTTTAGAAAGATTTTACCCTGTTTTAAGTAAAACACTGCAGTTATGCTTGGATTTTTGAGTGTTTTTCATGCCTCAAACATCTAAGCATAAATCAAAGTAAACTGTCAGGTCTATTAAGGGGTCGGAGAGACACCAAGACCCATTTGAGAGTAGAAAAAAACAAAAAAACAAAAACAAAACATTGGTGTAGTTTCAAACTGTGCGTGTGTGTGTGTGTGTTTGTAATTTTATACATTTTTGGTGGGAGATTGCAATAATATCTGTTAAATGGGTTTAACTAAAGCAAAGTTAAATATTAAATGATTTTAAGAGGACAAATAGGTTACTTTTGTCATAAAAAGCTGAATTTTCACCATCAATTATTCCAGTCTTTGTTGTCACATTACCCATCAGAAATAATTCTAATATGCTGATTTGGTGTTCATGAAACATTTCTTAATGTTATTGCTGTTGAAAACAATAGTGCTGATTCTTTTGACTAAATTAAATTATTTTTCCTCTGTATTTTTATATTCACCTTTGATTTATGACTAAATTAACCTTTATTTTTTTTTAATTATTGACACTTCATCCTTTTCTGAAATGGGACTGGTAGCCTTTTAATACTGATGGCCTTAATCAGTGATTATCTGTGGTAATAATTTTTAGTATTTTTATTGTACACATACGGTACATCACTGGGTCTCATTAACTCTTAACAAAAACAGTCAATCATATTGATCATAAGAATAAGATTAATTAAATCAACTATATGTTAATAGCTGTGGTTCTGGAAAATATGCATTTGCAGATACTGTATATGATTCATGGATTCAAAATAAAGAAATTTGACATTAACATATAACATATATATAAAAAAGTAAACTAAACAAGCCAGTATCAATATTCTTTGTGAGAATACAGATCACAGCTGGCCCTTTTGCTTATGCTTTCTAACAGTTACATGATGTCTCACAAAGTCTCTTCCAAAAGCAGATATTAGGTATCAGGAGCGGCTCGGTGCACTTCTCCTCGGGAGCTCTGCCTAATTGGTTAGAGTGGGCCAAAATATGCTCATATTGCAGCAACTCAGCCTCATTTCCATACAAAAAACATAAAGGTGACCTAGATATAAGATTTATTTATATGTGGGATTTTTTTCTTTCTTTCATATTTGGTTGGAAGAGGTATCAAACAGTGTGCTGGGGATATATTAAAGACATTTTTCAAAGCCTTCTACAAAGTGAAGCATCCAAAAAAAAAAAAAAAAAGTCAGTGCCACTCACTGCTGTGCCGCGTTAGAGGAAGACTCACACTTAATAGCGACTAAAAACCCCACTCCCTCTATTTATGGTTGTCAGTTAAGTACATGCACTGGCAGGACTCCAATAGAGAGAACACTAAGTCACCTTTAATTTGCCTTCCTGCAGTCTGAATATTAAATTGGCAGTTGAGGACTTTGTGAATCATACATCCAAAGCCGTTCCGTCTATAATGCTTATTAGTCATAGCATATATAAGCCTTTTCCGCTGTGGCATTAGTGTGGCTAACATTGAGTCAAGGCAAGTACCTCGAGTCAGCATCCGTGCGGCTTCATCTCAAAATGAAGCAATTTATTGGTTATGTGATACTTCCTGTGTTTCTCTGTGTTAAGGATGTTCCACGTAATCTGATTGGACTGTATTACGATAGCAAGACACACTTTCGGTCTTCCAACTCCCCGCTGGAGGGCTATAAAAGCTCAAAGTGGAAATAATTGGTGAGCATATTATTAACCATGCGAGAGAAACGTGCGTACAGGCTATCGGGGTGTTGTTCATTTCATATATGGGACGTGGCGAATTAACTTGCACCGCTAACTTCAGGCGCACCTGGGAATATTGCTGGTATTATAGGGGGTAAAGCGGAATGTAATTACCAACCGTAAATCATCGCCATGGGCACAATTAAAAACTTTGCAGATGGCAGCCTTTGATTGCAAATTGAGTAAGATACTGGGTAGGCGGGGGTGTTGTTAATTACAGAATATGTGTGCTAAATAAGTATTAACAGGGCTATTTGAAAAGAGAGGCGTAATTACCTGTGAGACCTTACAGATAAGGAAGGAGAGCGTCTTATCTAAAGATGAAATGGGGGCTACTTGCAGGTCAGGACATTAAAATGCTTACAGGATGTCAACTAGGTCATGCTATTGTGAATCATAAAGTAGATACGTGGCTGCACTGTATGTTTTATTAATAGAGTATGTTTTCATAAAAGAGTCTGAACGTGTTTTTTATCTGGTTAATTAAGATAACTGTGATAATCAGAAAACTTGTGACTACCAGCGTTTAAATCTGTTTGTTAATTAGGCAGTTTAGGATTTCACAAAATCAGACAAGAATTTTGTCTCCATTCTGTTTGCAATCAGAGTCTCTGTTTAAGGCTTAAACTAATTATTTTCATTGTTAAGTCCGCTCAAATAAGTACTTAAAACAAATTTTGAATCAAAACTTAATGGAGCATCCAAATGATAATATATTACTGCTCGTTGCGCAGATTACACCTCATTTGTGTTTTCACAAATAATGAATTTACCCCTTCTATTGTATATATATTGTCCTGTTTTTAGAAGAAAGTGCTATATTAAATGCCATACCATATTACAATGTTGTCAGTTATTTCTAAGTTTAACAAATATACCTTTTAACAAAATAACAAAATAGAAAAACCTAAGGATCCTGAGAAAAAAAATATGATCACAGTTTCCACAAAAAAAAAAAAAAAAAAAAAAAATTAAGCAGTACAACTGATTTCAACAATGAAAATAAGAAATGTTCGTTGCACTTTATTTTACAGTACGTGTACTAACATGTACTTATAGTGTACTTACAGTGTATTTATCTAAGAAAGTTCTGGTAACACAAGGAAACTACATGGGGTAGGGTTAGGTTTAGGGGTAGGTTCAGGGTTAGTACCTAGTTATTACATAGTTATTGTAATAACTTTAATAAGTACATAGTATGTACATGAGGAACAGGACTGTAAAATTAAGTGATACCGAAATGTTTCTTGACCATCAAATCAGCATATTACAATTTTTTCTGAAGGAATTTGTCACTGAAGACTGGAGTAATGATGCTAGGAACTCAGCTTTGTCATAAATTATAATTTAAAATATATTCAAATAGAAAAGTATCTTAATTATTTGAAATTGTAATAATCCTTTACAGTAGTACCGTTTCTCCTGTATTTTTTTAAAACATATCCAACACCACAATTGTAGTATTATATATACTGTATTCATATACATTGACCCATTTTGAAAGAAGCAGTTATGACCTTTTGGCCTTTCAGCATATTATTCAGTCACATACATATTACATACAAGATGTAATGAAGTGAAATGTTAATTCAATAATCATTTTCTTTGTATCTTTAAACCTTTAGACCCCTAATTAGACATTATTTAGACATTATTTTCAAAGTTATTCAAATTTGACCAGAGATTTACAGGTTGGGGCAGTTTCCTGGGACTTATTAAAAGATGTTTGAATAACATGGAAATAATTATGTTGGACTGGATAGAAGGAGAACACAGAAATCCAGTCAGATTTAAAAGTATTGGAATGTGAATGTTTAAACACACACAGAGACACATACAAATGAAGGCTCTACAGTGTTTTGTGCGAGCAGAGCCTGCGTGCTTACCTGAGGCACTGTTCAGGTCCATGGTTAGTCAGAGCCCTCGACTGAGCAAATCACATAGATATTACTCAGACCTAGTGCTCAGTCTTGCTGAAGTAAATCAGAAGTGTTGTCTGACTGCAACTGTGTGTTTGGTGGGAATTAAAGCCAAGCCAAAGGCTAGAAGCTGTCTACATTTTTTCATAAGCTCTCTTTTCCTGACCTTTCTTTTCAGCAAACCCTCTTGAGAAGGAAGACCTGACATAACACGACAAGTTGCCAGGTCACTTAACATCTAGTGGGTTAAGAGATGAGAAATCACCTCCAAAAATCCTTCATACATCAAACATTTCTGGTCTTAGCTAAACTGCATCCTTTCAGAGACTTTTATTACTGGACAAGCCTCACCATTTATTCTATTAAGCTCACTATTTGCTAAATTGAAAAGTGTAGATGTTATTTGCCATTTCATTTTTTTTAATTTTTTATTAAAAATACTTAAACTTATTATTTTGAACAGTCTGTTTAACACTGCAAATAAATGAGTTTGAAGCATGTTTTTGTTTGTTCTTAATAGTGACTATTGATAAGCAATGATATAAATATTTATAAATTAATTAAATATGAAATGAATTATTTATTTGCCAGAGTATTATTTTGAAGTTGCCATGCAGTCACTGCTAGCGTTTTTGAACATATTCCCCAAATTTTCAAGTCCCCTAGAATATTTTGTTGCATGGAGATGCAAATAGTGAAAATACCAAAGGAAAGAACAGAGCCTTTAACAGAGTTTTTACATAAAAAAGAGAGAAAAAATGGTTGAGTATCATCAGTTTATATTTCCCATTGTCCTTGCGAAACCCATGGAGAATTAGTCTTTTGGGTTTTGACGTCATGACTGCAGCACATCATATTAGTTATTTTACTTGTATTTAAACAAATTACTGTATTTATCCACTGTCCAGTTCATGCAGATCTTCTTCTTTGCTTGTTTTTAGATCAAAAGGTGCTATAATATTTCAGAAAAATAGTAACAGAGCCCCCAACCATTAAACAATGAAGACATGGACTGCCGGAATGAGTTAATAGTGGGGAAGCATTGTGTCATGTCTAGGATAATAAGAAAAAATAAATACGAAAAATATGTGACTTGCCTTGGTTTCCCCTATGTAAGAAAACCAGCCAGGTTCATTGGAAAAAAAAATATTAATCTGTCTACATTTCTGCAAAATATTGCTCCAGGTACATTTCACTGCAATTTACAGATGACACATTCATGAGAGGCACTATAAGCTATATGATTTTATTTTCTCCATTGCAGATGCAAATTTATTAAACAGCACAGCACACGAAACAACATGCCAGTGGATCTTTTAGCATGTTTCACAACAGTTTCAGAGCAAAATGTCTAGAGTCTGTGTAATGGACTCCAGCTGGTAAGAGCTGTGCAGGTAAACCTCACTCCCCTGATCTCTAGAGGCACGCTAGTGGCTAGTTACAAGCTACAGTCTTTAGTATCTTCGTAAGTGTGCCCTCCTCCCATGTTGGAAACACAGGTTTGAATCCCACTCTGAGCAAGCGAAGGGAGTAGAATTGGAGTGGTTACATTGGTGCCATGACCCAGATTGTAGTGAAGTTTAGGGGGGTGAGTGTAACAGAGACCAGCTGGTGAGAGCTGTACAGGCAGACATCACTCCCCTAAACTCAAGAGGCACACTAGCTACTGACACTCATAGCTGCGGTCTTTAGCATCCTTATTAGCGCCCACCTCCCATGCCGGAAATGACAGTTTGAATTCCACTCAGTGCAGGTCATGAAGACCCGGAGTGGTAACGTTGGTGCCGTGACCCGGGTGGGAGTGAGGTTTAGGGGCTGAGTCTAATGGAGGCCAGCTGGTAAGACCTGTGTAGGTAGAGCTCACTCCCTTGATCTAAAGTGGTGCACTGCGGTTTTTAGAATCCTTGTTAGTGCATGCACCTCCATGCTGGTTCAAATCCTGCTCTGGGCAGTTTTTCAAGTAGAACCAGAGGGGTTACATATGGAACTAAATAGTGTGTTTACGTTTCAGTTAAACATGACTAGAGCTATGTTTTATTGCGTTGTTTGCTGTTTGCATCATGGAAGGTTAGAAATGTCCAGTGATTGATGCTAAAAGATTAATGCTCTTTCGCATTTGGAAATCAATGTACCAGCTACACTAAACCCTATCCTAAACCTAACCAATGGTGTTAACAAAAAACTTGCTGTAGGTGAGTTATACCAAGAAAGATTACTATGTAAGGGAAGCCATACATATGGAGCATATTCTATGATGAAAACATTAAAATGTGTTTACAAATCATGCACTATGATAAAATTGTTTTGAGGTCATAACATTGTATTGTTCAAGGGAACATGCTACATAAGGCCTTTATTTATCAATAATCTGCCCTTGTAATGCTAATTTTCATGAAATGGAATAAAAGTTATTCATGTTTTATTGCACCTATTGTTTATTTCACCTGGAGACTGCAGTGAAATGTATGTAGTACATTTTTGCAGTTTGCAGAAATGTAGACAGAGTGACGTATTACCAATGATCCTGGGTTGAAGAAAACTAAATTATGCCACAACTTCTCTGCATTATGAAAGGTATATAATGATAGTCTAACAGAGGCTACGTGTTAAATTATTACTTGGAAGCAGTATCTGGCACTGCACGCTCTGAAGGTGGCTCTGTTTGCCAAGTCCAGGGTGTAGTCAGAGATGCCATCTGCTCGTGTCACGTCTTCAATGCACACCTGAAACACGCTTATAATGCTGCCATAGCTGATCCCCTCATCTGAAATAACATGAGTTATTCTGTTGCACAATCATCGCATAAGGTCCACTGACACAGTGTTGAAAGCTGAAAACGCCAATCTCAGGAGTCCCTACAAAAATAGTCACCCTGGACTCACTTCTTCTATCAACAGTGTCTAATTTAATTAGAAGTGCACTTGCAGGCAGATAGTTCTTTCAAGAGTATGAGGGATACACTTTATTGTATATTAACTTTGAAAAGTTCATAATTTGACTTCACAAACAACAGCTTCCTATTTTATTGCATTGCAAGAACAATATCTCCCCTAAACACTGGTGTATCAGAAGTGATTTTACATTGTTTAAGGGCATATCAAGATATCAAAGCTGGTTAGCCTGAAGAATGGTACAGGTGAAAAGTATGCAGTTTCTTATTTGAAGAAAGCCATTCCAGGAACCTTAAACATTTCACACTTTTTTTTAACAATGCATTTATTTGTATTAAATGTACAACTAATTCCAACCCTGCAACCAAAATGTTTTCTAAATGTTTTGTGCCATTTTCTAGAAAATATTAATTAATGGAATATACTTCCTACAGATTATGTGCAAATTATAGCATTGATTTGACATGACATGATTTTAGTTGTTGGATACAGTCAACCTCTAAGGTGGATACTTAAAAATAATGTATATATATATATATATATATGTTTTTTTGTTTTTTTTTTCTTAAAGAAGAAGAATTGTTTTTTTTTAATATATTTATTTATTTAAGAGTACAGTATTGGAAAAAAGCTTTATATAGACTAGCTCCTTTGGTATTTTAAAACACTTACATACTCTCGTGATTTACAACCTAGAATATATATTCCTCTAAATGGATAGGTCATAACATACTTTATGTATTTGCATATACTTGAAAAACGACATTGCTTTCAGCTTAATTAAACTGTTGCACTGCAGAGTGCCTTGAAAATCTGTTACATAGTTCTAATCTCTGCATTTTTAGTACTGAATAAACTCCGCGTGTTAACTCTTCTGGAACCATTTAGTGATGGACTAACAAGAAGGAAAATAGGAAGTTACAGAAGGGTGAAGAGGAAATGGAAAAAAGCTAGACATAAATTAAGGAAGTAACTGATGAAATATAGGAGGAGAGAGAGGTGAGAAAAGCCAATTCGACTAATAAAATACTATACCTATCCTTCCCCTAGGAACTTAATCATTTGCAAACAGTTGTTGTTGCTGAAGGAGTACTCATTATTTTCCAAAGCATGTTTTTTGCTCATCTCCCTGGAGAGCCTGGGCTAATATTTTGTGGAGGGAGTTATTGGAAGCAGGACGGTATAGTGAAGATCTTTGTGGTTCTTCACTGTCAAAACATAACAAAAAAGAGAAGAGCGTAAAATAAACTTTAGAAAATCAGTTGAACAGTCATGAACTTCCAAAACATAGACATCCTACCGCATTTAATGCCATTCAGCAAGAGAGTGAGTTTAAGTGTGTTAAACTCTGGGATGTCTGGGGCAATGGATGTCAGTCTCTCATTTCTGTTTCAAGCACTGCTGTGCTCCCTGTCCACCGAAAACTTAATACAATATGACCATGGCAATATTACCACATATCCATACATATTAGAGTAAAATAAAAACCAGATTTATGAACAACTTGGCTCCACCATTTTCAGTAGTTTGACAAAGAAACACATTTTGAGATTTATGCATTGTATATCCAACAATATCATTACGATTTTAGCTATATGTTTTTTTCTTTTAAGTTCTAAAACAGCTCGCTGTGGACACTAAATTACTTTTCTTGGGTAATGTTAAAAGTAACATCACATGATTCAGTATGAACTTTTCTATTGCCTTTTTCTGTAGTTGAAAAACTGAGTGATTACATGAACGCTGATAAACATTTGTGAGATGTATTGTATCATTCAGCATACCTTCCGTTGCTCATTTATGTTTTTTCAGATAGAGATGAGAAGAGGTGGTTCCCTTTCAGTCAGTTACGTTCTACATTACGTCAGAAAGAGACTGATGAATGGGATCTCGCCCGAGAGCCCAATCACCTTCGAGTGGTTACAAAACGAGCCAATAGTACACAGAGTACCTTGGTTTGCGAAATTTGCATTGCGAGCTCCGCCCCGCAGAGCGGGTATATAAGGAGCAGTGCGAGCAACTCGCATTCAAGCTTTTGCTTCGGAGCCGAGCACATTGCCACGATTGCTGTGTCACATGTCTGGGCTTTCAGCACGCTGACACTGTGTTTGTGGATGACTCATGTTCTCATTACTGGGACATGACCATCTCAGCATTAAGATCGAGATTCGATTACCTTAAAGGTACGGAGTCCCCTCTGCCACACCCCGTTCTAGCTCCTCTTCTCATAAGAGGGCAACTTAAGCTGGTGGCCAGGGTGATCTGAGGGTTACTGTGTGGGCTACCCCGACGAGCCAGCCTCCTGGGGCCACACCCCCTCACAAACGCAGCAACTGGTTGAGTTTCTGGATGAGTTCCTGGACCCTCTCAGGCTCCTGACATCTCATTCGGGGCTCAGGAGGAAGACCTTGTGTCCATTGCCGAATCACAAGGCAGGCTGGAGTCCTCTATAGATGAGGATTCGGCAGCATTGCCTCCCTCAGGAGTGCCAGCGTTGCCAGAGTCTAATCCCGAGCTGACAGCCGTGCTTTCCCAGTCAGCTGAGAGAAAGGGGCTTGACTGGAATCCTCCACCCTGCTTCGAACGCTCGAGGCTGGATGATTGGTTCCTGAGGGCTGCTCTTGCTGATTGCCAACACCCCCCTGCTGGTTCCTTTATTTCCAGAAGTGCCCCAGGAAGTGACCAGTTCATGGAAGGCACCTTTTACTGCCTGAAACTGTTCTGGTGCTTCCTCCACATTCACTGCCCTTGATGGCGGAACAGCCAAGGGGTATGCTGGGATTCCCCCAGTGGAGCATTCTGTTGTGATGCGACTGTGTCCTCAGAGCACCTCCGCATGGCGTGGTGGTCCCAAGCTTCCCTCCAAGGCCTGCAAGTTCTCATCCATGCTTGTGGCCAAGGCTTACAAAGCTGTGAGTCAGGCCGCTTCTGCCCTGCATGCCTGGCCACCCTTCAGGTCTACAAGGCCAAGCTGCTCAAAGAGCTGTACGCGCGCAGTGCTGACCCAGGGGTTTTGCAGAAGGTGCGAACCGCTGCCGACCTGCGCGCACCTTCGGTCAGGTGATGTCCACTTCGGTGGTCCAGGAGCGCCACCTATGGCTGAAGTCTGGTGGCTAGTCTGATCGGACTCAGCTCCTCAACTCCCGGTCTCCCAGGTTGGCCTCTTTGGTGACGCAGTAGAGAATTTTGCCCAGCAGTTCTCTTCTGCCCAGAAGCGGTCTGAGGCCATCAGACACATCCTGCCCCGGCAATACAAGAGGCCGTGAACGAAAGTTGGCGACATGCTTCCTCACCGCTCTCGTTCTCCTCTCCCCTTGCCAGTTTCCATTGCCTTCTCACACCCTCTTTGCCACTTGGAGTCAGACGAGTGCCCGCACTCACAAAACAGGTGGGTTACGGCCAATCCTGGACTTGCATACCTTGAACTAAGTTCTTTACAGACTTCCGTGCAGACAGGACCCCGACTTCAGTGGCATGTCAATTGCCTCGAGTTGCTTGCAGTACGGCTTGCTCTGCACCGCTTCAGGGCCCTGCTGAAGGACAAGCACATTTTGTTCCGTACGGACAGAAAATTCCCACTGCCAGTTTTTTACTCCCTGACCGAGGGCACCTTTGGTATGGACGCTCTGGCACACAGCTGGCTGCCAGGCCTGTGCAAGTATGTGTTTCCCCCAGTGAGCCTTCTTGCACAGACATTGTGCAAGATCAGGGAGGATGAGGAGCAGGTCCTCATGGTTGCTCCTTTTTGGCCCAGCCGGACCTGGATCCCAGAACTTGTACTCCTCACGACAGCCCCTCCCTGACCAATTCCTCTGAGGAAAGACCTTCTTTCTGAGGGACGGGGCACCCTCTGGCACCCATGTCCCGATCTTGGAACCTACATGTGTTCATGTCATCAGGTTCCTGGGAGGGTCCAGGAGGCTCAATCCGCCTCACCCTCAGTAAGTTCCCTCTTGGGACCTCGCACTGGTTCTATCAGCAATGCAGAGGCTCCCTTCGAACATTTGCTCTCAGTATAGCTAAAGTTTCTATCATTGAAAACTGTGCTCCTGACGGCTTTGGCTTCGGTGAAGAAGGTCGGGGATCTGTAGGAATTTTCAGTTGACGAAGTGTGCCTGGAATTCAGGCCGGCCAACTCTCACGTTATCTTGAGACCCCAGCCTGGGTACGTGCCTAAAGTTCCCCCCACTCCTTTTAGGGATCAGGTGGTGAACTTGCAAGCGCTGCCCCTGGAGGAGGCAGACCCAGCCCCTCCAGTACGTGCGCTCCGCATTTACGTGGACAGAACTCAGTGCCTTAAGACCTCAGACCACATCTTTGTTTGTTACGGAAGACAGCAGAAGGGAAAGGCTGTCTCCAAGCAGAGGTTATTCCACTAGATAGTGGATGCTATTGTTCTGGCTTATCAGTCTCAAGACCCGCCATGCCCCCTAGGGGTGAGAGCTCACTCAACTAGGAGTGTTGCTTCCTCCTGGGCGCTGGTGCATGGCGCCTCGCTAACAGACATTTGTAGAGCTGTGGGTTTGGCGACACCTAACACATTTGCGAGATTTTATAATCTCAGTGTGTCAATATCGAGTACTTCCCTTCGGCCTTGCACTCTCACCCCGCACGTTCACGAAATGTGTAGATGCGGCTCTGGTATCCCTCCATATGCAGGGCATCCGCATTCTAAATTATATCGACGATTGGTTGATTCAAGCTCAATCAGAGCAGATGGCGGTTCGACATCGAGGTGTCGTTCTCGCCCATATGGGGGAGCTGGGTTTGAGACTGAATGCCAAGAAGAGTGTACTTTCTCCGGTTCACAGAACTACCTATCTAGGCGTAGTATGGGATTCGACCACGATGCAGGCACGTATGTCTCCTGCTCGGATCGAATCGATCCTCACATCAGTTAAGAGAGTCAAAGAAGGCCAGTCACTCACTGTCAAGCAGTTTCAGAGACTGTTAGGGCTCATGGCAGCTGCGTCCAATGGGATACCTTTTTGGCCTGCTGCACATGAGGCCCCTACAGTGGTGGCTCAAGACCAAGGGGTTTTCCCCGAGGGGAAATCCTTTCCGAACTATTCAGGGTTACGAATCAGGGTCCGGTGTTGGGAGCTCTTGGTCGCCGTGTAACGCTAGCGACAGACGCGTCCCTCACCGGTTAGGGTGCGGTCATGAGTGGCCACCCTGCCCTCGGTCTGTGGAGCAGTCGCCATCTGACATGGCATACCTGTTGTCTAAAGATGCTAGCTGTGCATCAAGCATTTAAATATTTCCTCCCAGACCTGAGAGGTCACCATGTGTTGGTGCGCACCGACAACACATTGGCGATCTCTTATATCAGTCACCAGAGAGATCGGCATTCGTGCCCCTTGTACAAGCTGGCACACCAGATCCTTCTGTGGTGCCAGGACAAACTCCTCTCATTCGGAGCAGTGTATATTCCTGGGAGATTGACTGTGGGAGCAGACATAATGTCGAGACAGGGGCCGAGACCTGGGGGCTTCACTCCAAGGTGGTGAAGTAGATATGGAGAGTTTTTGGACCTCTTTGCGACTCAAGAGATATCGCAATGTCCCCTCTGTTTCTCTCTAGTTCATCCAGCTCCTCTGGGACTGGACGCTATGGTACAGACCTGGCCGAGGCTTCGTCTGTACGCTTTTCCCCCTATCGCTCTGCTCCCGGGAGTTCTGGCGAGAGTACGCCGGGATGGGGTCCGTCTTCTATTAGTAGCCCCGTTCTGGCCGGGCCAAGTATGGCTCACAGATCTGATCTCTCTCCTCGACGGCTCTCCATGGGTGATTCCGATCAGGACAGATCTGCTCTCTCAGGCGTAGGGCAAAATATTCACCCTCGCCCGGAGCTGTGGAAGTTGTCTGTGTAGCCCCTGAGGGGGCACAGCTCATAGCTTCCGGTCTCCCAACCGAGGTTGTTGAGACCCCCACACTCCAATCCAGAGCTCCCTCTACGAGGAAACTGTACGACCTGAGGTTGAAACCCTTCTCCTCATGGTGCAGAGACCACCAGCTTGAACCTGTTAACTGCCCAGTTGGTACAGTTCTGGAGTTTCTACGAGCTAGGCTCTCTGCGGGGTTAACTCACTCCACCTTAAAGGTGTACGTGGTGGCCATAGCTGCTTACCATGTCCCTTTCAATGATCAGTGGGTAGATACCCCCCAGTTACACGTTTCCTTCGGTGCACTGAGGCTGAGACCTTAAGTACGGTCCCGTATTCCCCCGTGGGATTTGGTTGTGGTGTTAGAGGCCAGGCCCCCTTGGTGGCCCCTAAGACTTTGCCCCTGGTATGGCCAATGCATTCTTATACCCTCGAGCGGGTTATGTTCCTAAAATTCCCTCTGATACGCCACAGCCTATCGTACTGCAGGCCGCCTGCCCTCCACCCTCTCGGGAGCCAGACCAGGAGAAGCTAAATTGTATGTGTCCAGTTCGAGGACTGGACGCATACGTCCACAGAGCTGCCCTGTGGAGAAAATCCGACCAATTGCTTGTTTGCTACGGTCCTACTAAAAAGGGTTCTCCTGCCACCAAGCAGACCCTTAGTCGTTGAATAGTCAAGGCTATCAACGTCTCCTATGAGTCCTCTGGTCTTCCCCCTCCTTTGGGGGCCAAGGCTCACTACACTCTTCCTGGTCGCTACGTCACCCTGCCCGTGACGTCACGCCCTTCCGATGGACAGATTGCACACGATATTCAGAGTCGGTCTCGTCAGGTACGTTCCCCAAGCGTTTCGACGCAGCGTCTCGTTCCTTCAAGGAACTAGGGTTACATACGTAACCTTGAGGCGTTTTTCTCCTCTCTCTCGATTTCTTTTTTTCATCATCTCTCTCATCAATGTGTTTTTCCGTGCACCCTTTCATACATAATACATTACATCCAAAATTTAAGGAGCTTCCCAGTAATTAAACAATCACCTTGTTTAAAACCCCATAATGCCTATAACAAATCTGTATCATTGTCAAGTAATTAAATGTGAACCTCAATTGATTGCTAAATAATTATATCATCAGCTCATTCATAATGCTTCTTTACACTGAACTCTTTTGCAATGAACTCAGCATTCTCAATCTCCAAATAATAATAGAGGCCAACAGGAATAATTTATAAACTATTTGTCATTGACATGAGTGACAGTGAAGACAGTGATTTTGTGAACTGATGTATTGAACATCCCATAAACCGCAGGTTTATGGCGATGAAATATTTTCTCTCTCTAAAGCAGTCGTTTTGGATGCAGCTCTCAGAATATGTTTATAGCCATTGTCTGTGATATGAAAGCTACTGGTTTTTTAATAGCTTGCCTGCTGCATTCTCATCAATCAAGCTCAGCAGCCACCTCATTCCCTCTCCAGCCCAACACTAACCAAGTTACCGGCTCCTGAAACTAACTTGGAGTTTTGAAATGTGATAAAAAGTAATCGGATTCCCCACGCCGGGATCCTTATGGATGTGAATCGATGGCATTAATTACTGCATCGTATTATGCCGCAAATGCAGTTTAGTCTGTTTTTATTTATTGAGGGTGGGGGATGCAGGTGGGGGGTCTTCTTTTAGAGGGTGGCATGATGGGCCTCTCTGTTTCCTCCTCTGGTACATCCCTTTCTCTCATCTCATCAAATTGTACTGAATGGTACATTTGCACAGCAAATATTCATACAAAAAACAGGAACTATTTTAATGATTTCCATTCTCATTTCATGCACAAACAGAAGTATTTTCTCATAATTTGACTGCATTTGTTCTACAGCAAAACTTTGTGCGGTATCTCATTTCCGTTTCACCCAAATGATTCGGTAATGCATTTAGCCTGACCTACATATTGATGCCAAGGAATGTTATGATACTACAGCAGATTAGCTTAGCAATCAAGACTATATTCGTTTTGGTGCTAAAGGGAATGCTTTCACAGTATATACAGATGCAATTATCTTTAGTTAGCCTTTAATGGTGCAGGATTCATCTGCACCTTGGAATGGCTTTCTGTGAAGTCTGGCTGAGGTGTCTGCAGTCAATGATCCAGCTAGTCTGTAAAACAGTCATGTGCTCTTACGTCTGGAAGTCTGGCTAAATAAATTGACTTTTCTCTAGTCTGCTATCATTAGAGCAAGACTAACTTCTTGTGATTGTTCTGGTCCTCTTTTTAGACAGTTGTACTAAGTCAGAATAATGGAGCTAACAACATAATATTTCTTATGACATTTTGAACTGGTTAAACTAGTCATAAAATGCATTCAATGGCCTGCATGTTAAATCTGTATGTGTATAAAGGAATAGTTCACCCTAAAATGAAAACATTGTCATCACCTTTTTGTTATTCCAAAAATGTAAGTATTTCATTTCTTTTTGTAACTGTTTTTGTCGATTTAACTTTTACTGTATGTTCTGATCAAAGTGTAAAAAAAAAAGTGATGGTAAAAGTCTTTACTGAAAAAGTCGAGGAAAAGAAAGAAAAAGGAGGAATTCTTGATGATATAATAATTTGATGATAACCATAGCATAATAAATAGACTCTGATCACTTAATTCCCTTCATTAGATCACTGCACTTTGTTTTTCTTGCAAATCATCCTCCAGAGGCTACAGTTCAATCAATGCTTCAGGCTGTGCTTCACTAATTCTTATTCAACATGCTGAGATGGTGACAATGGCTCTGTTGCATCAGAATGGCAGCTCACAGTGTGCCAGTCTAAAGGGAAATACTGGTTTCTTAATTTGTTATTAAAACAAATGAAGTGAGTGAAATCTATCCTCCTATAACAGTCCATTGGAAACAACTATCTATTTGCATATGCTTAGAAACATGCAATGACCTGCAAATGGAGGAAAACACATTACAGCCTGGCTCATGAATGTTAATTATGTGCCATAATTCTCACATTATTGTTCTAATGGCAGGCAAATGAACCCTATAGCCGAAGTTAAACTTGTTGTTGTTGTTGTTGCTGTTTTTGCTTAAATAATATAAAAACGTGACAAAATGTCCATTCGATGCATATGCAAATAGGCTAGTTTTTTTTTATGACTTTAAATGATCAAATTCTGTAATGTAGCATATTTTGATTGCAATTTTATTAAACTGACTTATTGAAGTGATTAAAAGTGTTCTTTTTTGTTTTATATGTAACTAATTAATTTGTTGTGAGATGCTGAAAATAAAAAATACAAATAATAAAAAAAACTAGCTAACTAATGAAATCACAGAGATGTGACACAATGTCTAAAGATGTTAATAAGAGGCAAATGTAAATAAGCCAACAATGTACAAAATTGCCAAATGTTTCAGTTTTAGTTTAATAATATTAAATTATTGACTGCTGTCAATTGGATTAATAATAACATATCATTTGATCACAATTTGAATTAGCTAATTAACTAATATAATTAAATTGATATGTGGCTACATGTGTGCATGTAGACTTTATTTTAACAATGGTATTTGGATCATCCAATTGCTTATTTAGCAACAGAACGTACTATTTAATGAACAATACATTAAAATATTTATTTACACCTAAAAACAGGTATTAATGCAGTTAATCATAATTATAAAATAACTAAAGTATTCAAAAGCCAAACCGTGTAGGATTGTCAAGATGAAGGACAGGTTGCTCATAATGCCATGGTAACAGAGGAATGAAGCTCTCAGTTTTAATCCAGACTGCTGAGATTAGCTCTGGGAGATAGGTGTCTCGGCATGTGCTATCTGCTGATGGGGGCCTGTGAAATTAAATTAATGGCAAAGGGAAATCAAGGGAGAGAGCTCCTGAAATCAAATTACCAATCCAGTGCGAATGACTTAGTTGGGAGTCAAAGTTGTAATTGATAGCAAGCAAAGGATGAGACGCTGAATGAGTCAATATGATCTAGCATGCATTCTCTCTAACATCATTTGTGAATCTGTTGTCTTGATTAAATATTAAAGAAGTGTGTATGGGGAAGGACATTTTCGGTGGGTGTTGGGGTTAGGAGGGGAGAAGGGCATGCACGATATGGATTGAATTTAGAACATGGCCTCTGGGTATGTTTGTAAATTGTCTTTCCTTGGCATCTGTCAGATGAAAGAAATGTTATTCTTGTTGGGTCAGATGTGTTAAATGGTTGTTCAGCAGTTAAAATCCCTCAAGGACTTTTATCAGGATGTCAACAGTAAGGATATCCAAAACAACACTTTTTCCAAAATGACTAGTCATTGATTTGTCTGAAGGATTGACTAGACAGTCTTAAAGGAACTGTGCACCCAAAATGAATATTGACGAGATTCCAGTATGTCACTTCTTAAGACA
Organism: Carassius auratus; assembly: GCF_003368295.1. Classification (NCBI taxonomy): domain Eukaryota; kingdom Metazoa; phylum Chordata; class Actinopteri; order Cypriniformes; family Cyprinidae; genus Carassius; species Carassius auratus. The sequence goes on along the minus strand of NW_020527534.1, from coordinate 151,879 downwards.
TTCCAAGACCCGACAAATGCCAATTCAACATGTTCTGTTGGTGAAAATAATCACTGGCCAATGCCAACAGACACTTACAGGAGAAACACATTGATCCAACAGAATTCAGCGAATGTGTCTGTTGCCATTCGTCTGCATCTGTCAGTGCGGTGTAAATAGGCCTTTTTCATTTTTGTTATTTATTTTGTTATGTATGTTATGTAGTGTATCAGGCACGAACCAGACAAATTATAGAGTCGATCAGGACTGTGGTTGAAACACGAGCCGAATTCCTCAGAAAGACAAAAGGACGCTGTAATTAATTCCTAGTGCCACAAGTCAGAAACAAGTTAACCAACCAACCAACTCTTTCACAGAACAGCTTTCGACATTAACACCACTAGAACAATTATTGAAAATTTCAATTCGGAGAAGAGATTGTCAAACTTGGGGCAAGTAATTGAGATGCAACGCCGGACATTACATGTGCATCCATGAGAGTAATAAACAAGATCCTTGGATTGATTTCCCCCATAGCAGAACCAGAACCGCTGGTCTCCACTGAAATCTTTATGTCAGAGAATGGCACAAGAACTGTTAATGTTAATGAACTCAAAAGGACTTCTAAATGAATATAATTCCATTGCTTAACGTCATATTCATTTATATGTTACCCACAAATTTGACTATTATGTTTATAATCACTTATTGTGTATGTATTTTAATAACTATTGGATAGCTTAAGGATTCATATTCATGTTTAGTATGTATGTGTTTGAATCCGCTTGCTTGAAACAGTCCTGACCATCAGTTCTTTGTCAAATGTATCATATTCTTGTTATAGGAATCATGTCCAAAATTATACCCTGCAAGAGCAGGAAAATTCGGAAAACATGCTTGATAAGATAGCATATGATTTATGATACCCCTGAGCAAAGACAATATCTAATTGGTCAAGACAACATTTGAGGTGTGGCCAACAGGCCAGTTTAATTACTTAGAACACATTCACATTTTTTTAGTATGCTTTTAGTTTGCTTTTAGCTTTTGTTTAGCTTTTGCTATCCGCCATGCTGGCTTTAAGCTTTAGCGTGTAGCTTTGATTTTAGTCATAACTGTTAGAGTTCTTTGAGTGCGGTTCCAGCGTGCTTCGGCCTGCACGTGTGACAACCTAGTCTCGTCAAACTTTACTTCTGTTCTTTTACTTTAGTTTCTTTTCATTTCCGTTTTTTCGTGTTCTGAGTTATGTTTTGCAAAGCTGTGTCTCCGAGTCTGAACTCGAGTGCTCGTTTAACTTCAACCAGCCACACAACTCTGCATCGTCAGTCAACGCCCAACCACGGGCTTCCCAATACATCACTTCAATTACTATTGAACTTCCAGCCAATCAGCGGCATCGGGAAACCCCCTTTCAATGACGACAAAGGAAACCCCTTTACACAGGCAATGCAAATACCTTCAGACTGATCTATACTGGTGTATCTAATATAATTTTAACCTCATTGAGGAACTCAATGTGAGGGTTAATTAAGTGATTGATGGTTGTTCACGTCTATGCAATTTCAAATATTGCCGTTAACTTGGGATTCCACATTTTCGTTCTCTTAAATTCATGTGTGTGTGTTTATGTGTTAGATTAGTTTATATGACTTAGATTTATCTAATAAAGCCTTGTATCTTGTGTTTACAAGTTAATGTCTTAAACTGCCGATCTTGTTACTGTGCTAATTAATAGTGTTTTCACTATAGTTTGGATATTAATATCCAGTGCAGATTTGATGTTAAACGGCTCGTTCATTGAATCGCAGGGCGCCTCAGTCATCTGCTGTGAAACAGTGATTCTCTTCAAATTCCCTTTAAAATCTTAAATTATTCCCCTTTGAGCTAAATTGACCTGTTCCCCTTACAGTTATATAGGAAACAAGAATAAAATATAATAAAGAGCTGAAGATAGCTAAAAAATAATGACATGATATAATATACAAAATATTTAATTGAGTGTGTCACAATTAATAATCTTATTAATTATAATAAAAAAATGGAAGAGTAAAGAAGAGTAATGTAAATTCCTTTATATATATATTCATATCAAATCTTACAGTGTATATATATATATATATATATATATATATATATATATATATATATATATAGATATATATATATAGATATATATAGATATATATATATAGATATATATATATATATACATATATATATATATATATATATATATATATATATATATATATATATATATATATATATATATATATGAGAGAGAGAAATGAGGACAGATTAACACAGATACTGTACAATGAGCAGGAGACAGGGAGAGAGAGAGAGAGAGAGAGAGAGAGAGAGAGAGAGAGAGCTATAGTGAGCTGACATTATTGAATGAAGTTGTTCTTTTTGGGGGTATAATTTTCACTCTGGTGTCCGGCTGTGCACAGCGCGTCAGTCCTGCTGAATGAATTCTCTGTGTGATGCGTGTGAAGGGCTCAGACAGTGAAGGCACCTATTCAGCCCAGCTATAGCGTATGAGCACAGTTGCAGCCCTTTGAAGTCTGTTTACTGCATAGGAGCCATGCTGAGCACACTAGAATGCCAATCTGTGACACCAGTGACACCTGGCATGTAAACATCTATAATAATTCCATCTTCAAATGTCATGTGGTTTTGCCCTTTCATACCTTTGTGGACTGCAACAGTCTGCTTTTTTAACATAATCCACTGAAGTTGAGATCAACTCGCTCACTCTACCCTTTCTGTTCTATATGTACCTCCGTTAATTTCGTCAAATTTTCTTTACATACCAACATAAGGTACATATGTGCAGTATCTGTCTGTACGGTTTATAATCAAACATTTATATTATGCTTAGCTAGCATCATTAGTTATATATATGTATGACATTATATATATATGACATTGCTGTTGTGGACATCAGTCTCCTGACATTTTCCTTCTCAGTTCTTTCAAAATATTATCACCACTTCTCTAAACAAACTTTTTGTATGAACAAGAATGATGTATGAATAAGAAGAAACCTTAAACTTATTTATTCAACTTTTATTCAGCAAGAATGCATCAAATTATGACATTTATATAGCTATAAATTATATCTATTTAAAAAAAAATGTTCTTTTGCATAGTTTATCCAAAAATCCTGAAAAAGTATCACAGTTTAAAAAAAAAATTAAACAGCACAATTATTTTCAACATTGATAATAAAAATATTGTATTATTATTATTATTATTATTATTATTATTATTATTATTATTATTATTATTATTATTATGTTTTAGAAGCAACCAGCATGTTAAAATTATTTCTGAATCATGCGACTCTGAAGACAGGAGCAATGGCTGCAAAATTCAGCTTTATTTAAAATTATAATACATTTCACTACACCTGCAGTATTTATTGATTTTTAATCAAATTGAGCATTGATGAGAATGAGACACTCCATTAAAAAAACATCTTGGCGACCCCAAAGTTTTGAATGTTAGTGTACATACAAATTGAAAAGAAGGTGGGAAGTTCAACAGCTTTTGGCTCCACACTACTTTGGAAATGATGTTCTGGCAAAGATGAACACAGACAGCACACCATTATCTTGCTGGTCCCTCTTCCAGGTCAATTTCAGACAAGCTGTCTTTGAAGAACAGCCACTATCTCTCCAAAACAACTGATATTTTAAACTTGATTTGTGGCTCGAAAGCCTTGTCTCATTAGCATATTATTTAGCTAACTTCGCACTTGTTTTGACAGATTGCTTTCATAAGTTACCAATGAAAAGCTTCCGTGGACATTTTGGGTTTTACAGTCACCAAGCTTCCATCTGTTCCAGCTGGATCCAGTTTTATGTTCTGCTATCACTCACCTCCTTAGAGCAATAAAGTTTTTTTTTTTTTTTTTTTGTCAGCTGGCAGGATCTTTTACTTAAATTTCACTTCAAAATGTTGCCTAATTAAAAGTTTTGTTTTAAAGCAAGGAATATCATTAATGTAATGTCAATACTGTTCAAAAGTTTGGGGTCTGTAAGATTTTTTCATGATTTTAAAATAAGCCTCTTATGTTCACCAGGGCTGCTTTAAATTGAGGGAAAATACTTCAAACATAGTAACATTGTGGAATATAATTAAAATTATATTTTAATTTAAAATGTTAAATAACTGCTTTCTATTTTAGTAATATAATGTATATATATATATATATATATATATATATATATATATATATATATATATATATATATATATATATATATATATATATATATATATATATATATATATATATAGACTAGCATTTACTCAATGTTTTTTGTCTCTGTTTTTACTGTATTCAGCAGCAGAGGAAGATTTGCCATCTGCTATAGATACGTCAAACACCCAAGAGTTGTTACAAATTGAAGGCCAAATGATCTCTTAAAATTAAAATTAATGGACAGTCATAGGTCTCTCGTATGTTGTGTGTCCCACACACATGCGCACACACACGCGCACACACACACACACACACACACACACACAAAATAGCAATAGCAATATTGACTGTGTAATTCAATTGTATTGTTGAAGAGGAGAGTTAAAGTAATGAATCAGAAGAGATGATGGAATCATCACAGCATCATGCATCAAAGAAAACATTCCCCTCTTAGAAGTCTGGTCAATTATAGACACAGCATTTGTTAATAATAAAGAATGAATCCAAAAGAGTCACACTGCGATGCTGAAGCAGAAGTCGATGCTGAAACAAAGAAATAAACTCACTGACACTTAGCCATAGCGGGGGATATTCAGATGCACCGTAGTAGACACTGAGTGAAACAGCTGCGAGTCTTTATTCATATTTCTGCTGAATACAAACAAGGTGTGAGACAGGCGAGTTTCACCCTTTAAACAATACAAGAAACAAAGCAAAGCAAATTCCATTCTTTTGATCATGCAGAATTGCCTTAAACTATTACAAGAAAAATAAAGAAACGACAGACTTCTCTTTCATTTATTTATACACCCTTATGTCTTTCCAAACCTGAATGAATTTCTTTCTTTCCTGGAATAAATAAGGTGAATCCGGTACACACTTTTTTATGTACTACTAGGTCCAATCCCAATTCTACTCCTTCATTTAGTCTATTCGGACATAGATGGTATAGTATGTATATAGTGTGGTGTCCCAATGCTTATGGGAACATTTTCACCCCCTGACACTCTGTTTCAAGGGAAGGAAGAGGAAGGGATGTACCATAGAACTAGGATTGGGCTTTAGTGTCTTAAAGGTGCCATAGAATGCATTGATACAATATTATATATATATATATATATATATATATATATATATATATATATATATATATATATATATATATATCTATATATATATATATATATATATATATATATATATATATATATATATATATATATATATATATATATATATATATATATATATATATATATATATATATATTTTAGCTTGTTGAAATTGCCACTTTTTGGGTATGAGCAAAACGTGCAGTTTTTTGAGTTTATCCCCTTTAAATGAAAATGAGCTGTTGCTCCCCGCCTCCCTTCTCAGAGGAGGGCGGAGCTTCAAGAACTCATGCTTGCAGGCATACCACTGTTGTTACAGTTTAACTAGTGGTGACCATGTTACTGACCTCACATTGCTTCCAAATAAAATTTTTAACCACCACATTCCTATTTATGATCATTCTGGTAGCACGTGAAGGCAGCATTAGTTAAAACCGGCAGAGACAATGGTAGCTTTAGCAACATTAGACTTACAGACAGCCAATAAGCTCTTTTTGAAAACAAAATATGAGGAGTGATGCTTACTTTGTCTGGGGTCTGGACATTTGTGCACAAAGCGTTGGTATCATTCTCTCATTTTCATTTACTTTGAAAATTAAATTTAATCACCGTGTCCTGAGCGGTCTATGGAGACTCCTATGTTCGTTGTATGTATCTCCAGCAGCTACATCAAGGAAACAGTAATGGCGGACTGCTGCTTCTCACTCAGGGCTCTACATATGCTAATATAGTTGAGAGCATCACAAATGGGCGGGACTTTCCCCAACTTTGACGTCATAGTAGTAAGAAATCTGAAACTGCTAGTGTGCAAAGACTGATTATGATTTATTAGGATTAGAAAACAATGAGTAGGTGGATATTTACCATTATAGGCTGGTTCTTTTCACAAACTGTGGCCACACAACTGTGTTCAAACACAGTATAAAAGTCACACAATTCACACATTTAAAATGGTCCATGGAACTTGAGCACTGTGTACTAAGTCTTCAAGGAAACAATAAATAAATAAATAAATACAGTAAAAAATGATTTCAGGGTGACTTAGCTTTGAGTCCTCTTTCACTGTCATTATTTTGAAAAGAGCTAAAATCAAGCTAGAATTGAAAGGCTACAATTTTATTCTTTTGTGTTCCACAGTTGAAAAAGTCATGCAGGTTTGGAATGACATGAGTGAGTATTCATTTTCATTCATTTTTTAACCTGTACTATTTAATAAAAGCATAACATTTAAATCAAAAGTGGCCGATTCTTCGCTAGATGCTTTTGAGTGAGCTGACCATTAAATTTGAAGACCACATTGTGAGCCATTTGAAGGAATGCCTTCAGGTTATGCCAATTATCCACAGTGACTCTATGCACACAATTGGGTTTTTTTCCCTTTAAAATTAAACCACATTCAGAGGCAGAATATACAGTAGTTGCTCTTTTGTTCTGAAAGTTTGCCAGACTAAAGTAATTCCAGTGCATATCAATCATTCAGCTTTCAGTTGCTGTGCAGCACTCGCAGGCTTATTTTGATAACCCCTTATTACTTTCATTGTGAATGAAGGCACTTTTGGCTGGCCGTTGAAGGCCTGAAGAGAATGAATCAAACTTACAGGTTACATTTTCAAGTAATACATCAGTTACACACTGAGTTGTGTAGATTACTTACAAACTGATTCCAAATTACATCACAAAAAAATGTAGTTAGTAACGTAATCCATTACATTTCACATTTTAGGAAATATAATCAGACTACTTTTTGATTACTTTTAGATTCCTTTTGACCTAACTCCTTTATCAGATTGTTATAAATTAGATACACTTGTACCATATTGATATAAAAATACAAAGAGTAAGAAAATATATTCCATTCCTTGTAATTAACAACATGAAGTGGTTTCCCAAACTGGGGTTTTATTTTTTTAATCTCAGGGGTACTGAAAAATGTTCAGATGACAAAAAAAGTTTGGTAACGCATGCATTACATGTGTAAATAAGAAATAACTGAATTTGTGCATTTTTTAATGTGTTTGAAAGACAAAAGCCATCCAAAGACATATTAATACATGGTTAAATAATCTACGGAGTGATAATTCAACATTACATGTATATTTACATTTAGTCATTTAGCAGACGCTTATCCAAAACGATTTACAAATGAGTACAATGGAAGCAATCAAAAACAATAAAAGAGCAATGATATACAAGTGCTATAACAAGTCTCATTTAGCTTAACACAGTACACGTAGCAAGGGATTTTGAAATAATAAAATAAATAAAAAGAAAACAGAATAGAAAAAAAATAGAGCAAGCTAGTGTTAAAAACTAATGTGTTCATCAGTAGTTGATAGAATGTTAAACAATTCTTAAACCTGAAATGATAAGTCCAGTGGTCAAATGCTGTGACCATCTGACTAGTGACAGGTCTTTGTTTGAAAGATTATTGTGTGCTCTTGTGTTCCTCGTAAAGGGCCGATGTATTGATACTCGAATCCACGATAAGCAATGCAGCGATTGGCTGGCGGTAAGACAGAAATGTAATGACATCATATAGTTAAAAAAAGACACCTGATGAAAAACTTGACAATTTTCTTGACCTTTATAAGGAAACAAAAGTACCTTTACAAGTGAACAAAACTACATAAACGTTATAATACATAAATTAAATGTGCACTGCTTTTATATTATTTTATTTTATTTATTGTTTAAGCTACATGATTCCCAATTATTTATATTCACGATTTCTAGTATTTGTACAGGCTTTACATTTTAAGTTCAGTATTGTAGTTAGCAATTCATTTAATTTTATCTTTGAAGCAGATTTGTTGGAAGACCAAGTTATCTGCATCTCCTGCGCTCAATCAAGCCATTCTCATATCTGTTATCAAAGTAATGCACGGCTCAGATTAACTGTATAGCATGTGTGTAAGACTCTTAAACAATTATAAAGTATATATGTTATCACAAATAAATCTTTCAATGAGTAAAAATGACTGTGTCTATATTTGTAGAGATTACACAACATTATAATATTATTTTCAAATGATTATTTTTTTAAATTGTTGCTATTTTAAATTATTGTCCCTGGATTAGTACCCTTGTAATAGAGTAAAAAATGGCTGGGATAGACTTTAAATATCAATTCCACTTAAAAAGGTGCAATCAAATGCTGTTTGCGTGAAATAAGACTGTCCCATGCAGGTTTAAGATTACAGAGCTGTTGCAATGACAACAAGTCCAGGATGTGCCTTGAAGAACTAAATAATCCAAGATCACGCCAAATCATCAACAATCAAATCCAGCTAATTGAATTAGCGAAGTACGAAGAACAGGCCCCGGGCCTGGACTATTTATGTTGTTGTTTTATTTTACGCTTTTACTTTCGTTTTGAGTTTGTTTATTTGATTATCAAATTTTATGTTTAAATGTTCGCTGGTTCCCACCTCCTTCTTCCAAACTCCTCCTTCCCCATCTATGAACCTTGTTACAGTATATAATCGTGAGGCTATTTTAGAAAGGAACATTTAAAAAGAAGTTTAAAAAAAGGAAAAACAATGGATTATGAAGAATTTATTTCTGTTGTGTGAATGATATGTAATCAATAAAAAGTAAATGTGGTCTGATTATGAGTATTTTAAAATGTACAATGTTTAAAATGTACTAGGCAAGTACTGTTTTTTTCGGAATCTGATGTAATCAGTTACTACCCAGCTCTGATTACATTCATACCACATGATGCACCTTTTCACTCTAACCCTGAGAGAAGATGAGACAGAACGCCCAGATTGATTTATTCTTTGATCTCCATTACAGTATATGAACAGCTCTAAGCTCAAGTGGACACCTTTTTTTTTTTTTCTTTTTAGACAGAGAGAATGGTGAGTGACTGAGGGGATGGGTTCAGAAAATGTCAAAAATAAAACTTAAAGACAAACCACCATTAAAAAATTTGGGATCAATAACATTTTTATTTGTTTGTTTATTTACTTCATATTCAGAAATGATGCAATACGTTTGTTAGAAAGCAAAATTGATAATATTTCAGGTTAAGGTTAAAATTTAGATAATAATATAATATAATATAATATAATATAATATAATATAATATAATATAATGTGTTATTTACAGTATATTATGAATTTGCATTAATTACTATATATATATATATATATATATATATATATATATATATATATATATATATATATATATAGATAGATAGATAGATAGATAGATAGATAGATAGATAGATAGACAACAATATAATTGTTTTATAGAAAACAATGTAAAAGATACAAAACTCATAGTAAATATACTTACATATGTAATACAAATATATATATTACATGAAATATTTGTTCATTGTATACAAAGCTACGACATTCAGGCACTTCGATGTGTGACCTATGTTTTATGTATGTCACTGTACATATGATATTGTGCCATAGATTGACATAGTCATTTGTGTGTGTGTCATAAAAACACTTCCTATTCAAATTTCAAGCGGTGTGGCCAAGAGCTTACAAAATATTCCAAAACATTACGGTCTGAAAGCTTTCAAACTCAGCTGCTTTGGTATCTGCATCGTTTTAATTGCTGAGCTTCTAAATTAGGAAGCAGAAGAACAACCGTCTGAATTAATGAAGATTTTCATCCGGTCTAGACACGCTGTCTGCTAGTTTCCTGCTCCTCAAATCTGCCAAAGCACAGCACGATACCAGGAAATGGTTATGCGGGTGCCTTGTGTGCTACTTTTCATTATGTCCCTGCCATTTGTGAGGGCTTTTCTGCCTTGCACCTCTCCTGTCATCAGGGAGAATTTTGCTGCTTGATCTGGGGGATAATTTGCTGGGTTCTCTCCAAGGAATTATTGATCTGTCTATGATGAAACAGAAACCCCAGGACTACAGTTTCCCAATTATGTTTTAAAACCCACTTAAAACACCCCGGATTTGTTTTTCATCATTGTGTCAAGTACACTTTTAGATATGTGCAACGCTTCAGCTATTGCAAAACACCTTGAGAACCAATCAAAATGTTCAGGACATTTTTTAATATCGCAGGCCCTTCGTGATTGACATTACAGACATTCTGGAGTACAAATTAAATTTAATGTTTATTCTATTTAAACCACTATGTTTGACATTACATGTGAAGAGACAGTTCTTTCATTTTTAAACTTCGACATGCCAATAGCATTTTTTAATCTTTTAATTCAAAATGTAATTCATTTTAATTTTAATGTTCAGACTTTTTCAAATATTAAATATTTAAAAATACATATACTGTACAGGACATTATTTTTGAAAAATGTATTATTTTATTAAGAATGGTGTCCAAGTTTGTGCATGCCAGAGCGAAGCACAGAATCTAAACAGTACCAAATTAGGGTTATTCGGCTTGAATAATAGCTGAACCCTTTTTGGCGTTAAGTAGAACCCTTTTCATAAGGTTGTATAAAGAACCATGTTTTGATGTTAAAGGGGTCGTATTATGCATTTTCCCTTTTACGGTAGTGTTTTCTGTAGCTGTTTGTTGCAGTAGTGTGGGTATTATATTTTATGAGTAAAAACATCTGATATCATTTAAAACTGGACATTCGATTCAAAAGTTTAACACTCAAAAAATAGTTACACAAGTCACAAGCTGGTTTCTCCTCTACTTTCAATTAATACAATGTGTGAGGCGTGAATGTCCAGTTTGACATCTTGTACATACAACCTGCTCATATCTGTTTTCAAAACGTACGTTTTTTTCTTCTTTCATTCACTACTGGATGGATGGAACCAAAAAGAACCCTAAACTCTAACAAAATGACCATTTCATTTTAACCAAGGGTTCTTCAGAATGATATGGTTCTAATAGAACTCTAACTTCTCTTCTCTAAAGAACCTTAAAAGAACCATCTTAAATGTTGCTGTGCTATGTAGGTGATTGCTAAGGGGTTACTTACCAACTCAAGTCGAAAGAGATCAACCTGAAGCCTCTACGATATGCTCTACCTCTACGATATACGACTTTTAGCTACCAATGCGTACTGCCCCATACCTGCTTCATCATTAAATAGATATGAACATTGCATTACCACAGCTAAAGTTAGCCATGTCCCTGCTTCAATTCAATTTAATTATGCTCAAAGAAGTGTTGTTGCTGGTAAATTACGGCTTTGAATGAGACAAGTGATCTAGAACAAAAATTAAACTTTAATTTATGCCAAATAGCATTTTCAAACCCATCTGCATGGTCTTTATATAACAGAGCCAGTTGTAAATGCCCTCATACATTTTTTAAATACACTCATGTTGGGAGGATGCTACAGTCAAGAGTGTGTGTTAGTGAACCATAGTGTTTTTTTATTTTTTATTTTTTATTTTTTTTGGAGAAAGCAATTATGGATAGATGACTTGTATTTTAGCTAGCAATGGTTTGAAGTGAACAACTTGTTGATGTATTTGTTTCTCACAAACAAATTAGCAAATTGAACTTTTAGCTTTTGTTAGCTGTTTGGACTCTCATTCTAATGACACCCATACACTGCAGAAGCTCCATTGGTTAGCAAATTCTGTAATGCTACATTCTTCTAAATCTGTTCTAATGAACAAACAAATAAACTTATCTACATTTTGGATGGCCTGATAGTGAGTAAATATTCAGCAATTTTTCTAATTTTAGGTGAACTAACTACATTTCGATGTTTGAATATCTCATCTTGTTGTCAACATTTTGTTAGAAAGACACATAAAACAGGACTTACTGTATTCAATTACTGCCACATTCGTAATATTACAGCACATTACAGTTGCTGCTTGAATGCGTTTGTTGTGTAAATAACGGAATTAGAAAATAAACATAATATAAAGATAGAAGGTCTGGGATTCAAAATCTTAACTTATAGCTGGAAATAAACATAGATTGCTGTCATTAAAGTAAGTGATAGACATCAAATACATTTTTCAACACAGCTTTGCACCTAAATTATTATGCTATAATTTGTTAAACAACTGCATTAAGTTAGATGCAAAATGCCTAATAGAAACATTTGCACTAAATATCATTAAACCTAATAGTTATGTCAGCGCACATCAGTGGTGCCCAGGGAAACCGTTGTTGTTGCTTCCCCACCTCCCTAATTTTCCACCCTTCTCTAGCACTTTTTGTGCCACAGTCGTGCAGCGCAAGTTTACAAAGTTGCCAAGAATTCATTCACTGTCTAATTGCCCCCTTAGGAGGCAGGTGTCGGGTTCAATCCCATCGAATTCCTGTATAATGAGTGTGAATGATGATGCTGGTCCAACTTCACAGAAAGGTCACACTATAATCCTCTTTTACAGAAACAAATGAAATTAATGAAAGCACTCTGTCTCACTGTGCAGTCCAGGAGTTGAGGAGTCTAGCGCGAACCCCTCCCCGAGTGTTTGTGATCCAAACAGCACTCGAGACTGATGGAATCATCAAATCAAATCACATTAGTTAGTTTAATAGCTGAGGATGTTGCAGTTGCAGGAATTTTCAAACAAATGTTGGTAGCGCAAAATGACACTGAGCGTAAATCGCATTATTTAGAGAATAGGAAACTCTAATTGAATTATTGATGCTCCTCGTCTGCGCAGCGAGCAGTTTAAGATGTTTAAGACTCAAAACAATCTATAAAAGTTGCTTCTCAGAAACTTTAATCAATAGTCTCAGACACAATATATGTTGAATATTTAGAGCGTTCCTAATATCATCAGTAAACAAAATGCTGATGGGAAAAAACTGGCAAGATCTCAGAAGACGTCTTCATAATGCTGCCTCTGCAATCTGCTTTATTGTACATTATTCACAAAAAACTAAAAAAAACTAAAAAAAAACAAGGTGTTCCAACATTAATATATACAGTTGTGTGTGTGTGTGTGTGTGTGTGTGAGTGTAGACTTACAAACACAGTATACATATATATTAATGGTCAGGTTGCATATTCACTATAGGATTTTACAGCATATTATTCTTGTCCTTTATATAACAGCATTCTCATGTAAGTGTTGTAAAATGTCACCTGGAGTCATTATGTGGTTATGGGCTAACATTATTTTCATGTACATACATCATTACAGTGTTGTAAACATCTTAAACCCACAACCAATAAAGTTAACCATGTTGTCAAAAACAAAACGCATATGATGGTTAGGTATGTTTTGAAGCAAGCGGCTGGTTTGACCTGGTTTGACCTGACTGGTGGTTTTTATTCATGTGTCAGACTACAATTCACAGCAGTTTTGAGCTGAAGTCAACATTAGAGACAACTTTTATTCAGATTATCAATTAACAAATACATATTCACATGGTTCCTTGCAGATTTTCATGTTATGTCCTCAAAACACGTATTCATTTATAATGCATTATTTGTAAAGTAATACATTTACATTTTTTGCATCACATAAGTAGTAGTTCCATATGAATGGATTTTCAGACTTTTTCAAACCTGATAGAGAATTAACCTTTTAATGACACTTCCTGGACATTTCATTTCCAAACTATGTACAACAACTAATCAAATAAAATGTTGCCACATTTTACACATCGGTTTCGGAGAAAACTGAACTTGCTTGTAGTGTGATTCACTAGAAACGTCACTTTTAAAGTGAATCATGAATCATGCAAGAACATGTTATTTAATTTTGCAGAAATGTCACCACATGCTTATTTTTTTCCAGTAAGAAAAGGATTGTTTTTAGCTGTATCAGAATTAAAGTGCATTCAAACAGTGAGAAAGCAACTGGAAGTCAAGCTATTCCAAAGCCAAATTATAGTAAGGAGCTTTATCTATTTGAGCAATTCACAAACCACAACAACCAATGGGAGCAAAGACACTGGAGTCAGCCTAACAGCAGAACAGAACTTCACTATCTATGGGCCATAATCTTGATCAAGTGTTTACAATTTAATGTCACATTTCCAAGCCTATTCCTTTCTCAAAATTGGAAATGTGAATTGGGGAATGACTAATGTGTTTCAGGAAATAACCAGTGGGGGCTTTGGGATCCATATATACCATCCCTGACTCATTACCAATGTTATGGAAAGCTGCTAATTTTAGATAATGAGACACACTTCTCACCAGGATTGTGGCCATTCAGTGACAGATGCAGGGGTTGTATGTGTGCATTTGCGTGTGCTGGGTTTCGATCGTGTGTTATGGGGCAAGAAGCTTTGGCGCAATTCCTGTTCCTCTCCCAGCATGTCGCGGAGCAGACATAAGCCACCTCCATCTGCCTATCACTGTACTCCTCCCTGCATCCCAAATGACAGATAAACACACAAGATGTTTCATTTAAATCATCAGTTTATCACTGCTCTGCTTTCTAATTAACACACAGGCGTGTGATGGATCTTTGGCCGAACGCGGCACATTCCGTACAGTGGCTCTGATGGCCGTTCTGAGATGGAGGAGTGGGCTTGTAACGACACTGTTGAGACCCACGGGTCTCCAGAACTCTTTCCATGCAGAAGCTGTGCGGTGAACTTTTCAACTCAAATGTAAACAAAGAAGGTGATGAACAAAACAGCAAAGGCGCCATTAGCTACAATTAGCAAAACAACTGAGACCCTTTTTTATTTCCATACGTAGGCAATTTTCGCACACTTTTTTTTTTTTTTACATAGAAATACACGTGCTGACAAATGAGTGGTTTTAAAAGATTAACAGGTTTAGGTAGTTTAGAACAAGCTAAATATAGCTGTTACAACACCTGTCTTGCACTTGCTTAAGAAAAAAAAAATAGTGGCGCTCCTCGCAAATACACCTTATCAAAGTCACCACAACCATTTTGTTTTCATGTGTAATCAGGGTGCTAAGTGGTTTCAAGTCTCCGGTGTAGCAGACCGTGTTAAATCCATGCCCGATATTTAATGAGGGCATACATTTATCCCTGCCTCTCAGTGTGAATTTTAAACACCTTAAGAAGTGCACACATGCTCTATATCAATTCAATGTGCCGAAGGATTCAATTTGCACATTTTCAGGGAGAGTACGGTCTGTGGAACTGGAGAAATGAAAGAAAAAAGACAAGCTCACTGCAAGTTTTATAGCAGGTGTTCTGCACACAGCAAGTACAATAATCGTTCTCAGCATTCAGTCAGGCACTAAAGAGCTAATACTGTTTTAATGTGGTGATTAAATACATTCACAATAAAGTGTACAGTTAATTTGTTTAGGAAAATAAAACTTAATATAATATAATATAAATATATTAATATAAAATATAAAAAGGGTGATTAGTCGCTTAATACTTTTAACTGATATTAATCACAATATATGCTGTTTATGTAAATTTAAATACGTTTGTGCTTATTAAGACTTTTTTAATTACTGTTATTTATTTATTTTTAAGGATACATTAAATTTATCAAAAGTGATCATGAAAATATTTGTAATGTTAGAAAATATTTATATTTAACAAATCCTGGAAAACGATTTCCACAAAATATTAAGCAGCCAACTGTTTACAACACGGATAAAAAAAAAAAAAAGTCCTGATTGTAACTTAAATAATGTACCGATAAAAGCAATATATATATAAAAAATTGACTTCTTTTAGAGAGGAATCTTGACAGATAGGTGCCATCCTGCTAACCTTTTCAACAGGCCAAAGTGTTGAGTAATGATAATAGTTAGATATAATTGCTTATCCATATTGAGTCCAGATGGCCCTGCTGCCCTGGCCTCTTTGACAGTGTCCTCATCCCAGCAACAGCAGCCACGTATGGACATCACTCAAGGTGAGTGCTTACATATGTGAAAGGTAACACTGTACCAAACGGTCAAGAGTTGACACATCTCAAGATATGCTCACTGTACATAATCTGCTGGGTACACTGTTTAGCCCAGACACTGTCAACAATACATTACAATATAATCATACAATATCCATTATAGTGCCTGCAATGTAAACACAACAAAGGCTCTTAACCTCCCCAATATTGGAGAGATGTAAAGTATTCCATCACCTAACTAAATAAAAGAAGAGAAGTGGAAACGCATTCAGTAGTTAACTTGTCAGAGTAATCTGAGTGCAACCCCGCAGGGAGCCGGCCAGTGGCATTTTCTCTGCCGTTTGTTAGAGGCGAGTGAGTTTACATTTTGATTTAATAAGGCCCAAAGGCATGGCCCGAAACAAGAATCAATCTTTATCGAATAGAAAACTTCTGAAATATATACACTATTGCCGTATTTGCCAGTCAATAAAGGGATAGTTCATGAAAATTAAAAATCTGTCATAATTTATTCACCATAATGTTGTTCCAAACCTGTTTGACTTGGAATGCAAAAGATGAATTTAACCTGGCCACTTTTATTAATATAATGAAAGTGAAAAAGGAATTTGGTGGTCAAGCTCCAAAATTGCATAAAAAGCACCATAAAAATGACCCAAATTACTTGTTTTCTGAAAGGAAAAATGGAAGAAATTTAAATCTACAGCACTTCCTTGGTGCATGGTTTAATGGAACGTTCCTTCAAATTCTAAAATAATAGTATATAGGTTTAAAATGACATGTATGTGAGTAAATAGTTATAGAATTTTATTTATGGGTGAACTTTCCCTTTAATGACGCCCATATCAATGTCTGCAGTTAAAGCTGAAACATCAATAAACAGGGAAATAAAGAAAAATGCCAGTACATTGGTTATTAAAGTTCAAAATGTTATAAGACTTTATTCTTTATTTGTTCGATCGTAAACTAAGCTCTTTATTTCATCCTTTCCTCTAATATTGTGACACTGTAAAGGTCACAAATTACAACAATATAACAAAAATAATCTCACCATATTTCCTGATAGGGCAGAGACTCAACCATATCAGTCAGCAATGCTTCACAAGATCAAAGAACCCTTTATAAATATAATTAGAATGCAATGCAAATCTCTGCGTGAACATGATTTTTAAATGGGCCAATGATCTAATTTATTTTATTAATTCAAATTGAACCGGTGCAATTTATTTGAATATAAATGATGTCATTTATTCAAATTCATCAGACTCTGAAATTGGAAAAAAAGGTGAAGATTAAGATCCATATTGGATGATTGTCTTTGTAAACAACCGCCATATGGATTTACAACAATTTAACATTTGCATTCAATCTCTGATATATCCACAAGCTTGTCTGAAGATTGCTCTCACCACCATTTCTGGGATATCCATAATTGATTTCAGTCTGCCCCAAATATATTTCTATTTCAGAATAATTTTGCAGCACATTGGTTTTTGATTGGCTGTCTAGTAAGCATTCCTGGATTGAGTCACACCTAATCCAGAAAATATTGAATCATAAATGTTGAAACCAGTGTCCATGAATAACTAACTATAAGTAATGACACAAGAAACTTCACATCTCAGTAGCGTGACAGAAGTTCAGTGAACAGTCTCACCAACAACTCTCCCTCTCACATATAGCAAAGAAAAGTTTATTGTAGTGAATTGGTAATAGTGAATCTTCAATGATGCTCTGTCTTATTTGTGGCATTTGAATACCCAGTTCATTTAAATGAAACATAAACCTTCCTCGTGCTTATATGTAATGATGGAAAGTCATCCATGCATGTGCTGCACTCATCATCAAAAACTGAATTCATAATGTTTAATCAAAATGTCAAAGCTTGATCTTTTGTTGAAACAACAGACTTCTCTCTGGTAATGCTGAACCAAACATTTTGTTAAGCCCCGCCCCTTTTAAAATAATATCAACTCTAACAATCAAGTCCATGCCCTACTTTCTTTTCTGACTCAGATGTAATGAAGAACAAATCTGCTGTTACTTCTGTCAACTATACTTCCAATTATGATTAGCAAGCACCATCTATTGACACACAAGACTGCATGATGTAGGTATTTTGGCTCCTTGTACACATTGGAGAAATAGTTATTTGTTTTACAGATCAAGGTAGTGTTTGCTTCATGTAGCCCCGCCCACCTTAAAATCTCATTGGTCCAAAAATCACACAACATGTGATCATTTCAGCAAGGAACACATAAATTGTCACATCTTGCAGCAGACCAATCCCTCATACCTGGAAACTGATTGTGTCACACTTGGTTAGGACACAGTGTCAGAGGTGTCCGTCATGAAATATGATAGATAAAGAAAGGCAATAATAAAGCTCACAGCTGGTCATGTTTCTCCTTCATATGATTAAGCTGGAAATGTTGCCTTCTCCAAGAAAGACCTCTTCAATGAAATGTCTATTGTGTCTTTTTATCAGGTGAAGGGGCCACAGACTGAGAGGGTCCACTAGGTATTGATTGCGATAAGATTAGGAGAGTACTGGTCTTGACCTGCTCTAAAGGCACTCCATCATATTTACCAAATGGCGTTATTTGTACGACGCCTGCTTAGGAATGAAATAGACTGGGAACAACAAAGCCGTCAGCTCTCAAGGGTGTGCTGTCGAGATGGAAGAATCCAGCAAAAACAACAGGGAGATTTCATCACACGCATGCATTACAGCCCTCCTGAGACTGAGAAAAGCGGGACGCCTGCTTCTCGAAATTGGCGTTTCTTGATTTACACAATCGCGCTTAATGCTGAGTGTGCTTTTCCTCGCTTTTTTTTTCAGCACGTCTATGGGTTTCAGGCTGCCAGGGCGTAACCGCCTGTTGTCCTGTCAAACCCACGTAATACAGTGTGAGGAATGCAAGACGCAATCCGGTTAAATACCTCGGTGACAAATAAATGTATTGTAAAGGGGGAATTAATTCAGCGCTTGTACGACATGTGTCCTTATGACAAATAAGGGGGACATTTGTCAGTCTGTAGCACAGATGGCCCTGCTAGAGCACTTGACAAATTACCCCCACCTTAACTTTACTGGTTGCTTGAGCGCGGGGAGCCGAGCAATGGCATTGTTAATCTGCAGCATTTGGCAATTCAAACTGCTTTCAACCAGCTCGACGGAGAACCGCCTTGCTTTTAATGACCTAAAAACTGTCTCCTATTATTCATGCCAACCATCCCGGCAAGCATTCTGGTGCTAATAACTAATTTAGCTACAAATGACAAGCCATTTGGATTTGAATACTACACATTTGTGTAAATATTTTATGTACTTGGGTTGTTACTTTGCTTGATCCTGACACAAGCGGGCTTGTTACTAGAGCTACAGTACGTTTGGTGTTTTATGACCATGCGTCTGGTTCCCTTGGACGGGTCATTCCCTTCAGTGTCAGATGATAGTGTGGATAACCTCAGGGAATGGCCACTTAAATGGGCTTAAGAGAGATGCAGCTTTATGTAGGGGAGCTAAACAATATCTCAAAAAGTGGAAATGTCCTAGTTGGTCTATAGTATGCAGTCATCATCAATTGTTAATGAGACAAATTATTACACTGTAACTCTGAAGAAGGGAAACTGCATTTAGGCCACTATAAAGATAAAAAGATTACTCCATAGTAATGGCAAAGTAAGGAATGATGCTATTAAGTTAATGGGATGGTTCACTCAAAAAAAAATAAAAAAAATAAATAAATGTCATCAGTTTTACACCCTATATACATACAGACTGTCGTGCCACATGATCCTTCAGAAATCATTCTAATATGCTGATTTTGCTCTCAAGAAACATTTAATATTATTGTCAATGTTTAAAACAGTTGTGCTGCTTAATATATATATATACATATACATTATATATATATACATATACATTATATATATATATATATATATATATATATATATATATATATATATATATATATATATATATATATTTGTTTGTTTGTTTTTTTGGAAACTGTGCTACATTTTTGTCAGAATTCTTTGACAGTTAGAAACATTAAACAGCATGACAACATTTGTTTGAAAAATTCAATTCAATTCAGTTTAAGGCATCCTGGCAGAATAAAAGTATTCCTAAAATATTTTTTTATAAATCAATACATACACAAACTGCATAATTGGTTCTTCAGTGATTCTTTGGGGATTTTGAGGTGCTCTCTATAATATATATATATATATATATATATATATATATATATATATATATATATATATATATATATATATATACGTTATCATTACTTTTATTATAAATTAAAATTAAACATACTGTAATGACCAAAAAAGGTGTAAGCTGCTCCAAAAGCCTTTGGTTATTTTGCCTACCCTTTTAACATATTTTACTAACGAGTAACACTATTCTCATTTGATTTTATTTGTACAAAATATAAACAGCTTCCAGATAAACAGAGACGTTTCGCAAATTGTATGTACATAACTACAAAAAAGTACACTTTGTACATATTTTTTAAATATTAGTAACTGTCCTTATTCTTATTAGTATTTTAAACGTACATTCTCTTCACACTTCATACCATATTAACTGTATTCTTTAGGATTTTCCCCATATTATTCTGCCCCCTCTATGACTGGTTATTCATACTGCCATAGACATCTGCTTCTTATTGTGATTTGGCCAATGTCCATGGCACAATGTGGTGTGGCTGACCATGTGTTCCTGATTTATCGATTTATCGAATAATGAATCCTCCTAATTGGCCTTGTTTTACATACAGGTTCTTAAATACATCAGCTGTAGTGTCAGGATCAACACAATGGCAAGATTTTGCTGAAGAAAAATATCTATTTTTACTGCAAACAGTGGTATTAACAACCAAATCGTGCAAATTGCGTAACAATGAAAAAATCTAAAGTCCCATTTAAAGCACTTGCCTCATAGAGCTTGACTGTTGTGATGAGTAAATTTAAGATTCAAGAATGTTATCCGTCAAATACATGATTATATAGAGAATGTATAACCAGCAGTGAAATGTGAGTCAGGACCACTCCATGGACAGTGCAATTATTAAAGAATACAACACAGAGGAAAATATACATAAATATAGGTATGAAAGAATTAAATAAAAGTAAATGATAAAAATATAAGAATAAAATAAAAAATAAAATGTATACTGTAGAATAAAATATAGAATAGGAAATTAAATGTGCATAAAAGTATACTGTAGTCTTAAATATTAAGATTAAATATTAACACAGGAATGTACAAGAGGCGAATGTGCAAACAAGTTGTGACACTGTCAATATTTCAATATGAGGTAGAGAATAATTAATTTCTTACCGATTAAATGATTATCAAGTAGAGAAATTTGGATATTGAGAGGCTGGTTTTAGGAGCCTGATGTTCTGTGGCAAGAAACCTAAGTCTCTCAGTTTTTGCCATCAGGCTACAGAAGTGCTTACCAGATGGCAACAAAGTGAAAAGAAAGTTACTGGGGTGTTTGGAGTCCTTGATGATTTTAACAGGTTTGCTTTTGCAGAATTTCATGTCCTGCAGCGAGGGAAGAGCAGACCCTGAGGTGTGCTCAGCTAAGTGCACAACTCTCTTCAGGGTTTTGTTGTCTTGACTGGAGCAGTTCCCATACCACACTGATATGGGGCTCTTCAGTTCAGGCTGATGGACCTGGAGATGAACTGGCCTACCTTCACCACTTGAGGTCTGCCAGTGAGGAAGTCTTGAATCAAGTCGCAGAGTGAAGAGTTCAGACCAAGGTTTATGAGTTTAGAACCAAGCTTAATGGGACTATAGTATTGAAAACAGAGTTATAATCGATAAATAGCAGCTTTACATAGTTCCTGTTGATGCTGTCAATGTGCTTGAGAGAAGATGGCAGGACGTGAGAGATGGCATCTTCAGTGGATCTATTAGGGCAACAGGCAAACTGAAGAGGTCCTAAAGTATTTGGGATGGAGGTGTAAATGTAGTTCTTTACCAGTCTCTCACAGAACTTCATGACTATACAGATGTGAGGGCAACTAGGCAATAGTCTTTCAGACAAGAATCTTTATTGTTCTTAGTCACAGGGATGATGACAGATTTTTTGAAGGAGTTGGGAACAATTGAGGTAGCAAAGGGCTCATTAAAGATGGATGTAAAAAAAACAGCGAGTTGATCAGCGCAGGATCTCAGAACACGGCCAGAAATCCCATCAGGTCCGGCTGATTTCCTGATATTCACTAGCTTTAGGGCCCTCCAAACCTCATCCTCTTACATGATGATTACATGATTATTGCTGCTTTGACTGCTGCTTCCTCGCTTGACTCGCTGATCAGCAGACTCATGCTGCCTTTGATTGTTTTCAAAGCGGCCGTAGAAATAGTTTAACTTGTCAGCCAGCAATGCATCTGCTCTCACCTCAGCTGAGGATAATTTTTTTCCAATGGCACAGATGGTCCTTAGTCCCTGCCACATGCGTCGGGAGTCATTGAGCAGAAAAAAATTAGACTCTATTCCCTGTATCGGAGTTTGGCAGCTCTTACTGCGCAATCGGAGAGCATAGCACGATGGTTTGTACTTGTTTATGTCACCCGACAAAAGTGCGTTTGTTTACCGTAGCACGGATTGATCTGTCCACCACAAGTTTCTGATTAGAGAAGGTCCTTATAGTTATTGTTTCAGCTGCTTGCTTGGCTAACGTGTCTACAAAGCTTAATGGTACATCAGTGAACTCACTGACGTCATACAAATTTGCCCGAAACATGTCCCAGTCTACGTCATCAAGAGTCGCATGTAGCATTGCTTTTGATTGGGAGGACCAGCGCATTATTACTCTCTGCATGGGTTGGGGGGGGGGGGGGTTCTTGAACAAGCCTTTATTTATATTCCGTTATGAGGAAAATGGCAACATGGTCCAATTTGCCAATAGCCGTTAGTGAGCGGGCTTTGTAGGCAT
This sequence comes from Carassius auratus, assembly GCF_003368295.1. NCBI lineage: Eukaryota > Metazoa > Chordata > Actinopteri > Cypriniformes > Cyprinidae > Carassius > Carassius auratus. Next base: position 128,863 of record NW_020527534.1, on the reverse strand, counting down.
TCTTAACCTGCAAGTAACAATGATCCAGTGTATTCTGTCCTCTGGTTGGATAGGATACATGTTGATAAAAGTTTGGCATTACCTGCCTGAGGGTTGGCTTTGTTAAAGAGCGATGATAAGAGCAGCGACAAGATGTTTGTTGACATAGCCGCTGAGCGCATCGTGAAGCTTAAACAAAGCTTGTGGTGGAATGTAAACAGCAGTAATGATGATCAATGAAAACTCCCGGGGTATATAGTATAAGATAAGGCATGACAGAGTGGAGATATTCCTGGGGTCACACCATTTCTGGTTAATCATGAAACACACTAGAGATTGGACATTGGCGAGCAGAATGCTCGGTAGAGAAGGACTGTGAGCTCTTTTCCTGAGTCTGTTGCGAATCCCAGCGCGTTTCCCACTGTGTTTCTTGATCCTTCGCCTCTGGTTATTCAAGTGGCCATTGTTCATCTCTACATTCCAGAGAATCTCAGATGGCCACGATGGGTTGGAGGCAGAGGTGTCAAGTAATGAAGTACAAATACTTCGTTACTGTACTTAAGTAAAAATGTGGGGTATCTATACTTTACTTGAGTAATTATTTTTCAGCCGACTTTTTACTTCTACTCCTTACATTTTCACGCAAGTATCTGTACTTTCTACTCCTTACATTTTAAAAATAGCTTCGTTAATGCTATTCCATTCCGGCTTGTCATCATTAAAAAAAAAAAAAAAAAAAAAAACCTATCCAGATAAATCGCGCCATCCGGAAGCAGTGAATTTGATTCTGGTTGGATGAGAAGTATAAACATATACCATTCCGACACCCTATTGGTTTGTACGCGATCCATCGCCCCTGCACATGACACAGACAAATCACATCACACTCCAGCAAGGACATAGCCAGTTTTGGGTTCGTTTATCAAAAAATATGTTTCTTAAAAGTAGGGTTGGGTATGGAACCGGTATCTTATCGCCTCAGAGTCAGTCCGCTTAAATTTGATATGAAACCGGCGTCAGACCGGTCTCCTCCCCGTCTTTCAGCGCGCTCTTCAATCCACAGACCGCGGCGGAGCAGCGCATGCGCACTTAAACACAAACAGAGGACACAAGGGGCCCTATTTTAACGATCTGAAACGCAAGTGTCAAAGCGCGAAGCGCAAGTAACTTTGTGGGTGGGTCTCGGCGCTGTTGCTATTTTCCCGGCGGGATAAATGGCTCTTGTGCCCGGCGCAAATCTAAAATGGGTTGGTCTGAAGTAGCTTCATTATTCATAGGTGTGGTTTGGGCGTTACGTGAAATAAACCAATCAGAACTTCATCCAACATTCCCTTTAAAAGCAGGTGCGCAAGTTCCATTATGGATTGCTATTATTATGGCGTATTTACCAGGCACACGCCAGGAGCGGTTCACAGCCGAGGAGACTGATGTTCTTGTAAGAGCAGTGAAAGACAGAGAACTTGAGTTGTATGGGGATGGGAGAAACCCACCCAAAATAGCGTCGGTTAAACAGGCGTGGGAGGAAATAGCCACAATTTGTCAGATGTCCTTATATACACATATGTCTTGCCACTATTTGGCCAACAGGTCTGATCCTTAATTACTACAATTAGCCTGAATAATTTGTAAGCTAGATTTATGCCTATTTTTTTCTCATCTTGGTGGCACACCACAATGATTTCCGTCATCTCACGTGTTAATATTTTTTAGTGTAACAATTTATGAATTGCAAAAATAACTGTTGCATCTGTGTAGATTACATGAGCAAAGTGTATGCACGTTGTGCACGCTATACATTATGGTCAAGCATGCGCCCTTAAAATAGCATAATGAACAACGCGCAACTCGCCACTGACTTTAGACTAGGTTTTTTCTGGTCAGTGGCACAATTGTTTAATGGAACAGCAAAATAGCACCAGGGATCGTTTGCGCCAGAACACGTCTCCTTTTTTGCGCTGAACCGCCCAGGGAGCGCAAGTTCATTCACTAGTTTAGCGACGTGCTTCTGTGGAGGGAAAAGCGCGCTTTGCGCGGGTGCAAAATAGGAATGACACATGCGTCGGTGTACAAAGTCAATTGCGCTGGGTGCAAGATAGGGCCCAAGGTATGTGTTTATCGATAGATTGTTAGAATATCCGTATCTGTGCAGTTCTTTGTCATAAATACGGTTTACAAAAGGTCACGAAGAAGCAGTCGCTTTCTCATCTACTGTAGTTTTCGCTTGTCACCGCTCATCATTAAACAGCTGTTTCCTCCAGCGATAATCTAGCCCTTAACACATATGAACGAACACATACTTTAATTACACTTATTTATATATACTTAATTTAATCATACGTACTTTATACATACACGGACTACTGTGCAAAAGTCTTAGGCACGTTAGTTTCACTTAAAAAAATGGTGTTCGGCCAGTTATTTATATATTTTGCTGTAGTGTGTCAGTAGAAAATATCAGTTTACATTTCCAAACATTCATTTTGCCATGGTCAAACTGCTTGTGCATTCAAAATCGCACTAGATTATTATAAAAATTAATGGCAAACTGATATTTCCTACAGACACACTACAGCAAAAGATGTAAATAACTGGCTTAAACCCCTTTTTTGGGGTGAAAATACTACTTTTTCTTTTCCATAAGACTTTTGCACAGTACTGTATTTTAAAAACGACATTGTTGCTACTTTATAAAGAATGACCATACAGTAATTCACAGAACTGATTAAAGACAGAGACAGACAGCACTCATCTTAACTAAATATCAGAGTGAGTGACAGATACAGTAGAAACATTATGTGTGCTTTTGTATTAAATAATGACATATTGTGAAATACATTTATTAGCCTTAGATTAAGGGAAGCACAACTTGGGAAATGAGAGCATCCAAGGTGAAAGCTATGGATTTATTTTAAATATTTGTAATGTTCTTTAAAGTTATCCATAGTTTTTTTTTGAGGTTCTTTTTTTTAAAAAGTATCGGTTCAGGCACTGCTTAGGCGCCAGTACCGTTTTAAAAGTATCGAAAAGGCAATGGACCCTACTTAAAAGTTATTATTTCTCACTGGCTCATTTACCAAATGGGTGCTTTCTCTTCCTCCTCCACAAATTAAGCTACTGTAGGTAGTTCGATAGCGAGACATTTTAATAAATTATCATTTGCGATTGATGATGCGATTGACAATGTTGTGATAAGGCTTTACCAACTTTGTAACTTGTTACCCCCCGAACACTGGACATAGCAGACGTATGTACCGCATACAATAATCTATCAATCAAGAAGGTATCAGGATTATGAGTTATTTTGCATTTTTAGTTTTTGATTAATCACTTGGATTAATCATTAATTTTGACAGCACTATAATGTTTATTGTATATAGACAACCATACAAGAGTAATTGTTTCTTAGCCTGCACTAATGTTCTTGTCCATTGCCCTCGCAGATTCCTGCAGCTAAGCTTGGATGTACATTTACATTCCATTAAAGGTTATTGATGACATGCCTCTGAAGTTTGACTTTTTGCACCATAACAATACTTATGGGCAACTAGTCATCATATCTCTAGTCCTTTAATGTATTTGCATTGTACTAAAAGGCGTTAATTTTCAATGGGCATATATGCGGCTGAAACAGATAGCCTAGTGCATCCCAAATTTTTCAACATGAACATTTTCTTAAATTTTTTTTTTTTTTTTTTGAGGAGGTGTGGTAGTGCATAATAGGCCCTTGTGGCAGGGCCCAAGCTTTTGTTCTTAATGGCATTTTTTCCCTTTTATTACTTTTACTTTTATACTTTAAGTAGTTTTTTAAACCAGTACTTTTACACTTTTACTTGAGTAAAAAGCTTGAGTTGATACTTCAACTTCTACAAAAGTCTTTTTAAACCCTAGTATCTATACTTCTACTTGAGTAATGAATGCCAATACTTTTGACACCACTGGTTGGAGGATAAAGTGTCCTGAAACAGTGAAGCTGTGTCAATGTCCAAAAGTGTTCCTTTGTCGTAAATTATCAGGGCAGATATTATATGTGTTAAGGGAGAAAGCAAAAGTAAGTAAAAAAGTAAATGAAAGCACAATCTAAGCAGAGCGACCTGGACGGCGTCCAAACTCAGAGGCACCATCTTGGAACATATAAATAAGATGCAGGATTGTAGCTGAAATTCTCAAGAAATACTCCTCACTAAAGCAACTATTCAGTGAATCCACTGTGTGGTTTTTAGATGTTCCCTACCTAATTAAGCATCTCATCAACATATTTGCTTTTGTAAAGAGTGATTTCCACAGATAGAAAGACACAGCAATGATTTCCGAGCTCAGTAAACTGACTCCAGATAAGAGCTGTGTGTCTTGTCTATGCGTCCCATTGAAGTCCTTCACTATGTCTTTTAATTGACTCTGCATATATCATTAATTCCTAATTGGCTGTTAGCGAAGCACTCCGTCTTCATCAGTGATACAAGGATATTTAAATGGAATAAATCAAATGGATATCTTCCCTTTAAAGAAAAACATATTTATTATCTTTCTCTTTATCCAAAAAGTACACTTTATTGATAACTAATATATAATTAAAACAGAGTCTGTATTTACATTAACAGATATCTTCAGCCTCCACTGACAATTTTTGTTAATACTTTTCTTATTGTGTAAGTGTGGATCATTGTGATTTATATCAAACTGGTGCCAGTGATTTTAAACCATCAGCATATTTGATGATGTTTCCTCACTTGCAATGGTGTTTTTCAATCAACTTTTTAATCAAGATCATCAAGATTTTAAATTAAAAGTTCCTTTATTAATATGAGGTCATAATAAAATAAAAGAAGAGATGCTCTGATGCATTTAAAAAAACTCTTTTAAAAGCATTTCACACCAAAGGGTCTGTCATCACAAAGAGATGTAACACTCAAAGGGCAATATTTGCAATATCATAACACTAAGATCTTTTTATTACTCCATGAAGTGACACTCCAAGTTCCTCTGCCAATCCACGGGAGTGCCATCATCGAGGAGCTTTGTTTATGCAAAAGAGGAACACCCAGCTGATATTCACTTTGAACATTTCTGTAGAAAGGATCTGGTCCACCCAGCTCAAAGTTCCACAAAATACAAGACTGGAATGTGGAATCAGAGGTACATGTGCTCTGGTTCTTGAGTCTGAATTCAGATAGAGCCTGAAGCATGTAAGCATTCTTACTAAAGATTGCATCAGAAAACAATAGTGCTTCAGTTGGTGGGAAAGTCTCCTTAGAGGAAAAAAGAGACCCAGCTTGGCAAGCTCTCATTCACCTTTTAAGAGTGAGCCATGTTAAGAACTCAAAACATTTGATTTCCCTACCAAAACCGGTGAAGCCTGGTTCATCTGAGCCAGAACTGACTCTTTTGCTCAATAGTTGCAACATCAACTTCTTACACCTTCTTACAATGATGTTAAAAGCACCATTGGGGATGGAACCATGGCTAACCCTTGTTTCAATCTGTCAAGAATTGAGATATGCCTTTCAGTTCAACTAAGTATGTAGTCCATCATAAAAACACACACACAAAATGTAAAGATATCTTAGGCAAAATCCTAGCAATGGTCCGGAAGAGTCATAGCAATTAAATTAACCTTGATGTATCATTGACCAAAACTACTTTATTCCTAAAGATGTTAAAGAAGTTAAAAAAAAGACAAAAGGCTGTGAGATAATGATCTCATTAAACTGTTCAGTGAAACATCTCCTTGATTCCCTGAGAAATAGGCTAAAAAATAAATAAAGATAAACTTCAAGGAGAGGGACGATGAGGTTGCTTTCCAATGACTCACATTACAATGAATTTTTAAATGATAGAGTACACATGCCACCTCAAAGAAAACAAAACATCCAACAGCTCAGGCCTTATGAATTATAAAAACCTCCCTGTCGTCAAGTATCCTCCCATTCCTTCATTAAAACTCAGACTTTAAATTCATTAAACAACGTTAAAGAAAAAGATTCCATCGGTAACTTGGACACTGCATTCAGATCTGATATTTTTAAGGCTAAGGTCATTCATTTTGGGATGTTTTTAGAAATCAGTGACTAAGAAATCAATCAAATTTGATGATGAGCTTAAAAATCAGTTGCACAAGTGCTTTAAATTAAGATATTTTGATCGGCTAAACACATTTAAACCATCTTAAGACCAACTTACAGATTTAGGCTGGTTTAGCTGTTATATAAAATAATTATTCAGCAAGGATGCACTGAATTGATTAAAAATGACAGTAAGTGATTAAGAAAAAAGAAAAAAATCTTTCACATAATTTCTGTCTTGTTTCACATAATTGCTGTTCTTTCAAACTTATTCTAGCATTCAAAAGTGACCCATTACGAGCCGCCTTTATCCATTCTTTGATTTTACTTCTTCTCTCTCTCTCTCATCACTTCAGTCTGAATGTGCTTCAGCCACTCTGATGACATGTGAACAACTGCAGTCTGTTTTCAAAACCCTGGCATCGGGTAAATTGGCTTTCTGGAGAAATGATGGCAAGAATGTGATTCAAACCTCATCTTGATACTAAGTGTGGAAGCTGACTGGAGAGTTATTGAGCCCAAAGGGCCGATCTGGCTTCTGGTCTTTTGCTCTTCTCTGTTTTATCACACACTACAGGGACCTGTTGATGTGTATGTATAACTTATTTCACCTTGTGGCGAGTGGGGCGGTGCAGAGAGGCGTGGGAACGAGGAGTGAGGCCAGGTGTAGTGATTGAAGATGAGCTACACCTGCGCCCCACCGCCAGTATCGAGTCCCACGTAGGAGATGGAAGGATATAAAACTGGAGCGACTATAGTGAAGGACGAGAGAGGACCAGGCCTGGGACATTATTTTATGTTTGGAGGGACGCGCTGCTGAAGATCCCTCGCCGCTGTGGTGAATCCGCGGTGCCCTCGAGCTGGCGAGGTATGTGCCGCCATGGACGCTCGAGGCGGTGGGCTGGAGCGAGTTGCCGGGGACGGGCGAGCTCGCTGCTGGCCGCCTACGATATGGAGGGGCGGCTGCCGTCCGTGAGGGAGCGGAGGAGTCGGCGCTGTTCGCCAGGGGGCCGGAGCCTGCTGCCTCCGCGAAGGAATCCGGAGGGCAGGGAACGGGGGACTCCTGCCGGCTGCCCAAAACCGGAGGAGCCGTCGCCGTCCACCGGGTGGCGGAGGAGTGTCGTGCCGTCCGCCGAGGGCCGTCCAGTGCCACCGCCGGGCACCGCGGAGGAGATCACCCAGCTGGTGGAGGGCCGAGCAGCAGTGCGTCTGCGAACCGGATTTTTTATTTTTATTTTTTCTCTCTCCCCTCTCTCGTCCCTGTCGCTCCTCCTTCCATCTCCTTTTCTCTCGCCTCGTCTGTCCTACCCCCAGGTTCCTGCAGGTCCCCGTGAGCGGTCCCCCCCGGAGGGAAGGGGGAGGGTTGGGGTAGAGCGCAGTCTCGAGGGTACCCCCTGGCCTGCGAGGGGCGATGGGGGTATGTGGCGAGTGGGGCGGGGCCGAGAGGCGTGGGAGCGAGGAGTGAGGCCAGGTGTAGTGATTGAAGATGAGCTGCACCTGCTCCCCACCGCCCGTATCGAGTCCCACGTAGGAGATGGAAGGATATAAAACTGGAGCGACTATAGTGAAGGACGAGAGAGGACCAGGCCTGGGACATTATTTTATGTTTGCTTTTTATTTGCGCGCACCAGTCGTCCGCGAGGGGCTGGTGCGCTGTTTTGTATTTATTTTGTGATTATTAAAATGCCTTTTGATTGTGCGCCGGTTGTCGCCTCCTTCTTCCGGATGATTAGGAAGTTTTTATCTACTAACACCACAGCCACATTTACAGCAATTGAAATTGTCACACACTAGAAATATACATATGCTTTTCAGTCCCTATCAATCCAGACTAAGAAAGCATGGCTACAACAGGGCTGTGACTTTTTTTTTTTTTTTTTAATCAGCTGTGACTGTAAGTGGTCAGTGGGATACTGAAAGGTTTTTCTATCAGAAAATGCACAGATATGTTTACTAGGTGAACTGCTTCTTTAAAATACTGTAAAAGACAATGTTAGTGTAACACATACATTGAAGAAATTCAAGGATATGGTTTCACACAAACAACTAATTATATGATTTCATCTAACACACACACACAGACAACTAATTACATGTCCACCACCGATATTCCCACTGGAACACCACTATAAGCAGTTCAGCAGTGGGAGAAGATGCCATCCAGGTAGAATTTCTCTTTCATTGACAAAACTATAATAAAGTTATCTTCCTGCAGAAGCTTTATCATCACTTTAGTTTTTAAGTTAACCTATTCAACCCCAATTCACACTCAGTGATAGTTTCACAATGCCTGTAATCAAACCTACAGCGAAGGATGACAGGATGCCATGATTTGAGAACAGAGATCTAGCAGCACGCAGAGGCCATTCCTGTAAACACTGGTTTGAGAAAGTGCCAACGCAACAACGTGTTCAGAATAGAGCTTTTTTTGAATGGGGGCCAAAGCCTACAAGGACTGTTTATTCACTAGGTTGGAATAAACAGTGTTTTCAGGGATAATGGGGGCTGTATTACCGTTGGGAATGTATATCTATATTAAGGGGCTCTATTTTAGTAATAATACACAATAACAGTAGTTTTACAAATCATATATCTCGATTCAAAATACCTCTAATCATAGAATATTCCTTTCTTTGTCTTTTTGACTTTTTTGTTATGTGTAACCTCCAGAGGTGAAATCAAGTATTTATTTCTCAACAGCAACAACAAACAGAAATGCACTCTACCTTATGGACACATGCGATTATTCATCTCATTTCCATACTGAAGGATCCCATTAATTTTCAGAATGAGGTGGACACAATTTCAACTCCTATTCCCCAACATATAATGTGTCCTGGAAAAGCAATATAAAGAGGAAGGGGTAAGAGGGCTCAGTTACTGAGAAATAAATTGATAAAGAGGGGACTTTACAGAAAGAGAGGGAAAACAACCATTGTAAGGGCTTTTCTGTGCTTTTCAGAGGGCATTTCAACAGAAAGTAGGGAAATAAATTATTTCCCTCAATTGAGCAAGTTATTAAACTTAAGAATTGAAAGATAGTTCTGTCTGAAAATACAGAAATGTCATCTATTCCATTACTCCAGTCATCAGTGCCACATGATCCTTCAGAAATAATATTTTAAATATTTGCAGCATAATATATATATATATATATATATATATATATATATATATATATATATATATTTACGAAAGTGTTAAAAACTTTATATGATTCATTTACATAAAATTGTTCCCTTTATCTTTGATTTATTGGTTTGTTGAATCTTTATATAATATATCATATACATTATATGTATCAGCAAACAAAGGGAGAGATGGAGCATCTCCAATTTCTGCCAGAAATTGGACTGTACCATCATTGTTCAATCTGAGGGGGACCTTTTACTTTATTTATTTTAATTAGTTTTCTTTTTTGTAAATTAATGCTGTAGAGCTGCTTTTAAATAAAATCAATACTGAGGACAATAGATCATGACCTTCTGGACCATGTTGCACATTCGGTTCTTATTGTTATTCAGGACAATAATATTGAGTGTTTGAATGCATTAAAATTCCCACTAGAAAAAGATACTGGCTTTATGTTTTGCCTCTGACTCAATGCATTCTCTATAATTGTTAATTATGACTCAGTTGTTTTGGTACTCCATATGCATTACACTACATGTCATTTATAATTAATGGTTTCAAATAAAGGAACTCAGATCATTCTGAGAATCCATTGCTAAAGCAATTGAAGCATGCAGTGCATGCAGAGTATTAGAATACAGCAATAGTGAGCCAGAGCAAAACCATCCATTCATCATTCTGTTAAGACCCTCCATATTTCCTGCTTTAACAAACCACGGATCTGCATTCAGGGAGAGCAGAAGGAAGAAGGAGCAATAGGCTTATTGCACTATGTGAACGATTTGTACAATTATTTTTTACCAGATTGATCATTATTTGATAACTGGCCTGAAATAAAGTCATTACCCCGAGATCGATTTTCTCATCTTGGAGGAATGTACTGTAATGTGCAGTGTAATGCTATTAGCAGATCTAGTAACATAGTGAGAGGTTAAAGGGCCAAAGAACTGACATATGTAATCAACCACCTGCACAAGAATCTGCAGCTTTGTGCCAAACACATCGCAACCTGTGGGCAATCCTGCATCAGTTTCTGATGAATCAGCCTCATTAGAGTCAAATCTGAGCCATGTGATACATGCAATGCTTTTGCTATAGACGATTGGACACCCAAATCACCTAGAATATGTTGCTAGAAATTGTATTTGCTCATCATGTTACTCTTCAGCTACTTTTACTCAGAAAGGATACTGTTTGCTGATTGTCTGATGCATATGAACACTGGATACCACTTTCTTGATCTAATTAGCTCTAATCTGAATGGCTGACTGGGAAGTCCTTCTGGGAGGAAAGTTGTGTTAAGAGCCAATCAAACCGAAAGTGTTTTTCAATGCAAAACATTGTGAACAGTGGAATGAGGAAAAATGCACGTTTTAAAAGTTGAACTTCTTTAACTAGAGTGCTGCATTTTTTAGATTGAAGTGTCATGCATGATACACTGCGAAAGATGCAGCAAAATAAAAATAAAAACCGTGATGTGTAGGGCAGTGGAAAAACATAATGTCTACGGATGCGTTTTTAAAAAGTTGAAATTGTAAAAAAGTCCATGGTCCAACACATCCATCTAGCACATGTTTACATATAATAACAATGGAAAAGCTGGTAAATTTAGCATTTTTTAAAAGCTGAACTTATTTTAACATGAGCATAGTGTTTTTTTTAATTACATGTTGTGTTAAACGCTGCAAAACATCAATGGAACTGTCAATGCCAACACATCCATGTAATACATAGAAAAACAATGAAAAGTTGTAAGCAGTGGAATGGACATAAACTGTTGAGTTGAGTCTCGAGTTGATGTTTTAGCATATATCTACATAAAGAAAACAATGAAAAAGTGCAGTGAAAGCAAAAATGCATTATTGCACTGAAAAATGCAAAGGAAATGAAAAAAATATATATATATTTAAAACATAAAAAAAGTGTTATGCATAAAACACTGAAAAAGATGTGAGATGCGAGGCATTAAGTGCGAGGTGCAAGAATAGAGAAGCAAGACACCAGATGTGATGCTCAAAGGCGTCCATCTAGCACAAATTTATGTAGAAAAAAAAAGTGGAATGCAAAAATAAGTTATATAGTTTAGAAAAGAATTACTAAATTTAACAAAATGTGCTGTATTTGTATATTTGAAGCAGAAATAGTTATCAGTCTACACACATTTTTTGTACAGCTATTTGCCAAATTGCATTTTTTTTGTGTGTCTACAATTCTTGTATATAAAACACTCATGTAAAGTCTCTTCCTGTCTACATGGGTGGTTCCTGGCCAAAAAAAAAAAAAAAAAAAAAAAAAACATCAACAAACACTGCAAATCACTTTCTGTTGTACTTAACATGAGGTCTGCACTAATGAAATCCCTAAAGGGTCTAATATTGATCGATACTCCAAATCTAACTTTTCACATGCTGGGTTTTTCAACCTAAGTAAAAGCCCCTAACACTTCAATGCTTATCAACATACAACAACATCTTATAGCCTATTTACTCCATTTCTGTATTGCATCTACTCAGCAGTGGAGCCTCCAAGCTGTGTTATGCCCTTCCTCATCCTGCAATCATTTCCCCCCTGGTAAAATCTCCTTTGAGACCTCGACCCTCCTCCAGCAGGTGTATTCTTAATGATGCTTTGATGCAATATGTCAGATTTCATCACTTGCTGAGTGAAGTGGCATTTTTCTCAATAACTCCAAGCTACTATATTACAACCGGACGACACTCACCTCTTTAGAAACAAATAACCCATCAGAAAACAGTTTATCCCAATGCTAGTTACCAGTTGTCGTCTAAAAGGTGACAATGGTCCTTGGTCCATTTTCATAATCTATATGATGGTATTGAGATGAGTTATTTATGACAACTAGATCTTTCAAAAGCAGATGGGGTGTAATTCCTCCACACATGTGTCTGTGTTAGCACTTGAGTGGCAGGTTACACTGCTAACAGTTCTATTATTAACACTGTCACAAATTGCTTTCAGTAAATCGTGGTTACCCAGAGTGCACTTGTTGGGGTTGGTAATCAGTAATCACAGTGTTTAGCACTGACATGACGTGAGATGTTCAGTTTGTTCATCAATCTAAGTACTGAAAGACCACAAACATTGTGTCACAACCAAGATTGAACTCACTTGAAAGAAAACAGAAATAAACTGGCGAGATAACAGAACTCTCAGCGTCCTTTAAACCATCTATGGACAATTTGGCAACCACTACAGCAGGCAATTCCTCTGCCTAAGGCAAAGCCTGCAGAGAAAACAAGAGCCACATCACTTTTCTACACTTATCCTCTATCGCCTCTATGACCGTAAACCTGTATGTTATACTGCAATTTTACCAGTATAATGGAAGGGCTGGAAAAAGGTCTTGAGGTGTTAAGTATGGAAAATGATCTGTGAAACTAAACACTGGGCACAGTGCAGCAAGCACACGCAGGGGGTGTTTTCAAATAAGAGATTCTGTGTTTTTCTACCTTGTTTCCTGATGCAGTATCGGAGTTCAGTGATAATTATTTTTGCTATGCACTCAGAAAATGTTTTGTTTCATTGGTTATTTCTGATGCTAGATTCTGATTGGCTGAACTGCATTCCAAGCATGCATCACATACTTCCCTACTATTTAGTCGGTGAAAAACATTAGGCAGATGTGAAAAGTGTGGTATTAACAGTATTCGTAAAACAGTCAAATTTAACTGTAAAGTTCCAGGATGACCTACTACTTCTGTCGAGATTCTGAAGTCCGTGCAACAGGATACTTTACTATATCATGAGGCCACAGGAGACAGTTTGTGAATTAAATCAATACAACTGATGCTAGTAGGTCACATGACATTGACAACATTGATTACCTTCATTAAACACACATTCAAACTATGTAGAGCATATTTTTTAAAGAACATAAAGTCATTTCTTTTTCAAATATAGTAGTACCTACTTAGTATATAATTTAGAAGCCACTGATTCACATGTCTTTATAAGTGAATCTTTGTATCATTCACTCAACCAATTTTTTCAAAAATATTGATTCACTTAGGAACTTAACACAACTAGTTCTGATTGTGCACTGGAAATAATTTATATTTACAACATAAAAACATGTTACTTTTGTCGATCATTACTACCCCCCCCCCCTTTAAGTATGTGTTTAATAAAGAAAATCTATACCAGTTAAACACAGCAATATGTTAAGTGCAGAAATTAATACATGGCGTTAAGTGGTCCTTTCTATCCAATTTTAGTGTTTCTTCACTGCAATGAGAGAATCTGGAACTCATGTAAATGTTTAGCATAATTAGCCCAGTATAAAACAATATTAATACTCACCTTTAGAGAAAAGCAAAACATGAATCTCATTGACTTTCTGCAGCATGTATGTAATTTATGCAGAGAGCTGTATACATTTTTTTAATTAACAGCAGGCTGACCTTACTGAAAGAAGTGTGACAGGGTAATACGAGAAGGGCAACATGCAGGTCTAAGAACGAATAAACGTCCTGTTTCGATCCCTTGAGACTGCCAATAGCTCATGAGCAAGCAGGTTTTCAAAGCCCTTGGTTAAACTCCAGGTTTAATATGGAAATACCGAATCAACAAGACAAGGCAATCTCCCAGCCCTGCCAATACACTGATAAAAATCTTCTGTTCAAAACCACGGTGAGGATTAGACTTTATGGAAAGAAACAAAAACATCACTTTGTACCCTCTAAAAAGTACAGATCTCTCAAAGTTACATTCGCACAAAAATGTTGACACCGCTTATATTCAACCTATACCTTATATTAGACCTTCGACCTTGAATACATTTACATACAATGGGCCTGTCCCAATACTCATACTTGTCTGTCCCAGGTTGGAAAAATGCTAAAGCTCAGTTCATGTACGCCACCCAAAAACGAAAATGTTCTCCCTGTTGCTATCCTGGATATAAAGGATTTTGATGAAACACAAACAGACACTCCACATAATGCCAGTGCATTGGTTCCTCAAAGTTAAAGTTTCAAAATCAAGCAAAATGAATACCACGGTAATCCATACAACCCCAGTTGATGAATCAAAAACTTTCGAAGCAAAACGATAAACTTGTGTGAGAAAAATAGTAACATTTGAAATGTTTTAAACTATAATATAATATCTGAGGCTAAACATATCCCATCATTCATTGTATTTATGACCCGAGTTTACACAAATACATAGAACACTTTCCAGTATAAGTTAAAATAATTATATATTGTATATAATTTGTTAGTACAATGTAAAACACTGCACATTTTAATGGTGCATAGATGAGTATATCAATTTAGTAAAAAGTTGATTTTCATCACAATAACTAAATTGTGAGGTCTGATATGCAGGGACTGAAGAGATATTTCAAAATATTATTGTAATATGCAATGTATTAAAAATAGGAATGATTAAATACAGCTTTATAGTTCCAATTTTACAACACTATACTGTAAGTGTGTTCAATCAGGTAAGTCCGACACACATTTGTGGGCTTCACTGCCACTTGAACATAGGCCAAATACAGGAAATACATCATGTAAATTAGACGAGTGGTCTAGTGCAAAGACCACAAGTGTGGGTAATGCGACAGGCCCAATAATGGTCTCTATGCAAGCCTACTATTTACATAGTTTTGCTGCGTAGGCTTTCGGTATAGTATTCTTCTACAGCAAACTGTTGCAGTAGAAAACTCCTTCTGTCATATAAACATTACACTTAGTAACTTCATTACATTAGTAAATATATGTAGGTCTAGATAGATTTACTAACAGTTTGTGCCAGCGCAAACCCCCTTTTGGTGTTTGCAGGTTTTGCAGCTGACCTGTTTAGTAAATCTGGCCCATAATGTGGTAGCAATGAGTTCCAGAAGCTTTAAATACCTTAAGGATATAACTAATGTCCTATCAACATTGCTTTGTCCTGTTGAGACAGATGTCCTCCATATAGATTTTTTGTGCTTAATATTCTTACAATTTCACTGGAAGTTGCAGTGGGCACTCAGGCTAAATATGAAAGCACAGAGTCCATTAAGAAGATGATCTTAGCACATTTTTTTTACAGTTACGGTCAATGCAAGAGTAAAAAGTCACCTGCCCCAAGTGTAAATTCTAAGAGGTACAATCATTCTACACCTGATTGATATCAAAGGAGTGTTAAGCACCAAATTAACTAGTGTCATATACTCAACATTTATCAACCTCAATTTAATTGACTGTCTCAGTGAAAAGTACGGACGATCATCCTGCAGCTCCAGATGATTGGCATCTCATGGCATTTACAAATCCTAAGTAAAACTCTACAGTTCACCAGAGTATACTTTCCAGACTTGTTTATAAAGCTTTTGAGCATTTCCAGTTTGTATCTCATTTAAAATTTCAAAGATGTGGAGTGGCAGCAGAATATTAAATATGAATTGTAATGGCATGGTTTGAATTTCTAATTAATTGAACTATTTATGACAAACACAGCACAGATGTTTCTGACCCTACCGCAGCGGGAACTTCACAGAGAAAAGAGATTGAGAAAAAAAAAAAAACATCTGAATGACCTTGACATTTCACCTAATGCAAATGTCAGTTGATTTTCTCAGCTGACTGTGAAAAGGGAAACAACCAACAGGGGCATTATTTTGCATGAAATATTGATTTTTAAATTTCAGCTTTTTATTGACTACCCCATATATTTTATTATTCCTTGTTTTCCCATCTGAAAAACATCTGTGTAAATCAAACTCATTATTCATTCTTAAAGAATGCTAAAATCACAGAAAAAAAAAAAGTTAAAAGAATGCTATATAAGATTCAAAGTCTCCTACACTCACCTAAAGGATTATTAGGAACTCCTGTTCAATTTCTCATTAATGTAACTTAATGTATCTTATCAACCAATCACATGGCAGTTGCTTCAATGCATTTAGGAATGTGGTCCTGGTCAAGACAATCTCCTGAACTCCAAACTGAATGTCAGAATGGGAAAGAATGGTGATTTAAGAAATTTTGAGCGTGGCATGTTTGTTGGTGCCAGACGGGCCAGTCTGAGTATTTCACAATCTGCTCAGTTACTGGGATTTTCAGGCACAATCATTTCTAGGGATTACAAAGAATGGTGTGAAAAGGGAAAAACATCCAGTATGCGGCAGTCCTGTGGGCGAAAATGCCTTGTTGATGCTAGAGGTCAGAGGAGAATGGGCCAACTGATTCAAGCTGATAGAAGAGCAACTTTGACTGAAATAACCACTCGTTACAACCGAGGTATGCAGCAAAGCATTTGTGTAGCCACAACACACACAACCTTGAGGCGGATGGGATCAACAGCAGAAGACCCCACTGGGTACCACTCATCTCCTCTTCAAATAGGAAAATGAGGCTACAGTTTGAACGTGCTAACCAAAATTGACAGTTGAAGACTGGAAAAATGTTGCCTGGTCTGATGAGTCTCAATTTCTGTTGAGACCTTCAGATGGTAGAGTCAGAATTTGGCGTAGACAGAATGAGAACATGGATCCATCATGCCTTGTTACCACTGTGCAGGCTGGTGGTGGTGGTGTAATGGTGAGGGGGATGTTTTCTTGGCACACTTTAGGCCCTTTAGTGACAATTGCGCAGCATTTAAATGCCACGGCCTACCTGAACATTGTTTCTGACCATGTCCATCCCTTTATGACCACCATGTACCCATCCTCTGATGGCTACTTCCAGCAGGATAATGCACCATGTCACAAAGCTTGAATCATTTCAAATTGGTTTCTTGGACATGACAGTGACTTCACTGTACTAAAATGGCCCCCACAGTCACCAGATCTCAACCCAATAGAGAATCTTTGGGATGTGGTGGAACGGGAGCTTTGTGCCCTGGATGTGCATCCCACAAATCTCCATCAACTGCAAGATACTATCCTATCAATATGGGCATAGTTTCTAAATAATGCTTTCAGCACCTTGTTGAATCAATGCCACGTAGAATTAAGGCAGTTCTGAAGGCGAAAGGGGGTCAAACACAGTATTAGTATGGTGCTTCTAATAATGCTTTAGGTGAGTGTATATATTTAAATATATATATATATATATATATATATATATATATATATATATATATATATATATATATATATATATATATATATATATATATATATATATATATATATAAAACAATCTGGAATTGTTGAGATGTGATTGAATATGAGAGTCTGAAAAGGAGCCAAGATGAAGAAATTGGGATTATTTAATGTGTGTGTCTGTGTGTGTGTGTGTGTGTGTGTGCGTGTGTGTGTGTATGGTTGTATTAATAGGCCTGAGCATTGAGTAGTAGCAGGAGCAGGTGCTTCTGGCTGATTGAGTCATCTCTCACCCTGCACTTCCCTCCAAGACCTTGCCCTCCTCTCTCAGTAGTCTTGTGGCTGTAGCCCTATAGGTGCACGCACACACACACGCACACACACACACACTCAACAAATACCCAACAAAACGAACAGCAAAGACTTCATCTCTTGCCATATTGCTTTTCCTTTATTATTAAAGGGATAGGTCACCCAAAAATTAAAATTCTGTCATTATTTTCTCAGCCTTATGTTTATCCAAACCTGTAAAGCTGTTTATTCCACTGGAATACAAAAGGAGAATTTCCTTGATGCGCCTCTTTTCCATTTCTTTTTATTTTTATTTATTTATTTTTTTTACGTGTAACAATAGAATTTACTTTGTTCCCCACATAAGCTATTGTAAGACTTCAGAAGACTTGAAATATATCAGTGATTTTAATATGGTATTTTGTTTTTGACTATTTGGATCTTGACATACAATGTGATGTACTGTCCAGCTTGATTTGATTAGAATATGCAACTATTTGTGTATTACGTTTACACATATTTTTGTACTTTCAGAAATATGATGAAAAGGAGAATATAGGCATACTGACAGCATTGAAAATAGTTTTATGTATGTACCAGTGTTATTTTAGTGTCAATAAAATCATTTCATTTAATTTATAAAGGTATTTGTATAGCTATTGCAATTGCAAACCCAATTACAAAAAAGCTGGGACACTGTACAAATTGCTAATAAAAACAGAATGCAATGATGTGGAAGTTTCTAATTTCAATATCTTATTCAGAATACAACATAGATGATATATCAAATGTTTAAACTGAGAAAATGTATCATTTTAAGTGAAAAATAAGTTGATTTTAAATTTCATGGCATCAACACATCTCAAAAAATTTGGGACAAGGCCATGTTTACGACTGTGTGGCATCCCCTCTTCTTTTTTAACAGTCTGGGGACTGAGGAGACAAGTTGCTCAAGTTTAGGAACAGGAATGTTGTCCCATTCTTGTCTAATACAGGCTTCTAGTTGCTCAACTGTCTTAGGTCTTCTTTGTCGCATCGTCCTCTTTATGATGCGCCAAATGTTTCTATGGGTGAAAGATCTGGACTGCAGGCTGGCCATTTCAGTACCCGGATCCTTCTACGCAGCCATGATGTTGTAATTGATGCAGTATGTGGTCTGATATTGTCATGTTGGAAAATGCAAGGTCTTCCCTGAAAGAGACGACGTCTGGATGGGAGCATATGTTGTTCTAGAACTTGGATATACCTTTCAGCATTCATGGTGCCTTTCCAGATGTGTAAGCTGCCCATGACACACGCACTCATGCAACCCCATACCGTCAGAGATGTAGTCTTCTGAACTGAGCGCTGATAACAACTTGGGTTGTCCTTGTCTTCTTTAGTTCGGATGACGTGGTGTGCCAGTTTTCCAAAAAGAACTTCAAATTTTGGTTTGAATGACCACTTTGTTTTCCACTTTGCCACAGTCCATTTTAAACGAGCCTTGGCCCAGAGAAAACGCCTGCACTTATGGATCATGTTTAGATATGGCTTCTTTTTTGACCTTTAGAGTTTTACCCGGCAATGGCGAATGGCACGGTGGATTGTGTTCACTGACAATGTTTTCTGGAAGTTTCCTGAGTCCATGTTGTGATTTCCATTACAGTAGCATTCCTGTATGTGATGCAGTGCCGTCTAAGGGCCCGAAGATCACGGGCATCCAGTATGGTTTTCCGGCCTTGACCCTTACGCACAGAGATTGTTACAGATTCTTTGAATCTATATTATGCACTTTAGATGATGATAACTTCAAACTCTTGGCAATTTGTCTCTGAGAAACTCCTTTCTGATATTGCTCAACTATTTTTCGCCGCAGCATTGGGGGAACTGGTGATCCTCTGCCCATCTTGACTTCTAAGAGACACTGCCACTCTGAGGGCTTTTTTTTATACCAAATCATGTTGCCAGTTGAGTTAATAAGTTGCAGATTGGTCCTCCAGCTGTTCCTTACATGTACATTTAAATTTTCCGGCCTCTTATTGCTACCTGTCCCAACTTTTTTGAATGTGTAGCTCACATGAAATCCAAAATGAGCCAGTATTTGGCATGACATTTCAAAATGTCTCACTTTCAACATTTGATATGTTATCTACATTCTATTGTAAATAAAATATAAGTTTATTAGATTTTTAACTCAATTTGGACAGTGTCCCAACTGTTTTAGAATCGAGTTTGTATAAAGCTTTTTTTTTTTACCCATGAGTTAATCCTCTTTTTAATGATTCCAAGTATCCCAGAGTGCAGTCTGGACGGTGGGGCGGGGCGACACGTTGGGGCGGAGCGACACGTGTCGCCCCGCCCACCTCAGCGGTTATTGGTTTATGATTAAGATGAGCTTATTGGTGTACAGATGAGTGACGATTTTACAGCTTATTGGTATAGAGAATTATGACGCTATTAGCAGGATTGGAATGCGGAAGTAGACACTCAGATGAATAAACTTTTAATATAAATTAAAAAGTGAATATAAATGTTGTGTTTTTGCATTTATTGTTGCATTTCCACAACATCCCGTATAAATACAAAGAGTTTTGGATTAAGACGAACAGAATAAAAATAAATGGTCTACTCCCTCAATGGCTGTAGTGTAGACGCTACCTCGGCATTACTCGCTGGTTTGAAAATGACACGGCAATATTATGCGAAGTATGGTTATGTAGATAGTCATGGAGTACCTTGATTTATATATTCAAATTATATATACATACATATATATATATGTGTGCGTGTATATATATATATATATATGTGTATATGTATGTGTGTGTGTGTGTGTGTGTGTGTGTGTGTGTGTAACAAATTGTCACCAGTCTCTGAACGTCACCAATAATATTCTGAACATTCCCTTGGCCCCTACGAAAATTTACCATGGTTCTGCTACAGTAACTATAGTAAAACTATGGTGTTTTTATAATTACAGCTCACAGTAATTAATATGCCAACAAATATTTTTACTACAATAAATCCATGGTTACTTTTTGCAAGGAAGGAACTATACAGGTTCTAAAGACCTTGCCCAAAAACACTTGTTACTTTCTGTTATTTGTTTTCTGAACTGCACTACTGAAAACCTCATTAATCCTCACAATCCTGTCACAACTAAATTAAGAATCCATTATGAGCAATGCATAGCAAATGATGTTATCATCAAATATGAGAAACCTTAAAGAATGATAGACTGATGTAAATGACTGAAACCTGTTGTCATGCACGTGTTTTCCATAGCTTTTTTATTAAAACATTATACACTGCAAAGTTTAACTTTAAATGACATCAATTAATACATCAAAACCAGTTGATCTCAGTCCATTCTCTATTTCCCTTCAATGAATTTAACACACAAATGTGTTTCATGCCGCAAAAAAAAAAAAAAAAAAAAAAAAACAGTCCTTGGAACAAAATCCTGTGTAAACAAAAGCCCAGAAGATCACCACGCTGGCCTCTTCCCTGTACCCTGGTGGGTAAACTTGAAAAGGGCTCTGCACTGCAAGCATTCCCTGATGCTGTACATCCGTCTGAACTCGTTCCGGTCAGGAGACAGGAGGACAATTCTTCCAGTTGGCCACAACTTATAGTGTAAAGACAAAATACATGAAAGTAATAATAATAATAATTCAAAAAAGGTTTAACAGCCTTCTACTACAAAATTCAATTGGTGAATGAGCCATAAATAGGGAAATCTTACTGTCTAGCCAGGCAAACTGTGCCGCTTTCCGAAAAACTTCGGAGCACATCCCTAAACCATCTGCAAACCAGAGAAAGTGTCAAATATGCAGAGTCACCCGCCGACAAAATAACTTCCCTGAGGATTTCCAGTGGAAGCTGTTGAATCAAAAACATACATAGGTTTATTTATACATGTATATAAAAGTTATTAAACATTATATAAACACTGAATACAGACAACCGTGCTTTAAAACTCTCATTAAAAACTATAGATTGTTGTCACAACTGCATACTCACTCTTTTATAATAACACTAATAAAATGTTAATAAATACCTAAAATACCTCTGCATGTACACACATATGTAATTATTAGTTCTTAATGAATGTATGTGCACAAATAACCTGCTTTGCTGGACTCTGCCTGAAGACATGGTGAATGGTGAAGTTCCTCCCCTCAGTGGTTGAGCTCTAAAAGAACAAATGTCAAGAGGTAGGTATATTGCTAGATACAGTGCAGAGTAATGTTTCATGTAGCAACATTCAAACAGCTACATACATTTGCGGAGTAAAGCTGTCCAGGAGAACAGAACACCACCACCTCCTGATCATGTCATCCTGAAAAATAATAATAATAATAATATACACACAAAAATCATGCATGTCTGTTCAAATAACTTGACAAATGTGATGCCATACCTCTGTAAAATCGAACCTATGAACTAAAGCCATGTACAGAGTGTACTGTTACAATCCACAAAGAACAATAAAATGAGCAATTTATAACAATTATTAACAATAATTATTCAAATTGAACGTACCATGGATAAATAAATGATCGAACATCACATTTCATATTATAAGATATTTACACAACCACTTTTACTCACCTCAAGCAATCAACTGAATAGCGTTATTACTCTGCTGCTGTAGTTGCCACCGTTCTGTTTGTTTCAACGCAAACTGCCCCCTGCTGGCTCGGAGGAAAATGTCAAAGGCGGGGAAAACAAATATGGGCGGGGCGACACGTGTCGCTCCGCCTCGAAGTGTCGCCCCGCCCCATCGTCCAGACTGCACTCTGGGGTTACTCAATGATTCTGGATCAACATTACTGTCTCAAAATTCAGACTTAACCCAATCCCTACCCCTAAACCTAACCCTACCCATAAACTAAAATCAGAGAGAAATGATAGCTGATTAACAAGGGTGTAGAAGCACCTTACCCTGATTTTAGGCCTAAAACAGATATTTCCTAAAAATATATATCTCAATTCTGATTGAATGTTAGGAATGCTGTTCCAGGATCAACAAGGATGTTGATTCAGGAACATGTTGTACTTGGTGAAATCACACTCACTGACTTGAGGGTGAGTAATGTATGGGCTTATTTTAATATTTGGGTGAATTAACCCTTAAAGATTCAAACTTTTGCTTCCACTCAGTCACAAAAATATGGATATTTATGGAAGTTGATAATGTGAATTTCATATTTGAAAATAGATCGAGAAAATTACATAAAATGAGACTGGAAGCTATACAAAAATAATAATGTCCAGTGGTGAAATGTCTTTTAAACTCAGATGAGATCATTCAGATGTTATTTTGAATCTATATTTATACAACACATTGCATTTATAATATTTTGTCCTATTGCCTACTTCATGATTATGACCGTTACTGTATATTGTGTTATTCATCTTGAATATTGCAGAGCACTGTGATTATTTATTTTCATCAGAAGATGTCAACAATATTTCGTTATGTGCAAAGATTCTCTTTTAAATGTGCATCAGGTAAAACATGCTCAGAGCAGACGATGGGAGTGATTGACGGGTCGTTTTATTCAGGCAGAAGGGCTTTCCCCTTGCTCTGCTGCTCCCTCAGGTGCAAACAAAGGACAGAACTAGAGCAAATCCCCATGTGGCACAGGCTGATCTCTGTGAATGAGTTTAATTACTACTCTGTGTTTCATTGTCTCTGGAGGAAAATTATAAAAGGAAGTGTCACATAACATGTTTTGTAAATTATAATCTTTGTTTGGGGAAAAAAAAAATCTAGAACATAATGAAGAATTGTAATGCAATGACTATGTCAAATATTGCTCCATTTCAACAACCTTTTAATCATTACTTCGAATTTATTATACCTTTTGTGGTGTGGTGCCTTTGTACATCATTCATGAAAGTGTTAACCAGATCCACATTGAATATTTTGTTAGCATGTAATAGATATATAATTTATCTCGTCTCTTTGTCATCCCTTTTATTAACAACACTATTTAAATAGCCACCTGTTTCCATGCAACAGAGTTGCAAATAACATAAATTTAACTTATATTTTGCTTTCTCTATTCCTGACTATAAAACGTTATACGATGACCTAACCTTTTATTGATATTATCATTTTAACAATGACTTATTTTATCTTTTAAACTCACGAGCACAAAGTGGGAACAGAGCAGGTCATCCATATAGTTGTCTGAGATGTCTTGTTTATTCAGAGTAAAAGAAAACCATTGAAATCCTTCCTATCTAGCGTGGCTCTGTTTTCAGAGTGGTGTCCCCACAAGACCATCAAGAGTACCTTCACAGAAACTCTCCAGAAAACATTTCACTGGTTTTGTTTTGCTATACCCCAAAACATGCTGTAATTGGATTACTGCTTCACAAACATAGGTGATTCCAAAAGCTCTTCTCTGCGAAAGCTGATCGTGGATTGCATGTGGCAATACCTTACGTCCAAAGAATCACAATCACCTCGTTTCCAGCTTTCTTATTTATTCAGCACAGTGCTTTTTGAGTTGTTGAATCTCAAGAGTGGGTGTCGTTGAAAATAGCTCTCAAAACTTGCTT
Organism: Carassius auratus; assembly: GCF_003368295.1. Lineage (NCBI taxonomy): Eukaryota > Metazoa > Chordata > Actinopteri > Cypriniformes > Cyprinidae > Carassius > Carassius auratus. The sequence continues at coordinate 104,791 of NW_020527534.1, read as the reverse complement.
ATTTTGCCAGATATAAAATGTGCGCTGCTAAAAAGATCTCAGTTTAAAGTGCTTCTTTGACAGTTGCCGTGCAGGCCTCACATGAGATGTGTAAAAGAGTTTGAAACTTGACAGTTTTGTCAGGATTGCCATGGCAACCACGAAAGGGTCTCATTATTCTCTGGTGTGTGTGTGTGTGTGTGTGTATGTGTGTTTTAAATATAGAATAATTTTCGCTGAAGAATGAATAAACAAAATAATAATAATAATAATAATAATAATAATAATAATAATAATAACATGTTAAATAATACAAACAAAACAATTGTAGCAAAGAAATTATATAATTAAACAAGAAAAATAAGAAAAAGACAAGCAGCTTCAGTTAACACTTTTCATTCAATTCTTAAAAAAAATATATATATAAATATAATAAATATAATTAAAGGACATCTGCAAACATTGTCTTTATCTCCCTCCTCATGCTCATTCAACATTTTTGGGAGGATTTACATCTCAATAACAATATACAAATTTCCCTCAGTTATGTCCCATTACCCTGCTGAATAATTCCAAAATCGTTAAATAAATCTTGTTAATAACTCATTAGCATCAGGATCTCAGTATTGATAAATAATGAAGCAATCCTCATTTCTTTCATCTGAGCGAGGGGCCTTCAGGACGTTTCGCTGTTGTGTAATGACGAAAAGCCCGGAGGAATATCACCGTTTAATTCAGACCGTGGGACTAAGTGATGATTACTGCAAATCATCTGCAAATAAGAACTTTCCATATTTATGGGTTCGGAGCAGATGCCGACATTATGTATGAGGGAAAGAAAAGCTTAATGGTAATGCATTTGCTTGTCATCAGAGTTTTTCAATGAGATAACAGGGAGATGTGATGAAGCCAAAATGTCATCATGTTTTACAAATAATAGCTAAATAACAAAAATGCTCATAATGGAGATGAGAAACAAACTAAAGAGAGAGAGAGAAAAAAAAGTGGATAAAATGAGTGGTAAGAAATGTCTCAACATCCCCATGGAAACACACCACTGACTAAATGAATGTCTGCTTTTATCATGTCACATTTTACCTTCACAGATATGCCATTACATTCATTAATTCACTGGTAATTAATAAAACAAAACAAAACCAAAAAAAAATTACTTGTGTAGTATTTAATTGCGTGGAGTCAGCTGTGGTAATACAAGTAAACAACATGCAGTATTTGTCATGATTCTGCCCTCGTGTCCTTGATTTTCCCTAGTCTTGAGGCAGGATCATGGCAGACCCGTGTTTTGTGTACAAGCACATGGCCTTGTCTTTGGGCCATGTGCTTGTGTTGTCTCGTTCCCTTGCCCCGCCCCCCCTTGTTATCCTAGTCTTGTCGTGATTGTCCTATCTGTGCCACCTGTCGTGTCTTAATTGTTCCCCTATTTAGATCTCCTAGTGTGCTCTGTCTTTCTTCGGTTCATTTGTGATTTGAGATTGTTCATCATTTGTCATTGTTCCACGTCTGAGATTGTTCCACATATGTGTTTCTTCCCGTCAGCCTCCCGAGATATCGTGTCCTTGTAACCCCTCCTAGAAGTCTTTGAACTACCGTGAGTGTTTGTTAGTAGTTAGTGTTAAGAGTCTTTGTTTACCTTTTTATTGTGTTTTGTAGAGTATTTAGTGTCCTCCCTAGTCATTGTTTTCCCCCTCGTGGGTTTTGTTTTCCCCTTTTTGTATAATAAATCTTGTGTTCAGTACATCCTGTCTGCATCTGAGTTCGTCCCAAACCCATCCTCACAACAGAATGAACCGACCAAATAGGAACTCAGCAGACAGGATGTCCCCCACTCCTCAATCCCAATTGGAGTTCCGCCAACAGTGTTGGATGTCGTCCCCCGCCGAGAAGAAAGGGGTTGCCCTGCCATACTCGCCTGAGAACGAGTGGGTTCTCCACAATTATGCCCGGCTGTGGGAGAAGTTCTCCCAGGAAGCGCCGCAGGGTACTCCCCAGAGGTCCCAACCATCTACCCAGCTGCCAGTGATCCCCGAGGGTCATCTCCTGGCAGTTACTACACTGGGGGAACAGGCAGCTCCCTCCCAGAGTCCTGAGGCGCCTTCCACAGCCATCAGTCTCCCCAGGAAGCGTGGGAGACGATTGTCGTGGGAGTCGGCTTCAGAGTCTTCGGCGTCCGAGTCTGCCCTGCCCGAGACCCAACTCCCCCAACCCACCTCTGTCCCAGCTGTGGCCCCTGCACCGCGGCCAAGGAGGAAGAGGAAGAAGGGGCCTGCCGTTCCTGTAACCCTGTCTCCTCCTGAGTCGGCGAGGTCTCCTGAGCCAGCGGCGGAGAGCGCTGGCGTGCCCGAGCCAGCGGCGGAGAGCGCTGGCGTGCCCGAGCCAGCGGCGGAGAGCGCTGGCGTGCCCGAGCCAGCAGCGGTGAGCGTGCCCGAGCCAGCAGCGGTGAGCGCTGGCGTGCCCGAGCCGGCAAAGAGAGCTGTATGCAAGTCTGCAGTCGTGAGAGCGGAGGAGAGTGCCGCGGCCGACTCTGCAGCAAAGACTCTAGTACAGTCGGTCTCATCTCGCAAGGAGATGCCCATTATAATTGCTGTAAAGTCTTTTTCTGATTATTTGTCCCGTCTTGTTCAGATTTTAGAAGTCCCCGTCAGTCCTGTCTTGTCCCCAGACCCTGTCCCCAGAAATCCCGAGTGTCCTGCCGTTGTCTCCCCGTGTCCCGTAGATGTCGTCTCCCCGTGTCCCGTGAGTGTTGCCCCGTGTCCTGCTGATGTAGTCATGTATCCTGTTGATGTGGCCCCGTGTCCCGTTAATGTTGCCCCGTGTCCCGTAGGTGTCCCATGTCCTGTTGTCCCCCCGTGTCCAGTAGATGCTGTCCCCCCGTGTCCAGTAGATGCTGTCCCCCCGTGTCCAGTAGATGCTGTCCCCCCGTGTCCAGTAGATGTTGTCCCCCCGTGTCCAGTAGATGTTGTCCCCCAAAGTCCAGCCGTCGTCTCCCCGCGTCCCGTAAGTCTTGCCCCGCGTCCCGTAAGTGTTGCCCCGCGTCCCGTGTCTGCTCCTGTCATGTCCCCTGTCAGTTGTCCCGAGACCCCTCCCCGTCCCTCACCACCCAGACCAGACCTCCTAAGATTCCTACCCCACCCACCCACCCTGGTCTGTCCCCCATGAACTTTGTGGTCCCGCCCCCTCCCCTTCCCTGTTTGTTTTTTTTTTATTTGTCACCCTAACCCTGCCGTTGTGTACTCATGTTTGACTTTGTTGTTATTTGTCATGTCTTGTTGGTTTGTGTCTGTGTCCCAGTCTGTCATGTCCCGTGTTTGATGTTCCCTTGAGGAGCGTCTGGAAGCCGCTCCTTAAGGGAGGGGTACTGTCATGATTCTGCCCTCGTGTCCTTGATTTTCCCTAGTCTTGAGGCAGGATCATGGCAGACCCGTGTTTTGTGTACAAGCACATGGCCTTGTCTTTGGGCCATGTGCTTGTGTTGTCTCGTTCCCTTGCCCCGCCCCCCTTGTTATCCTAGTCTTGTCGTGATTGTCCTATCTGTGCCACCTGTCGTGTCTTAATTGTTCCCCTATTTAGATCTCCTAGTGTGCTCTGTCTTTCTTCGGTTCATTTGTGATTTGAGATTGTTCATCATTTGTCATTGTTCCACGTCTGAGATTGTTCCACATATGTGTTTCTTCCCGTCAGCCTCCCGAGATATCGTGTCCTTGTAACCCCTCCTAGAAGTCTTTGAACTACCGTGAGTGTTTGTTAGTAGTTAGTGTTAAGAGTCTTTGTTTACCTTTTTATTGTGTTTTGTAGAGTATTTAGTGTCCTCCCTAGTCATTGTTTTCCCCCTCGTGGGTTTTGTTTTCCCCTTTTTGTATTAATAAACCCTGTGTTTGTTACATCCTGTCTGCATCCGAGTTCTTCCCAACCCCTCCACATAACAGTATTACAGTGAAATGTAAATCTGCAATCGATTTGAATTATTTCCTTAAACGCATTTCACACAAATTTACAGTCCTTGCAGAAATTGCTGATTTGACCTCAGACACAAAGGATGTTGGGTAACCATAACACAACACAAAAGTCTATAACTTAGCAAATCACACCTTACCTTCTTATTAGCATTTTTATAAATATTGTAGCATATTAATACATGGGAATGTAGGAAACACAATAAGTGCTTTTGCACTACGCTGATGCTTTTAAGGTCTATATATTTTTTTAATTGAAATTGAATTTAATCTTCAGTGAACTGAGCTGAATAACACTTTTATTATCTTCTATAGCTGCTTTATAGCAGAATTCATTTAATTGATCAAACCTTCAGCACTGACACTGTTATTGAACTAATGTAATCAACACTGAGCTAATCTGAGGTGAATAATGACACCATTGTCTTCTGTAGAGTTGCTTTACAGCTGACATACTTGATTCATTTTGCAATATTAGCGCTGTTATTTTCCTGTTTATTACTGTGAAGCTGCTTTGAAACAATCTGTTTTGTTTAAAGCGATATAGAAGTAAATGTGACTTAACTTCTTTGTGCCACTAGCATCACTAAACGGAAATAATGATTGTTTCCAAACAGTTCCCTAAACATTCCCTCTGCCTTTAGCCCCGCCCCCATACTCAGTCTATTGGCTGAACCAGTGTTGCTATGCTGGGTAACCCAGTCAAACAAAGCAATGTTTTGAAATGCCAGCGAGCCACACTTTTTAGGTAAAATCAGCATAACAACGACTTGTTTATTTTCATCTCTGCTTATTAAGCTGGAATACGACAAACAGTTCAACAATTAAATTTTTTTATTACCTTTAATTTTTCATAGTGTTCACTATGTAAACAAAATCCACATTGATGAAGAGACTGAAACAGAAAAGGGAGCAGATTTAAGCTAGTAACCACGCTGCCTCAGAGGTAGATGGGAAGAGGCAGGAATATTTAGAGGAAAGGTAGGGAGGAGAGAAAGACGGAAAAAAATCAGAAGAAATTCAAGGGGCCACACCAGAGGGGAGTTCGTAAAGCGATGCAACCTCTGTGGGAAAACCAAAAAACCTGGGAAATGATCCGAGCAATGGTGACATCGTTCATGGAGAGCAAATAGTCCGCAGAACACAGAGGCATTTGAGTCAATATTTACTGTCTAATGTAATTTTCCTGTTGGCCAAGACTTTCAAAAGAGCACTACAGAGTGCTGACAGTATCTGGCCTCCATGTCAAACCCCTGCTATGATACTAATTACACTCCTTGCAAATTGCTTTAATATGCATAAAGTGTCTTAGCTCATTATCCACGGGGTTTGGTGTGCCCTGACCAGGCAGAGAACACCTCGGTGTGAGCCACACACCTGCGTTCGGCACTACACAAAGCACTTTGTTGAGACATTTACACAACAAGGGGCAGGAAAAGGGGGGTAAAATGGGTCGGAGATTAAAACGGAGCAGAAGATAAGATGGATCCGCACATAAGGAATGGTTTTTATTTGGAGCTGTAAATGTATAAACAAGGTTTTGTATCACTATCAACTGAGTGCAGGAGCCAAGCTCTTGGAAAAATCCCGTGACACAACACAAAGACAGGCAGAAACGGGAAGTGGTGATTGAGAAAAAACTAGAAAGACACTAGAAGACATCTGGAGGAGAGTCCAATTTGGCACTGTCCTCCTGTCAATGTGTTGCCCCTGTCTTACCCTTGCTTTCAGTGACGGCTTCTGTTTGTGTGTGTGTGTGTGTGTGTGTTTGTGTTTCAAATATCTTTCCTCTCCTGCGAATGCATGACACCTCAGTGAAGGAGCATCTCGCATCCTCTTTCCACCCCACCATCCTAACTCCTGACATAATGACTGATGAAAATTCCTCAGGAATTACTCTTCATCTCTAGTGAAATAATGCAATTAGAGAGAGAGAAAGGAGGACAGAGAGACAGGAAAGACCTGAGAGGAAGCAGTAACTACTGCTGCTGACAGCAAATTATGTCCCTGCCCCAACCCATAAGGTACTGATGCAAGACATTTTTTTTTCTCTCTTCCCTTTTATTATCATCATGGTTGAATTATTCAGTAGGGCCCATTAGCATTAAGAGAAAGCAGGACTATTTTATATTTAGACGGCTGTGTTGACTGCATCAACAGCTCTCTTCTGAGACCCTCTGTTAACAGTTCTGACAAGAAAAGAGAGCAGTGACTCAGAACTGACTGCAATTAAAGAATGAGAAAGGAGATGAAAGACCTCTGATATGTCCTTTTCCTAAATCATCCACCGATTTGCACGAGAGGGCACGGCCTACTATGTTTTTCTATAATGTCATGGCTTTCGCTGCATGGAAAATTCTTTATTTTAATTGCACTGACATGATTGTTTAGTAAAAACTTAAATGGATAGTTACCAATGATTTTTTTATTTTTTTTTATTCACCCTGATGTTGTTTAGAATCTGTATGCTGTTATTAAAGGGATACTCCACCCTCAAATGAATTTTTTTTCATTAATCACTTACCCCCATGTCGTTCCAAACCCGTAAAAGCTCTGTTTGTCTCCGGAACACAATTTAAAATATTGTCAGAATAGTCCATCTGGTCCAGGTTTTGAATGGCCAAGAATGTTTGAATGGCAATTAAAAAAAAAAAAAAAAAAAAATATATATATATATATATATATATATATATATATATATATATATATATATATATATATATATATATATATATATATATATATATATATATATATATGTGTGTGAAGATGTATAGAACCAAGCCCCATCCTATATTTATTCTTTTTAATAATCTGTTTCACATGGATATATGCCACAGTACTGTTGCTACTTCCTTATCACTGAGGCATTAACAACATTTAATATTTAAGATTTCACAATATTTAAAATGCTTGAGTGGCATACAAGGGAGAGAAAGTGAGTTCCACTCTAATATGGTCTAAAATTAAAAGCGCCTATTTGAAATGTGGCTTATTCACATGTGGCTTTATTTGACTGACACAGAGCTCCATTTGTGAGTATGTCTCTGCTTTGTCTCTATCTCCACCAGCTGTGCCCTTTGACTGGCTCCAGGCTTTGATGAACTGTCATTTTTTAAAGCTGCCTTCATTCATTTGACTCAGTGAGCTCGTCACCTTCACATCTGAAAAAAACTAGCTTGTGAAGACAAGGAAAACTTTCGCGAATCTCAGACAGACAATGGCTCCAATTCAGTTCTGAAGAGGCCAGTTGGAAATTGCAACATTATATCTTTTGATTTTTCAGTGAAATTCAGTAAAAAAAAAAAGAAAGAAAAAAAAAGGTTTAAATAGGATCGTGCTTTTAAAACCCTTACTGACACAACTCACAGGAGACCATTAAAGAAACAATTCCCCAATATCACAGCTAGTCTGACAGAAAGGTGAGGTTATGTTCTCTGCAAATCAGACCGAAAGCAGTCAAAACTCTCAAAGCGCTTCTTATTTGAGATTTTAACATAGCTTTTATCATTTTTAAAGCTGTGAAACAGGACTGGCTCATCCCACAGTGTCACATGATATTCAGATATGGCAGATTATTTATGATGACAGTTGTCTGGCTGTGGGTGGAAGTGAGATGGTGCAAATTCTCCTTGTCTCTCAGGAATATGTGTATAAAAGTGACTCTCTAAGACCCGCCTGCTCTCTCCACATATGCAGTCAGACCACTGCGCCTGAGTTTCTCCAGAGATAAAGTTTTAGATGACAATCCAGAGGCAGTGTCAATCAGGCATGTTAAATATAAGGCAGTGCTATGGGATTCATCCAGTGCCATGGTTCTAGAAAAAGCAGGATACTGGCATAACATTTTCAGAGAAAGTCTTTGCACGCAGTGTAAAAATATTAGGGTGAATTTAGACTACATTTTTGGCTACTAGCTGTGCAGTTTGAATCTATAAAACAAAGTGGTTTTTGAACATCTCAAAGGACTTATTTAAAACAAATGCATGGCAATTGTATGGATGAGATGAATACTGAATACCTGAATATGAATATGAAATGACTCACTGAAGTTTGCACTTTGAAGTGTTCTAGAGGCCATTGATCTTCAAGTGACCTTGATGCCGAATCATTATGATCTATGTTTGTCTTTCAGTAGAGGATTTCCCCTTTTTCCCCCATTGAAATTCAGCTTAGACAAGGTCACATATTGTAGCAAAAAAAAATGTATTGATAGAGGATTCAGTGTCATACTGTTCCAACAGCAGCACACACAGCAGGAGGTCAGGGTTAGTTGTCAGATTGGAAGCTTTTATAGATATAATTTAAATGATAGTATAATACACACTATCACACTACAGTTTGGGTTCAGTAAGATTCTATATGAAAGCAATTAATACTTTTATACAGCAAATATGCAATTAAATGAATAAAATTCATCAAAGGTGACAGTAAAGACATTTTTACGTTTTGTCAAAAGACTCCTGAAAAAAGAAAGAATCGCGTTCGTCTCCTTGGCCCGGGCCATCCACTGCAGGGGGGCGTGATCTGTAATTAGAGTGAAGGGTCGGCTGAGGAAGTAATACCTGAGATCCAGGACTGCCCACTTGACGGCCAGCGCCTCCCTCTCCAACGTAGCGTACCGTTGATCCGTGGGGGTCAGCTTTTGGCTTATGTAGATCACTGGGTGTTCCTCGCCGTCGTGGACCTGGGTGAAGACGGCTCGCAACCCGGTGTCGGATGCGTCCGTCTGCACCAGGAAGGGGCAGTTAAAGTCGGGCGCTCGGAGTACCGGCTCCGTTGTGAGGGTTGCCTTTATCCGGTGGAATGCCGCCTCCGTCTCGGGGGTCCACGGGACCTTCTCTGGTTGCCCCTTCCTGGTCAGATCTGTCAGGGGAGAGGCTAAGGAGGAGAAGTTAGGGATAAAACAGCGGTAATATCCTGCCAACCCCAAAGAGGCCTGTACCTGCGTCTTTGAGTTGGGCCGCGGCGCGGAGAGGATTGCTGCCACCCTCTTCTCCTGAGGTATGATCAGGCCGCGAACCACCTGGTACCCCAGATACTTTGCTTCTGAGAGGGCCAGGTGACACTTCCGGGGGTTGGCAGTCAGGCCAGCCGGGGCAGTTCCAGAAGCACCCTCCGCACCCGCTCCAGGTGGTCCTCCCAAGTCTCCGAGTGTATTACCACGTAGTCGATGTAGGCCGCCGCGTAGGCCTGATGTGGCCGGAGAAGGACGTCCATCAGCCTCTGGAAGGTGGCCTGTGCTCTGTGGAGGCCGAAGGGAAGGACCTGGTATTGCCAGTGTCCATTTGGAGTTGAAATGGCCGTCTTCGGCTTGGCCTGTTCTGAGAGGGGGACTTGCCAGTATCCCTTCGTGAGGTTGAGGGTTGATATAAACCGGGCCCTTCCCAGACGATCCAACAGCTCATCGACGCGGGGCATGGGGTAGCAGTCGAACTCGGAGACTTCGTTTAGGAGGCAGAAGTCATTACAGAAGCGGAGGGTGCCGTCGGGCTTCGGAACCATGACAATGGGGCTGGACCATGGACTGTGAGATGGTTCAATTACCCCTAACCTCAGCATCTCCTGTCAACCTCCCAGTGTTGGGTGGCCTCCACCAGCTCGATGGCCTCCACCAGCTCGTCCATGTTCACTGGGTTCTGCATGCCGGCTGCCTGACTTAGCAGGCGGGGAAGGGCCTGCAGGAGGTGATCCACAATGACACGCTCCACTACCTGGTGTGCGTTGGGACCCCCAGCCAGTAACCAGCCTCTCCCGTCAGCAGCGGGACGATGATCCGGGCCCACTACGCCTTGGGCCACGCCTCCCGGGTGGCCACAGTCTCAAACATCTGGAGGTATGTGGTAACGTCACCGTGGGATGTCATCCTCGGCAGCAGCTGCGTGGCCTGGACATGGGGGTCAGGCAGTGGAGTACGTGTGCCGCCAGCCATACGGAGCTCCCATTCGGTTTCCCCTTGCAGAGAGGCCATGTGCTCCATAATTTGTTCCTGGTGGATGTTCACCTCGGTGAGGTGCTTCAAGAGTTCTTCCATCGCCGGGGGAGGAGCGCCACCTGGGAAACCAGAGAAGACACGTGAGTCAACAGGGTGTGTGGTAAAAGAAAAACCCAAAAAAAAAAACAACCAAACCAGTCCAGCTGGCGAAACACCACATGGGAAGGGGTCGTCTGTGTCTTCTTCACTGTCCTGCCTGCATTCTCCACCAGTGTGGCGGGGTGAAGAAGGACACGACAAGTAAGTACAGGTGAGTTCCCCCGAATGGTGGATTTTATTAATGAGGTTGAGGTGGTCCGGTGCGGGGTGCTCGGCTTCCTCTTGGATCTGTGTGCTGTGGCGGTGTGGGTCCGTTGTACTCTCCCGTGTGTGGTGGGGCTGGTGGTCACTGCTTTCTGTAAGCAAGACAGATAGTTAGGATAAGCCGACTCTAGTGGAGACATCTCTCCCCTCTGTGTTAATTTGCTGTGCTTAAATAGGCAGCTCTTGATGATCCTTGGTGTAGCGCCAGTGGTGGACAGTAACGGAGTAGCTTTAATTCGTTACTGTACTTAAGTACATTTTTCAAGTCTCTGTACTTTACTGGAGTAGTTTTATTTTGAGTAACTTTGAGTAACTTACGTTTACTTCACTACATTCCAAAGCATAAGATCGTACTTTTAACTTCACTACATTTTATAAAACATATAGTTACTCCCTATAATATATCACGTGCTCCAACACGCAGAAGCGCTGTTTGATTCATCATGAACGAACTGAGTCTTTTCAAAATAAACTTTTAAATCGGATCGCAAATCGCACCAAACGATTGGTTTGCGAATTAGAATTATCCGATTGCAGCTGTTCTGGAGTCAACCAGTCACTGATTCAACTGAACCATTTAGTGCGAGTCTCCAGAAGTAAGAACTGGGAGATCTTGTGAGCGCGCGTGCGTCTGATGTTGCTAAAGTAAGTTATTAATGTCGAAATTTAGGATTCATTATTGTAACTGAAAATCATATTTAGGTCAAAATTGTCAGTTGTTTGGGAACTAAATACGCTGTAAAGAGTGATCTGTTTAAGCCCACTGAAATGCTTGAGTGCAGACGATGCAGACACATCAATCAGCATCTCTGTGTTTTAGGTAAAAAAACAAACAAACCTTAAACTAACACAGATTAACTAAAATAACTCGTGCATGTTCAAATTCCCCGCTGCCATAATATTAACAGTATTATTAAAATGCTACCATGTCCTATATGACGTCTGTTTTTATATTGTTTATCAACAGTAACGTTATATTGTTTGGATTAACTAGACAAGTAGACAGACATGAATGTTTATTCATAACCGTACTGAAAATAAGTAAATATTGTTAGCTGATGCTAACTGTCTAGCTAACAAGCTTGTTGGTGCTAAGTTGAGGTATTTTTTTTTATAAATAATGTCCAAATATTTTTATTCAACCACCATATATATATATATAGATAGATAGATAGATAGATAGATAGATAGATAGATAGATAGATAGATAGATAGATAGATAGATAGATAGCTTCACAGTGAACATCACTCTCATCAGTGTAGTCCATATCAACAACAAAAATATATCTCGACTCCATATAATGTTTTTTTTTTTTTTTTTTTGAAAAAAAGTATTTTGGTATTCAGGTATTTTGAGCAGTAGGATTATAAAAAAAAAAATATGCTAATATAAAACAATATTAAGAAGCCTATATAAAATTGCAAACATCTATCTTTCAGTACTATTTTACTTAAGTACATAAAAAATATATTACTTTTGTACTTTCACTTGAGTAAAATTGAAAAAGGAGTACTTTTACTTTTACTGGAGTAATATTTTACTATACATATCTGTACTTTTACTCAAGTACTTGATTCGTGTACTTCGTCCACCACTGGTGGCCGCTCAGCCCGTGACGAGCAGGAGCAGGTGTGACTGCTCGGTTTCCAGGGCGACGCTGATGAGAGCTGGGGACATGTGTCACAATATAAAATATAAGTCTTAGAATATAAAATATACACTGGAAGAAAAAGTGTGACAAGTATCCCCAGTCTCCTCTATTAATAACGAATTACTAGAATTTTAAATTACTTAAATAGCAAGAAATGTAGTCAAATAGTAAATAAAAAAAAAAAAAAAAAAAAAAAAAATCATAACTCAAAATAGTGAAATGAAATCAACTTCAGGAGGGATTTTCCTTGAAGACTCTGGATGTCTGCTCTTCTGTCTTGCACCCATCAGGTTTGGTAAAGGGCTCTTAAAGGGCGTCAAGTGAGACACCTCCACATCCCTCTCAGAGTTTAACAGGGAAGTTCTTTTCTGCCCTGAGCAGCCACTCAGTCTGGGGTTTGTGCTGAGTGACAAAGAGCGCTTTAACACTATGACACATGTCTGATAGGAACAGCCACATCTCTCCTATGACATGTTTCTATGTGCTTCAGAGCACCCAACTCTCTTCCACAATCCACCCACAGAATGCCAATGATCGGAATAAGGGTCTCAGCTACAGAAACAGCCACTCAGGTATGACTGGATGTCAGGAATCAGTCTCACAAGCAGCAATTACACTATTTTCCTCCTCCATTGGCAGGTCCTTGCTAGCTCCAGACCGATGCTCTCATTTACATGACCTATGAATGGGTTGGTTCGTATTCGACAAAGGCCCTGTACTGGAACCGCAGGGGTTGCAAGCACTAGCTGTTATTATATCCTCTACTGCTCTCCCACATAATACATAATGAATATTAATACACTCACGCTACAGTACAGACTGATGGGTTATTAAAGGTAATAATGTAAAAACTTTGCCAATACTGGGTCATTGTACTGTTCTTCTGTATATAACAGTTAGAGTAGTACTGTAGTTATCTCTTTCTGTACAAGAAACCCTGTCACTTCTGCCATCTTTTATAGCAAAAATTTAAATTCTGCCATAATGTGCTCACTTTCGTGCCTTTCCAAAATCAAATGACTTTCTGTCTTCCATAGCACACAAAAGGAAGTCATTAGGAGAAAGTTCATGCTGCTCCCTTCCCTATAATGAAAGTTATAAAAAAAAAGAAAGAAAGCGCTTTCTATATTACCAGTCTACTATTATTTTTCTTTTGAAGACATATGCTAGTGATAGGAAAAACTGAAATACTGATTACAGCTACATTAATGCTTATTTAAAACCATCTCGACACAAGAGAATGAGGGTTTTCTGCGCGACCCCATTTATGTTGTGCCTGCATCTGAGTTCTCCTGGGAAGAGCCTGCAGGCTTCCTGTACATCTGACATAAAGCAGCCATATGAAACGTTCACCAGGAATGAGATCTGGAGCCACAGCCTCAAAGGAATCCTCACAGAATACATTACCGAAAAATAAAACTGACTTTTCAAAGTATTACCAATGTCAGGTAAGAAATTAATAAGCTTCAGAAGCGCAGCATTTGAAGATGGTTTCAAGGTAGCAATGTTTCTTTCATTTGGTACTTTCCTTCATTTCGAATGCTCCAGTGCATATTAAGGAAGAAATGTCGAGGAGATCGATGGATCGCTTTTGCATCCACCCAAATTTCAACAAAATTGCTGTCTCGCTTTTAACTCGACAAAGAAAATCAAATATTGAAATGCATCAAGGAATTGAAACAAACGCGTGGCTAGATCTGAGCGCTGATCCTAAAAGACATGGACCTGCCGGGTTTGGCTTTCAGCTTATGTTCAGAAATACCCACACACTCAGCAGGATTTCTGTATAAAGAGAACAAGAAAAAAAAAATGTCAGGAGAACGAGGGGGGTTGAAAAAGAATAAGTGTTGAAATGTAGAGGAGGGGTTGTAGATGAACTGTGAACTCCAGGGGCGGAGGGTGTTGAAAAGAGAAGAATCACGCCACGTATATAGCGGGGGGTACAACAGGAGCCGGCTAATTTGATGGGTGCTCCGCTTGGCCCTTCTTCTCAAGAGGTATCATGGCAATCCACTGATCTTTACGGAAAAGGAGCTGGAGAGGCACTGCATGTACACAGAATATCAATCATCTGATGATGAATATGATTTTGAGAGCATGTCCAAATGGTGCAACATGGTCCTTGCCAAGTGGAAAACATTTTAAAAAACAATGATAATTCTGAATAGCAAACATGCATTTGGTGTCAGGTCACGCTTCGTTTCCTGCATGTTCCTCTTCGCAGTTCATTCATCCCTGCAGAGGAAGGGGAAACACCTGGGGTCACTAGTCCTGCTCCCATACGTCTGTTTCTGCCTGGCTGAGTCACCTCGTCATAGGCTGTAATTAAAACCACAGGTGGGAGTTGCAACACTCCTGATCCCCTCCCGGCACAGAGAGGGCACCATATGGTTCAAAGGAAGGTTATTTATTCAAAGAAAATATAGGGTTAAAACATCAAAAGCAAAAAAACTTTTGATCAGACTGGAACAAAGGGGATTGCTGTCCTTCAAATCATTCTGCAACATAAAGCATGAAATCTGAGTTGATGTCCAGCGTGGCCACGATGTGATTGCTGTTGGACCAGACTGTTCTCCTTAACACCTCATGGGATTGTGTTGTTGGATCCGCCCTGCTACAAATACACCTGATGTCATATTATTCAGGCATTCGTTATCGAGCATGAACTGACTACATCAAATAAATTATGGAAAACAAGTCAAGGATATATTATATACATACATTATACAGGCATTTTTTTTCTTTACAAATATTATGAATTCTTAATTCGTAAACATACATTTTTTATGGAGTTAAACCACATGGCAGTTTACAACTTAGACTAACCTGGCCTATCATAAAAAGGTAACACTATCAGATATTTTAAAACACATACTGACCTCAGAAACAGTAATGAGGGGTCTTTATTTATGATTTTCGTTTCAAGTTTTTTTTTTTTTTTTGGTAATCTGTTTTGTTAAAATATTCTATTTTAACTACGTAACAAGGTTTTTTGCTCTTTTCAAGAATTTCATGCTCTCAATTTTGCCTTCCAAAAGATTATAAAAAATAATTTAATGCAAAAATTAAATACACGGTACATACTGAGGTGTTTTCAAGTCATTGTATGCAGTCATTTTAATGGATTTTTTAAACAAAACACTATGGCAGAAATGATTGCCATGATGTTACTGACCCAAATATTACCATAACACATACAAAATGTCTCAGAGGGTAGCATATGTGTGTGTGTATATATATATATATATATATATATATATATATATATATATATATATATATATATATATATATATGGTATAATCACTTTATTGTTTGTGTGAGAATTTCAGCACAACCAGGGGAGCTGTTTTACACTCTTGTAAACATGGACAGCATCTCTCCCCTGTGAAAGCATCATTTAATTATTATTATTTAAAAAAAAAATTCTCAATGGGATGATAAAGAGCCATTCAATGTGCTCAAATTTAAGCTACCATGAAATCCAATTGTTCTCAGACCAGTGATGATAATCCCAGCTGCAAGAGAAGGAGCATTTGCACCAATGAGATTAAACCTGTGCTATTTTTTTCTACTGTATCTTCTCATGTAGGGCCTCCAAGGCAGTTACAGAGGGACCGTAGTGTTCAGAAAGCATAAACAGAAACAGAATGCTTCATCTGCTGGATTTATTCAATGTGTCTGCAGCATCTGTTAAGGCCAGTGAATTAAGAGCTTGTGGGGCAACCTCATTTTCTTAATTCTTATTTAAAGTTATTTATTGCATTTTGGTAAATAACAAATCATAGATTGTATCTACACCCATTTTTAACACACTGCATTTGTGAAATATAAAGTTTGCCAGTCACCCTTTGATAAAGCCTCTACTGTGAACTTGCAAAAAGTACTAATGTTGCTAGTACTTGAATTCAGCACATTGATATATCACTCCAAAACTGATGTTTTAATGATGAGAGACTTTTCCAAACTATTTGGATGTTGTTGTTTTTAGCTATTATTTTACATATGCATTTTTATTTTATTTTTATTTTACATTATTTTACATACAAAGCTCAAAAGAAAAGCATTTATTTTAATACTTTATCACTATTAAAATTCTTAATTTACCATCATCAGAGTAAATTATGTTTTAAAATGCTTTCAAAAAGAAAACTGATTAATTGTAGGTAATAATTAAATTTAGCAAATTAAGTTTAGTCTGTTTGTCATAACCCATTAATTTATTATTATATTATATGTTATACAGCATATATAATAAATATATATCATTAAATTCTGCATATGCAGATTGCTGTTCATGACATCTTTCAGCCCAAATGCTTATATGCAGGATGAATCCAAAACAGCAGAATTCTGATCAACCTGTTACCCTGTGACCCTGCCGAGGCAGTATTCACATAAACCAATGTGTCCATTTGCTAATGGCAATACCCATCAACTTAAAAGGTGGCAGCATTAAAAATATTAGCAATGCTAGTTTCTAAAAGACCATATGGATTTCAATACCTGCTTCTGGAGCATATATTTTAATACATATTCAATTAAAACATGACATAATTTACAACTCCAATGAAATTTGTTTTGTTCCTAAAACCGTTTTCAAAGCAGCTTAAACAATTCTGGAAAATCATTTTTCCCCCAGTCTCAAAAGCAATATGTTTCAATTAGCAGGAAAGCTGTTCTGAGTTTAGAGGCTCTTGCGATTTTCTGGGTTCACTAAACGGCTCATTTTGCATAAGGTGACTTTTCAGGTAGTTAAATTTTTTTTTTTTTTTTTTTTCAAATAAGCCAGAAACATAACAGAAATGACAGTTTTGGCTCCTAACCTGGTGTGAATTCTGTTCTTTTTATAGCCTTTGAACAAATGGAAACATTGTTGTTCCTCCTGACAATTACCCTGCACCTGGTCCTGTAGGCTATATACCAAATGTCTTTGAAACTGTACTGCACGACAGAGACCATTAAAACTCAACAACAAGGATGTCTATCTCAAGTCCCATATGGTTTAAGACTAGCTCTATGAATCCCAGCATTGTTCTTCTGCCTGGATGAACTCCCATCAGATTAGGCCCACTCTCACTAACTTTGAACCCATCCCTAACCTTGCCTTCCCCACATCACCAAACCAGATCCCTCCTAAACTCTAACTGATAACTTAACTTAACTCTAACTTAACTCACCCATCTATCCATCCCTCATCTGGCTCACAATTTTGACGATTTTTAAAAACCCAAATTTCTCTGTGCACTTTTTGTGCAGCACTATTTATACGCACCTTACTGTACGCTTTGCTCCAGTTTCACAGAGAAATGTCCACAGAGTGATGCTAAAACACTGGTTCAATTTGTGAAACCTGGCATGTTTTTATTATGGTGATATAGGAATGTATTGCAGTGTTTTTATTATGTTGCTTCTGGTACATATTTGGGCGATTCAGAATTAAAATATCCATGGACTGTAGCTAAATTTAATGCTCTATCGTGTTGGAAATATGCCCTACACCAAACCCAACCCTAAACATTCCTGAGAGTGTTAACAAATAAAACACTGATTAAAAAAAATAATAATAATAATACGTTTACTGATATGTACCTTGCCAATTCAGCTTCCTTATATGCAGATTTGAACTGCTTTGTCAAACCTTGGTTACACAGAATTCAGTCTAGAGCTTTTTTCATCTCAAGTGTGTCTCAGTACTCCGTGAGCTACCAAACAAACCTACCGCCCATGGAAACTTATAGATATGAAGCTGGATATGTTGATATGCTGGATAACATTCAAAAGCATCAGTTTTCAAATCTCTCAACATATTAATATTGTTTTGAAGTCATAACATTGATATTCTTCAAGTAATTGTGTGAAAATGTATCTTTATTAATCGAAACTGTAAATTTGTGTGAAAAGGAATAAAGTGACCCTTGAGTTTTACCGCCTCTGGTTCATTTATTTTGGAAACTGCAGTGATATGTACTCATTGGTATGTATTTTGTGTCTTGCTAAAAAGTGCACCCAGATACATTTATGCCATGAGACCAGGTAGCATTTATAACTAGCAGGCTTGACTATTGTAATGCACTTCTTTCTGGTCTACCAAAGAATACGATTAACCATTTACAATCAATCCAAAATACTGCTGCTCGAATACTGACAAAAACCAAAAAGAGAGATCATATTACACCAGTATGAAAGTCATTACACTGGTAACCTGTTAGCTTTCGTATTGATTAAAAACATTAACATTATTTTATATTTCATATTTTAATCTTTATAAACTTTATTCTTATTCATGTATTTCAATGGGTCTATTTTATTTATGTTAAAATTTTCTGTTCAGTTTAATTTGTATTAATTGCTGTATCATTTTGGTTCCGTCATGTCTATAAAGCACTTTGAATTGCATTAACTTGTTTAGAAAAGTGCTGTATAAATACAGTTTGCTTGCTTGATAAAGACACATTACCCCTGCAGGAAGACTGCAATGATGGAACTCTATGATTTAAACACATCTTTTAAAAAGCAATGAAGTCTTATTAGGGGCCGTTCTCAAATAACACATTTTTGCATTTAAAAATGTCAGACGCATAGCATTGGAATGGGATTAAAAAAAAGTGCAAGGTCTAGAGTTGCATTTACGTTTTAACTTTTAATGTTTTTAAATGTTGAAAAAAATAATAATCTTAACATTAGCACAGTGTTTTTAGAATAAGAATTCATAATTCAGTGCTCAAATTATTATGCTCCACTATCTTGCAACTTGTTATCTTATGTTTTTTTTTTTTTTTTTTTTTTTTTTTTTTATTGATCTTAACTATCCATAGACTCGTTATTTTGCATTAGGTTCATTTTAGGTTAAAAAAAAAAAAAGTAATTGTTGCAAGTATAATTGTTCAGTTGTCTCTCTTTGTTTATTAATTATTATTATTTCAAATTGGGGTGCACTTTTACTCACATGGTATAGTCAAGATTTGTGTGTGGGAAATACTGCATTTAAAATTGTGTGAAAAACAATCCCACTCCCTCTTCAGGGGCCAGGTTCAATAAGAAGGTTCAACCAAGTCTGAGTTGAAACTTGAACTCTGAGGTGACTAACCCTGAGATTGGATACTAGTTTTCGGGTTCAGGATAGCTGAATTGAGTTAGTTCAGTTGACTCTGAGTAGGCTGACACTGAGTTTAGCACGTGCACCATGACTATGAAAATACGTACATGATCAATGGAGCTCCAAAATTACGTCTCACCAAGGCAACCACTGACAAAAAGACATCCACATACTTCAAAAATAATCTTGTTTCCATTTGTATTAATATTGTTTTTTCTTGTTTTAAGCAAAATGCACTTAATTTAGATTCCAAGGTACTCAATAAGAAATGCATTTTTTACGGCTTGAATGCATGAATAAGGTACTGTATTTAAACATCACTTACACTTTAAAAAGGGGGAGGAGACCAAAATTAACTCTGGATTTAACAAAGTATACCTGCTCCCAAAAGCTTCATAAGACTAAGAAGTTTGTAAAAACGATCGTACGACTGATCCTAATATTACGGTCTGTTTCCCCAAGCATCTTAACTTAGGGAGCACTTGAAAATCATCGTAGATCTACAAGTGCTCTAGAGTAATCGTAAGATCGTAATCGTAAGAAGACATATTTATGACATATTTTTTATTTACACAATGTTTAAGGTTTTTTCTTCAAGTTTGTAGGTGTCAAGGTCGGAAACTAAATAATTAAATGTAAAAAAGCACTGCATGGTCTTCAATGTAAAAATGAAATATACAATCAAACCTACATTTATTCAGACACCTCAACATTTCTCACATTATTACAGTTTTGCTATATATATATATATATATATATATATATATCAAAAAATATATCTGGTGTCTGAATAATTTTTGGTTTGACTGTTAAAACTACAAAGTAGTCAAGAGCAGTGAGTGATTTTCATTTTCATTTTCTTGGATTAACATTACAGCAGCCAGTAGCTAAATTAGGCGTGGTCACTTTAAGAGACAATGAACGCATCCAATATAAAACACATCCCATTTTTTTCCTCAAATGTTTACTTTGACTTAAGAAATAACTGACAGTTTTTTTGAGCATAATTTCCAAGGTGGATATTTTGACATATTTCGTATGTATTTGTCGGCACTAGAGCAAAAATAAGTAAATTCGATGTTCAAGTGTTTTGATCAAAACACTTGAAAACGCTCATTTTTAGCTTCTCGAGACGCCTTTCTCTGCGCGAGCCCTGAACACCAGAACACCGCGAGTACTGAATCGAGCTCTTTCACATCTCGTTGTTTGTTTCAAACTGCGATTTGTATTTGTTCGTTCCGGTGCAGGAGGGACTTTGAGGAGAACTTCGCAGAAGAGAGCTCGGTTCAGTGTTGCTGTCCGTTAGGCTGGCCTCAGCCAGTCGGTTATATAAAATATCAAGGTGAAAGTCATCAAGGCTTGCTTAGTATAGACCCAGCTCCCAACCCAACTTTGAGAATAGATTAACGGCGATATTTTTTTTCATCGCCCAATAAGAATCTCGCGTTAACGCAGCACGTTAACGGCAATAACGGCCCACCACTAATATATATATATATATATATATATAAATAGAAGTAATGTAGGAAATATGCTTTAAGACTGTGGGGAAAATCTGTCAAAGACTTGCTTACGTGCACGAAAACCAGCCATGTAATGGACCTGAAAATAACGTCTCTCTCTCTCTCTCTCTCTCTCTCTCTGTGCGTGTGTTCAGTGTGCATGCGTCAGGTGAGTGTGGAGCGAGGACGGAGAGTGTTTGATTGAAATGTGAGGTACGAGTAATTGAATTGCTTTTTTTCCTTCTTTTCTATCTTTGTTAAATTTGTTAATATTTGCGCTGTGTCTGTAGGTAATAGTTGTAAGAAGGAAGTTGTTGTTTAAAGGAATTTTATTCACAGTCTATGTACGGCGGCATGGCGGCTCCAAGTGCGGGGAGTTTAGATTTTCTTACGAGGCATCATGGAATAAAAGTGGATACTACCGTGAGCGTAGAACAATGCACTTTAGCGGTAGGGGCAGTAGTTGGTAGTGAAACTGTTCTATCAGCGTCTAGGATGAATAATGCCATCGTTTTGTTTGTTAGGACGGTTGAGTTAGCAAACTTGCTAACAGAGAGTGGTATTGAGATTGATGGCATTTTTATTTTAGTGCTACTTCTTTTTATTCCCTTCAAAGAAGGTGACATTATCTAATGTGTCGCCTTTTATCAAGAATGAGACTTTAGCAGGAATGATTTCTAGGTATAGAAAATTGATTTCTCCCTTAAAGATGATTCTGACCAGTAGCAAGTCCCCTCAGTTAAAACATGTTATGTCTTTCAGACGTTTTACATATATGGTTCTGAAGGACAATGTTGATGAACTTGACTTGACTCATAATTTCCGTCTATAGTTATGTCATTTATGCCACGACAAATGTAATTAGATGTTTCGGCTGTGGGAAAAATGGTCATCTTATCCGTGCATGTCCAAAGAAAGGAAATGATAGAAATGAATTGATTGTTGTCACTCGGAATGTGCAGAATGATGTTACAGCTGAGGTGCCAGGTCCAAATAAGGCATCTGAAAATGTGCAGAATGACAGCAGGTGCTGCTGAGATGCCAAGTACGAGTAAGGCGCTTAAGATTTGGTAGAAATTACAGAAGAAACGGAAAAAGATGACATTGCTGCAAATGAGAATGAAGAGAATAGAAGCTGTTCTGAAGTGGAACAAGTAGCAGAAGAAGAATTAGGGGAGTCAGACAATAGTAATGGTGAAAATGAGGAAATGGTATTAGAGGAAGAAAATTCTAAAGTTGAGGTTCCAGTGTTGAATGATGATGGATGTTCCTTTAAAACTCCACAAAAAAGGAAGTTGGTAGAATGTCAAAAACAAGTTAAAATAAAAGAATGTTTTGGTCTAAGTCAGACGGACACTAATAGTGAAAGCGACATTTCAGAGTGCAGCTTGAGTTGCTGGGTTTGACTACACAAGGTACTATAATTAATCCTGTAATACTAATCCTGTAGATATCCGGAAAAGAGTTGTACAGTTCTATAAGAACTTGTATAAAAGTGGTATAACGGTTGAATTTTATAAAGCCCTTTGGTCCGAGGTAGGCCCAGAATTAGTAGCAGTTAAAAAAAAAAAAAAAAAGGAACTCTTGCCACAGAGCTGCCGCAGGGCAGTTATAACGTTGTTACCAAAAAAAGGAGATCTTAATGAAATTGGCAACTGGAGGCCTATACGCTTGTTGTGTAACCACTATAAATTACTTTCTAAAACCCTTGCAATTAGATTGGGTAAGGTTATGGAACATGTGATTCATCCCGATCAATCTTATTGTGTACCAGGTAGGAGAATTACTGACAATATTTCTTTTATTAGAGACATTTTCGATAGTTGTAAATATTTTGATTTAGATTTTGGGCTAATATCGATTGACCAAGAGAAGGCCTTTGATAGAATCGAGCATTCATATCTGTGGAGTGTTTTGAAAGCCTTTGGATTAGATTCTGGTTTTATTTCAATGATAAAAACCTTATATAGTGAACTTGAGAGTGTTTTACATTTAAATGGTGACTTATGCTCTCCTTTTAGAGTGTACAGGGGTGTCAGACAAGGTTGTGCATTGTCAGGAATGTTATATCCCTTGGCATTAGAACCCTTTTAAATAAAATGAGATCTGATGTGTGTGGAGTACATATACCTAACGTCACAATTTCAAGTTATCAGCCTATGCTGACGATGTGATCGTTTTAATCAGTGGAAATAGCGATGTCAATGTATTGCTAAAGATTTTAGAAGCTCTTTCTTCTATCAAGGTAAACTGGACAAAAAAAGTGAAGCCATTTTAATTGGAAAATGGTCAAAAGGGGAACCAAGGCTTCCTGGTGGTCTGAAGTGTAATAGGGATGGTTTTAAATATTTAGGAGTGTTTTTAGGAAATTCGAATTTTGTAAAAAAGAATTTTGAAGGGATTGTTGAGAAAATTAAAAGGAAGACTGGATAAGTGGAAATTTTTACTTCCTAAAATGTCCTGTAAGGGTTGTGTCTTGATTGTTAATAATTTAGTAGCGTCTGCACTGTGGCACCGTTTAGCCTATATAGATCCACCAGCTGATGTATTAGCAAAAATCCAGTCAATCTTAATTTACTTTTTCTTGGATAAGTTGCACTAGGTAAAAAAAAGTGCCTTGTACCTGTCAAAAGAAGAAGGAGGACTTGGACTAATAAATTTGCAGAGCAGCTTCTTTTCGTCTTCAGTATATACAAAGACTTTTATTATTTCCTGTGGAGTCAAGTTGGCTGAGTGTTGCCTGTGCAATTCTCCAGAACATCGAAGATTTAGGACTGGAAAAAGCTTTGTTTGGGCTGGATCATCAAAGACCATCTTAGTGATTCTACAGTTTTTTTTTATTTTTATTTTTTTATTTTTTTTTATTGTAATTAGTTTAAAGTCTGTTCTCTGTTCAGGATCAATAGAGGGAATAATGTTTCTCCTATTTTCTGGTTACTGCAAGAACCTTTAGTCTGCGGCTCTCGATTGTATCTGTCACATGAAACATCATTTGCTATACCGGAAAGAACTTTAAAGACTGCTCAGGTGACAACAGTTGTCCAGTTGTATGAAATAGCAGGACCTGATTTAAAAAAAATGTGACTGCAACTGCAACCCATTCTCACTCCAAAGGCGTCAAAAACCGAAGCATGGTCAAGCGCCCCTAGCGTCACTTTTATGACGCCAAATGTGCCTCTCGGCGTCGACTATCGAAGCACTACGACCTTCATTGCTTTCAGTGGGAAACTTTTGGCGTCAGAATTCGACACGAGGACATGAGATGTTTATCGCTATGAAATCACGTTCAAGAAGTCTCATTCAGCACACATCGCGCGATACTTGCTATCAGTTCCACAGTTTGGGTGAGTAGTCGTATATACGCTCTTTTAATGCCTTTTATCAAATGTATTCTGTCTTCTTTATTAATCAGATTAGTGCCATATGTTTAATCGCTGTATTATATCGGTCATCCGCGGCTGTCTTTGAGTTTCATTGCGTTTAAATAAATGAACACAGCTGCTAATTAGTCTGATTAAACTCTATCTGTCACGTGACGTGCCTTAGACCTTCGATCCGTTTTATATTATTATTAATTTCAGGATCAATGATGTAAGTTGTATTTGTAGTAAAATCATGGTAATCACGACACAATAGTAATAAATGAAATGTGAAGTTAAAACACAGTAAATGGGACATTAGTAACTGTAACTGTAGTTTTACTATGATATATTAATAATCAATACAACAATACAATAATCACCAAACCAGCTATGTTTGTATCACTGTAATGTTAGTGTTTTTATGTGCTTTTATATGACAGATATCACAGTAATCATGTGTTCTGTACCATGCTTTTAATACCTTTTAATGTGAATCCAAAAAAAAAAAAAAATCAAATTAAAAATAAATAATAAAACATGTATTTTTCCATCTTGCAGTTCATTCATATCAGTTTATATATATATATATATATATATATATATATATATATATATATATATATATATATAAATATATATATATATATATATATACATATTTTGCTCACAGATCATTATTAACATTCTGTATATAATTCAATTTTATTTTCTCTCCCCTTTTTTATTATTTATATTTTTAGCTGAAAAGACGTAAAGGCAGTCAGCCCAGTGGTGTTTCTGGAGAGGGATTCCTTCAGAAATGGAGAAGACAGAAAGCTGCGGAGGCAGATATTTGCAGCAGTAAGTCTGTGATAGTTTGTCTCTTTTATCAAAAATTCCTGCTGTTATAATTTGTACAGCATTTGTTGTTTCTTAAACTGTTGCACTGTCCAAATACCCACACTTGCCATCTTTTCACTTGACCACTTGATTACTTATTTGAAGTCTTTCCTGTATTTGGCCTAGTGTTCGAGTGAGCATGATAACCACGAGTGTGTGTCGAACTTTTCATGACCTGATGACTGTGTTTCCCAATCCTGATCCTGGAGAACCCCAGCACTGCACGGTTTTGGCGTCTCTCTTATCTGCCTTGGAGACTTCACTGATGAGCTGATGAGTTGAATCAGGTGTGTTTGATCAGGGAGACATCTCAAATGTGCAGTGTTGGGGTTCTCCAGGACCAGGATTGGGAGCCACTGCCTTATGGGACACTTATGTGTTTAAAGAGATTTTTAATATCTAATTATCAATATTTCACATACTGTACTAAACACATCACAGTCTTAATAATCCAGTTTAACACTTGTATGATATTGTACAAGCCCCAGGACGGTCTCATCTGACACTATCAAAAGAATTCATATGACTATAGCTTGTTATTAATTACTTGCTTTCAATAATGGATTCATTTAACATTTAATTTTACAGCATCTTTACAGAGGCTGCTTTTATGGTCTAAACAAAACAGTGTAATGTATAAGTTGAGTGTAATGTAATATTTCTGTTTTACAGGATTGTTTGAGGATAACACTGCAGTTCTCCATCATGCACAAGGACTCACCTCGTTAACTCTTTATCCCCCACACACACAGATATGGTCCCTGGATCAGTGATTAGACTTTGCAGTGGTTTGATTTTTGCAGAAGATGTAACTTTGTTTTATTTATAAGCTCATAATGAATACATTACAGAACCAGTGATGAAAACAATAGTTAAAAATAGTATTTTTCGTATTGATAAAGCATTTTGTTCTCTTTTTCAAGCTTCATACAGTGAACTTTTTAGACTTTAATTAAGAGTTTTAGTAAAGGAGATATTCATACACAGTCATCCCCTAGCTCCAGTCATGAAGTGAATTCATGATGTTATTGTCAAAGCTAGCAGGTGTTTGTTTTCCTGAACACTTTCTCTGTCTTCCATTGTTCAGACAATCAGGGTTTATTTGATGCTGTGCTGATTGAGTTTTATAGATGATATTGCACACTTGACATGCATGTCTTCATGGTGTTTTTTTGTGAGTTTGAAACATTTACATTGTGTTGTATAACATTTTGGTCAATTTAATTTTTTTAATAAAATTGATCTTTTTCCAGTGTTCTCTGAAAGACATACTGTATTTACTGTTTTGTTTTTTAATAAAAGCATTTTCATTTGCATACTGAAAATAGTTAATGTTTACAACATAACTGCCTTTTTATTCTTTATGGTGGCAAAAACGAGCTTGGTGACAGAGGATGCAGTGTAGTAATTTGGGCATGTTGTCTTTAAATGAGTTTGACATATCAATAAATAATGGAAGATCCTTACAAAAATATGCATGTTTATTATGCTTTATGTATTTATTTGTTCATTCATTCATTCATTAATTTATAATTTCTGTTTTTATTCCTAGGGTTCAAATGGTAGAGAATGGTAAATCACAGAAACACAAATGTGAACAATTTTAACTTTAAAACACAATGTAATATACAATGTAAATTTTAGAAGCACGTCATTTGATTAGTAAATATATTTGTCTTTGGTCAAAAAAAAAATATACAAATCTTAAAAATGTGTCTTATATTTAATGAGAGGAATCTATCTGTTGGATACAACTGCGACTGCTGGGCATGTGCACATCAATATTGCCCAATTTTTGTCAAGCTGAACAACGGAGGAAGGTGAAGACGTTAATAAAACAGAATCTAATAAGTAGCAAGCTTAATCTATTGTTAACCGAATCTATCCCTTCAGCCGAAAAACGAAAGACATCTGTCATACATGGATAAGGAAGTGTGACGCTGCTGCTCAGCTTAGATGCCATTGGCTATGACTTTTCAGGACAGTCTGTGGTTGGACTATCTTTTAACCCATATTAAACAGCGCATCATGTTAAAAAGTATGTTTTGCTCCTATCATCACATTAGTAATATATTAAGTCAACAATGAAGTGTTGCTATCTTGAGAAAAATGACATCTTTAGCGAGATCCTAATCCTAACCCTAAGCATAACTTCAATGAACTACAAAAACAGCCCCCTAGTGTTGCCTTTCTATAGATAGAACGACGGAGGCTTGTGGGTAATGTAGTTTAAAACTTTTTATTAACGAAACTAAATAAATTATTTATTTTAAGGTAAACTGGATATCTAAATATGTTTATTGTGCAAACCTCTATGATATATTTGAGAGGCAGGCTGAAATGTGGTATTTTACAGTGAGCAATATTTAAAATGCTTTTATGCCAGCTTTCCACTTATTTCTGAAAACTGAGCTCAACATTATTTTATCAGCATAGCATAAGTAATAATCCTGCCCATTTTCTCTTTGATATGTTAATTGGACTCTGATTTACAGCCATTTGAAATGCACAGTTTTGGGCTCTTCCGGGGGGTGCTACTGGGCCCCTGGGGGTAGCAGGGCAGTAAAACCTACATATATGTATTCTCCTCATCATGAACAACAAACTGAGCTGAGTCACATTTATATCTGACAGTTTTCACAGTCCTCTGTTTTCTATTCTATTCATCATGGTTATTATACCTTTAGACAGGACATTGTGAGGCCATCTGATAAAACATGGAAAAATTATAAAGAAATGATTTAATAATGAAAATAATAGATTATTTCTTTGATTTTTGAAGTAAATGGCAAGAAATATAATGGATGAACCTGCAACAACTTGCCATTATCTATTCCCCACCTGTAAAGCAGTAATCAAGGACAATGTATACACATTGTGATACTTCACTATTACACAAGGACAAATTCATGCAGTGCTAAGAATATTAATTTATATATATATATATATATATATATATATATATATATATTAGCATTATATATAACTAATTAGCCGAAATCAGTGTAAAAATGTCCTCCTCACCCCCGTATCTTGCTCCTCATGTGCTGGACATCAGTAATGTGCGTGCTCTTGGTTTTAATGCAGTACAAGATCCACGTTGATCATTCCTGCTACATTCTCAGTTATCCGTCAAGTGCTTGTAACAATAAAGCCCATGGCACCATCTTGTAATGCAGAATAATTAATCTTGTAACTCCCTGTATTTCACAAAAAATGTGCATATTTGTTACTAAAATATAAAAAAATTACTTTCTGGTGTACTGATGTCCCAGATGTTATTAATCCGATCAAAAATGTTCATGTCTTAAATAAAAAAATAATCCCAATAATTAATATGTCGTTTTTCCAAGTCTAAAATAAACACATATGAGCCTACCTAGTAAAATGATGTATTTACCAAGAATCTTCAGAACACAATATTCACCATTTTCATTTTATTGAAGCATAGACTATAAAGTTGATAAAGTAGCATCAAGACAAATAAGATTGAATGAAAATAATTATCATCAAAGATACATTAACCTCATATATAAATCAGTTCACACAGATGAGTGATGAAATGTCCTTAAAAGTCACACAGTCCCATCCAGTGAACTGTGATACAGATCATGTGATACATATAAGACATGAGATACTGTTCCAGAAAATAATGATTCCCATCATCACATCTAAACTGGTTTCATCTCCCCATCGTGTTCTTCTTCTCTCGTGTCTGGAAACAGTTTGTGGTTGATGTCCAGCACTGATGAGGTGTAGCTTGTTCTCAGCCAGAGGATCTCTCAGTCCTAACATCCCAGACCTCATCAAGCTGTTTTAAGATCTTTTGAGAAGCTTTTCTCTGAAGACAATTTACCACATCCTCTTCTTTCACTCCTTTCAAGAGCATCACTTGGTCAAAACCCCTCATTTGGCTGATGAGATCATCTGTACAAATAAAAATACTGCAATAAATATGTCATTCTGCAAGAATTAAGAAAAAGTTACAGAAGCAAAGGTCTTGCTCATGAGACATTAGCATGTGTAGTTCTCAGAGACTCTAGAATTCATCTATTGTTGCAGTAAATGTGTTTTTTTTTCCTCTAGAATCTTTCTCCAAAGTTCCTGACTTCTCTCACAAACGTGTTTTAGTCTGTGCAGTGTAATGCCTGGCTTCAAACCAATCAACTATCAATTCACAATTAATAACATAACATTTACAAAACAATGAAATAATGTCAATTGGTGTTTATATCAACTAAACCAATTTCATGACACTTGTCTGCTAATAAAACAGGTGGTGTGTTTTTAAAAACATAATATTAAAAATGTCCAGTCACACTTTGCTAACATGCTGTAATTGTAATAGTATAAAACGAAATCAAGGCTGACACGACCAGTTCTGTGAGAGATCATCATAAAATGTTGTATAACATTGCTTCAACACACACATACCAGAGGACTTCTGTTTGTTTGAGCTCAAGATGGCCGTCTTCATTCCTCATCCTGAGCAAATCATTTCCTTGGTCTTCCTTCTCTTCTGTGAAACAAGATAATCTCTACTTACTCTCTGTGCAATTAATATTGCTCATTAAACATAATTAAGTTAATTTAAAGTAAGATTCAGACCAGAGCATTTTTGGAGTAAACAAATGTACCTGGGAAGAGCTGATCATGGCAAGATTCGCTGATACTCAGTAATAGCTCTTTTAGGTTTTAGGAAGGTTTGTGAGGGTTGGCTCTTAAAATAGCTGTTGAGCTCGATATTTTAGACCTGAAAAAGAAGAACAGCATTATCTGGAAAAAATCCTGTAAGACAGAAGGAAGGACATATTATTAATTACGTGCAGCTTGTACATTACACCTCTGTAAAGATGCTGTATAATTAAATGTTAAATGCATCCATTATTGAAAGCAAGTAATTAATAGCAAGCTATAGTCATATGAATTCTTTGATAGTGTCAGATGAGACAGTCCTGGGGCTTGTACAATATCATACAAGTGTTAAACTGGATTATTAAGACTGTGATGTGTTTAGGGATCATTTTTAAGACTTTGACCCTGTCCAGATACCCACACTTGCAGTCTTGGCCACTTGAGAGTGTGTGTACATGACAGTGTGTGCACAAGACTGTCCCCGGTCTTAATAATGCCAAAGCACAGCGTCCTTAACACACACTAAACCTCTCCAATACTGCTCCGGAGCGCTATACAAAGCTTAGTGTATCCCATCATGCATCATGTTTTGGAATAAATCGTCAGACTTTTTGCCGAGATCTCACAAGAGGTCATGGAAAGCTGTCCAATGTACAGTATGTGAAATATTGATAATTAGATATTAAAAATCTCTTTAAACACATAAGTGTCCCATAAGGCAGTGGCTCCCAATCCTGGTCCTGGAGAACCCCAACACTGCACATTTGAGATGTCTCCCTGATCAAACACACCTGATTCAACTCATCAGCTCATCAGTGAAGACTCCAAGGCAGATAAGAGAGACGCCAAAACCGTGCAGTGCTGGGGTTCTCCAGGATCAGGATTGGGAAACACAGTCATCAGGTCATGAAAAGTTCGACACACACTCGTGGTTATCATGCTCACTCGAACACTAGGCCAAATACAGGAAAGACTTCAAATAAGTAATCAAGTGGTCAAGTGAAAAGATGGCAAGTGTGGGTATTTGGACAGTGCAACAGTTTAAGAAACAACAAATGCTGTACAAATTATAACAGCAGGAATTTTTGATAAAAGAGACAAACTATCACAGACTTACTGCTGCAAATATCTGCCTCCGCAGCTTTCTGTCTTCTCCATTTCTGAAGGAATCCCTCTCCAGAAACACCACTGGGCTGACTGCCTTTACGTCTTTTCAGCTAAAAATATAAATAATAAAAAAGGGGAGAGAAAATAAAATTGAATTATATACAGAATGTTAATAATGATCTGTGAGCAAAATATTTATATATATATATATATATATATATATATATATATATATATATATATATATATAAATAAATAAATAAATAAATAAATAAATAAATAAATATATATATATATATATATATATATATATATATATATATATATATATATAAACTGATATGAATGAACTGCAAGATGGAAAAATACATGTTTTATTATTTATTTTTAATTTGATTTTTTTTTTTTTTTTGGATTCACATTAAAAGGTATTAAAAGCATGGTACAGAACACATGATTACTGTGATATCTGTCATATAAAAGCACATAAAAACACTAACATTACAGTGATACAAACATAGCTGGTTTGGTGATTATTGTATTGTTGTATTGATTATTAATATATCATAGTAAAACTACAGTTACAGTTACTAATGTCCCATTTACTGTGTTTTAACTTCACATTTCATTTATTACTATTGTGTCGTGATTACCATGATTTTACTACAAATACAACTTACATCATTGATCCTGAAATTAATAATAATATAAAACGGATCGAAGGTCTATGGCACGTCACGTGACAGATAGAGTTTAATCAGACTAATTAGCAGCTCTGTTCATTTATTTAAACGCAATGAAACTCAAAGACAGCCGCGGATGACCGATATAATACAGCGATTAAACATATGGCACTAATCTGATTAATAAAGAAGACAGAATACATTTGATAAAAGGCATTAAAAGAGCGTATATACTACTACTCACCCAAACTGTGGAACTGATAGCAAGTATCGCGCGATGTGTGCTGAATGAGACTTCTTGAACGTGATTTCATAGCGATAAACATCTCATGTCCTCGTGTCGAATTCTGACGCCAAAAGTTTCCCACTGAAAGCAATGAAGGTCGTAGTGCTTCGATAGTCGACGCCGAGAGGCACATTTGGCGTCATAAAAGTGACGCTAGGGGCGCTTGACCATGCTTCGGTGTTTGACGCCTTTGGAGTGAGAATGGGTTGGCAACTGCTGAACTTTTGAGACTCAGATCAGTGAGAGATGTGCAAAAGACTCTTGATATTTGGAGCTCGTCTCTTACTGGAGAGGAAAAAGGACTGTTGGATCTGTATTAAAAGGGGTCTATTAATCGTAAAGACCCTTTCCCGGAATTAAGTATATGTCGATGGGAGAATGTAATGGTATGCTGTTAAGACTGTGAGGATTTAATAATTGTGTGTGTTTTTCTTTTTTTCTTTTTTTTCAGAAATTGCATCTGGTAAATGTTTATTTGTTTATTTGGCAAAATAATAAGCCATGAGAGATAGTTAAATTATTTCATTATTATTTTCATCAATTATTTTCAACATTTGATTATTTTATTTTTTTTAGATACTCAAGTTGATTTAACATTTACAACGTAAAAAGATTGTTGTGACCACCTCATAATTAATCTTGGGACAGTCTGGGCAATGGAGGATCCATTTGTTGTATCCTTCATAACCCAGGAAATAAAAGACACATGTCAAGGCTGCATTTAATGGAATTTTTGACATGTGAAACCCTTTCTCAACCCACTGTGATGTATTCAGTAAAGCATGTAACTCCTGAATTGGGATACAAAGGTGGGATGTTAATCACCATACCAATGTAAAAATCACATATTCTATGTTTGAGCACTGAAGGACAGGTAAACAACGCTTACCAAGAACAAGGTGAACATATTTCTGAAAATAATCTTTTAATATTTTGAATATTATTTTAGATGCTGATCTTACAATTATTAATTTCAATTTTAAAAATAATTGACAGTTGTGGTAGCTGAGATTATTTTATTTTTAAAGAATCTATATCTTATATAGTTTTTTAATGGTGATAATTCAGGAACTGACTAAGTGATGCTGCACATCAGTAAAATAACAGCGAAACATCTGAAGAGAAAAACAACTGTAAAATATCCTGACAGTTGGACAGGTAGAAAGATGTACGAGAAGTGTCCTTGATATCAGAAAGTATGCATCTACATAAAATTTCTAAAACTTTGAGAAAATAATGATAATAATATAGCATTTTGCATTTCTACCCTTGACAAATCTGTAATATTTTAACATCAAATTGTTTAATTTTAACATCAATGACTGTTTGTTAGTTTTCTTGTGGTTTGAAGTGAATGCAATGGGAAAATAGGGCTGAGCTTTTTAATAACTAGATTTAATGTTATACATGAATTGAGAAGAGCATTGAAATCTGGTTAATAATTGAACGTTTTTTAATAATTAATTACAACGAGAGAGCTCAAATAGAAGCTTCTTTGTCTACATTATAGATACTTTAATCAATTTGTGTTGCTTTGGCTGAATTCCAAATACTGTTTTGGACTGATTATTACAAAATAATCAGTCCAAAACAGTATTTGGTATTCATCCAAAGCAACACAAATCGATTAAAGTATCTATAATGTAGACAAAGAAGCTTCTATCATACCATTTACATTCATACCATGAAACTAGTACACTCAAACTTTCAATAAATATAGTTATTTTTATTATTAAAAAGATAAAAAAAAAAAAAAAAAAAAAAAAAAAACATTTTACCCATATCAAGGCTTAGTAATAACTGTGCTTAAAAAAAAATGTCTTTTGAGTCTCAAAAGTAATTCCATCTAATGACTTCTAATTTATGTACAAGGAGAACGGATCCTCACCACAGACAGGAAGTTTGGAAGCTGAAAAAATAAATAAATAAGTTGTAACAGTGATTCACTCGCTCACGTAGATTCACATCTCCTATTTATTTTTAAATCGTACATCATCTTCCTTTGGCCTCCTCTGGATTGTCATGAGCCGTCATCAATGCCACTGAACCTTGAACCAGTCTGCAGATAAGGGATTTCAGTCTACTGCACAACACCCTCGGACTGCAAATGAAGGCTGACGAGACTTACAGGCTTGTGTGTCAAATACTCATCAGTAAACATGACATGTCTTTTCTTTGAAAAGGCCATCAGCTCTGCTTTAGATAAAGAGGTAAGAGAGAGGGTTTTTAAAACATTAGACTACTCAGTGCCATCCCAATGCTTCCTGCTAAAATCTGGAGTTAATAAAACGTGCAAATATGAATGGAACACATGCAACTGAGTGAATAGCAAAGATACTTTTATAGTAAGAACTTCAGTTAGGTCTCCCTGCATACTGATCAAATCTCAAAATTCAAACTAGCCACACATTTTCATTTACAAATGGAAATCTATGCCAGCAATCTCAAAAATAATCGACTGTGATTGGTCCATCTGGTCAATCACTATCAGCATAATATGTTATTTACCTTCCTATTTGATGATAGTAAAGATGCAATTCCTGCTGATATTTCTTCTGTCAATGTCATGTCACAATCTCCTGCCCCTGGAAGGAAGGATGAACAGAAAAAGGAAAATAAGAGATGAAGGATGGATGGATGGATGGATGGATGGATGGATGGATGGACGGATGAAAAAATGGATAAGGGATGGATGGATAGAAAAAAAGAAGAGAAAGGAAGCAAGGCTAAGAGGAAATAGGGAAAATGAAAGGATAAATGAAATAGAAACAAAGAAAACAAGGAAAGAAATGTTAATGGATGGATGGATGCAACCGAAAACAAATGAAACAAGAATGGAGGGATGGATGGATGGATGGATAAAGAAAACTGAGAGGAAAGGTGGGTGAGTGGATGGATAGAAAAGACAAAGGAAGAAAGGATTGAAGGATTAATGGATGAGTGGGTGGGTGTATGGATGGAAAGATGGATGGAACAAAAATAAGCAAGGAAATCAGGATAGGTGTACGGTTGGATGAATGGATAGATGGAACAAAACCAAAGGAAGGAAGAAAGGAAGAATCAATGGATGGATGGAAAGACAGAAGAAGGGATGGATGGAACAAGAAAACAAATGAAGGAAAAAAGGCAGGGAGAAAAGAATGATTGATAGCTGAATGTAATGAAGAAGAGACGTATGGGGAAAAACTGGAAAGAAGAATGGAAATTTAGAAAAAAAAGAAATGAAAGAAAGAAGCATGGATGAAAGAAAGAAAGAAAGAAACTGAATGTTTCTCCAGTCACAAAAGTACTTTGTAAGAGTGATGCATCTGTCTAAAGGGTTCATGAACGTCAGTGACTTCATCAAAGCTTGCAGCATCTGCTTCTAGAATATTCACATACACACTCATTCCTGGATTGCCGCATACTGCGTGGACATTTTTTTTTTTTTTCTGGGTGTTTACCTTCAACCAATTTCCTCCAGAAGATAACTCCACATATTAATGATGTGTTCCTGCTACCCTTACCACTGGCATCAAATGAACCCATGTGTGCGCAGCTGCCTGTGGGTATGTAGTCACTCTGAGCTGTCATGACATGCACCCCTCTGTACACTTCACGTGTCAAAGTCCTTCCAGCACCAGACACATTCCTCACTTAGCCATATCAACTATAATATTCCTCCTGAGCGGAAGACACCAGCAAAAAAATAAATATAATAATAACGACAGGTTTGTAAAAATGTCCTATTAAAGGAAAAGTTCAGAAAATATTACTTTTTAACAGGATAAAGCAATATTATGGATATAGACTTTTATTTTAGCCAGAAGAAATAGTTTGAAGTTAAAAATGGCATTTATATATATATATATATATATATTATTCACTGATGGACTAGAGTCATATAGACTACTTGTGGATTACTGTGATTTATTTATCAGCTGTTTGGACTCTCATTCTGACGGCACCCATTCACTGCAGAGGATCCACTGGTGAGCAAGTGATGTAATTCCATATCACTCCAAATCTTATCCAGTGAAGAAACATATTCGTCTAAGTGTTGGATGGCCTGAGGGTGAATAATTAATTGTTTAATTTATTTATTTATTGTTGTTTTGGTAAATTTCAACTTCTGGGTGAACTATTCCTTTAAACCTGTTTGTTCACATAACCATCAACCAAACAAAATATACTGAAATATTGCTGTTTACCCTCACAAATAACTTGCCTTCGGTCATGTTTTGTAAAATTACTTGTTCCCATTTTCTTTATGATGTTAAGTGAGTAAATGGTTTTCTTTTTATTTTGACATTTATACATGCAGGTCTTCCACAAGTTAACGCTCAGTACTAGAACCCTTCAGGTTGCTCCTTTTTTTCCACTTCTTTGTGACCTTTCTATGCTCCAGCATGCCTCAACAACAATCTGCTTTTATTGAACTCAATACTGCCTTCCTCCAGAAGCACTGGAGAAAGGGAGAGTAAACCAGAACAAACAGGGCATCAATATTTAATCATAAAGAGACTCAATAACTGGTGCAATATTTTTAGATCAAGAAAACTTTGGTGCGATCATGACAAACGGATAACCTAATAGAATGTTTTACTTGAGAAATTAATTAACCTTAACACTTTATAATATCAAATTCGTATCCAAACTAGACTGCATGCTGAACTTTATAGAGTAAATAGTAATCTTCAAACAGACGAATATGAGGAAAATACCTCTAATGAGTGCATAATTTAAATATTAATGAGTCAGTTTTATTTTAAATGCACACTCCATTACAGAATTACATATTTGTGCTTTTCATCAAATGTAGCAAAATTGACAATGACTGTGGCACTTTTTATTGAGATATGAAGGCATTATTATTTTATTTTGGATGCAGGTTATTTATTTTTATGTTCTGCAGTTTCTCAAAAAGACTTTCAGATCTAAGCTTATGGTTACAGGAAAAAAACAACTGCAAGTCTGACGTGTCTTGGTGACTATGGTGACCCTCCAATTTATGCTCTGCATTTAACCCATCAAAGTGCACATACACACATTAGTGAACACATACCTGGAGCAGCAGCCACATTGCTGCGGCTCCCAGGGAGCAGTTGAGGGTTTGTTGCCTTACAAACCTCAGTCCCGGTTTTGAGGGTGGAAGAAAGCGCTGGTTTGTTTGTAATAGCAAAGTGATTTTGTTTCGTTTTTAATGATTATTAGTAGTAGTAGTAGTAGTAGTAGTAGTAGCAGTATTAGTATCATTATTATTAAGTTAAATAAGAAAAACGTTTCTGAGCATTTTTTAAGTAAGGTCCAAGCGGCTAATGGCATACAGTGAGTCTACTGTATGTTTGATCAATGTAACTTTCTCAAATCATCATGACTTGCCTAAAAAAATCTATAGATATAAAACAGTTCAAGCATATGACAATGTTTAAAAATTTAACCTAGATAAATGTGCGCTATATCAAATAGTTTGTGACGCTTGAGACGCTTTGCAGGACATGTTCCGAAGGTTCCCTCTGTCGCACAGCAACCAATAGTGCTGAAGGCTTTCTGTCCTCCTCCCTTCCGGGAGCCTGACCAGAAGAATCTTAATTGTATGTGTCCAACTTCGAGCGCTGGACACAAATGTCCACAGAGATTCCCTGTGGAGAAGGACAGACCAACTGCTCATGTGCCATGGCCACCCTAAACAGGGTCTCCCTGCAGCTAAGAAGCAGACCCTCAGCCGGCGGATAGTTGAGGTATTTAATTAATTTATAATTAAATTATATGTATTATTCAATTAAATTATTAGATTTATTTTACATTTATTAAATTAAATTACATTATTTTTAATTAAATTAAATTGTTTTTAATGTATAAATTGGACTGATAATGAAGAAATGTCAACTCTGAAGCATAAGAAAAAAATTACACAAAACTGGGACAGTTTGTGAACTTGATCTAGAGTCCTGCACGGGTCCATTTTTGGAGACCTGCGCCCACCCGAACCGCGAAGTTCAGCACCAGATCCGACCCGTCACCCGTGATAATATAAAAATTTAATCCGCACCCGCCCAGACCCGTTAATATTTGGCACCTTTACCCGATCCGCGCCTGCGATAAGTCACACACTCTTAAATCATTACAATTAAAGTGCTTTATTTTGTATCTCACACCTCTCTCAACATCGCGACAGTGTCATTAATGTGCTAATGAAACAAAAGTGTGTTTTGCGCCATTCAAGTAGCCTACCATTGGCACCTAAATAGGCTATGGAACCTGATAACTATATACCCAAATAGACCTATTAATGAAAAAAAAAAAAACAAGAAAAAGAAAAAAAAATAATACATCCTGAGCCTGTCGCTCACAAACTAAGCATTTACTTTCCCTTAAGGTTACTGTGCAGAACCCATTGCAGGACTCTAACTTTAACTTGAAATACTGAAATGGTTAAAGTTAATTGACCAGGTTAAAATAGTACTCTTTAATTTATTTATTATTTTTTTTTTTTTACTTATTATTATTTTTTTTTTATTTCTCTGTCAGTACTGTCTTTTTGTTTGTCATTTCTAAAAGAACTTATTAGTCTGTGCTATGAATATAGCATAAATATCACCTTCGACCAGTGGCACCAGTTTGGTTTCTGGACCCCCTAAACAGCATACAGAACTGACACTGCGATCAACCCAATCCCCCCACCCCCCACAATATAGGCGGTTTTGAAATAACTAGCATGCTGAAAGCTACGAAATGTGTACAACTGGTGTAAATGAAGACTCATAACTTTGCATCTAGCTCTCCACCAAGTGCATCTTCTACATATCTCACAATCCTCTGTAGATAAGCAATGCTGGATGTTGAAGTTCTCTGACAGGTGCTTATTTACAAACCAATACCATTATAAACACCATCACAAGGGCTGCACCGCCACTGTTGTGACAAGCCGTGGCAAATATAACATGACATGACACTCTGGATGTGATAACATGACATTCCCCTTCTGTTCCCAGCGAAATCACCTGATGTGTGGTCGATAATGAGGGAATGTCTACGCCACACAGTGTCATGTGCAGAACAATCAATTGTCAGGATCTCCAATGTTTGTCAAAATCATTCCTCATAATTCACAGCAGCTTATTGCATCTCCTCGCAAGTTCTGTGTTCAAAATATCTGACTCAAACCACCAGCCCAGGTGTATGCACTGTAAGAAATATAGATTAAATTACAGATCATTTAAATCACACAAGTGAGTTACATTTAAATGATATAAACACATGGGTTTGTGGCATGATTCACCATCACAGAGAGAGAAGTCAAGCTTTCATGAGTTCTTCCCAGCAGCACCAAGCTCTTGAGTCTTGTATCCATTGTACTTCATATATCAAACTACATCTCAAAGAGAAAACATAATGGCTGCTACTGACACATTTTTCATATCCGTCATTATGTTCACCAAATGTAGGAACTGCCACCACCAGCAAAGCAATTGTTTGTTTTGGAAGAATAATGTTTTGGGAAGAATTTTGGGAGAATGTTTTAGGAATTACAAAGAGGGAAGAGTGGATATCGAGGCATATTTTCTGATGCAATACTGATTTGATTCTCCCTCCTATTGCTGTTAGCTTCTTTTTAACTTTGCAAATCAGAGCACAAACTATGCAGTTCATTTAACAATCAACGCAACCAAAAAGATCAAGCTTTTCAAAAACATAATGTAATGTGTGTTCTATGATTCTGATTCACCTAAAAAGATCAAGAAGAGTAGACTGTTTGTGAATTAGACTAAACTTGTTGCATTGTATGATTTTGATTCACTTAAAAAGAACCAGTTCATAAGAGTTATGTATTAGTGAATCGGATTAATGTGTTGTGCCATATGATTTTGATTTGTTCAAAAAGAACCGGTGTGTAACAGTCAATTGTCTGTAAATCAGACTACACATGTTGTGCTATTTGATTCTAATTTTCTTAAAAAGCACCAGTTCATAAGAGTCATGTTTGGGTATCAGACATTTGTTGTGCTTTATGATCCTATTTCACTTATAATAAGCATCAGCTCAAAATAATAACTTGTTTAAATAACCAACGGTGTTAAAAACACTAGATTAAAAGATTGCTCTTGTTTACACACACACACACACACACACACACACATATTACTATAACACACATTACACACACATTACTATAATAAGTACATAGTATGTGCATGAGGAACAGGACTGTTCATATATATATATTTTACAGGACTGTAATATTATATATATATATATATATATTATTTATTAGGTAGCACTTTATTTTACAGTCCTGTTCCTCATGCACATACTATGTACTTATTATAGTAATTACAATAACCATGTAATAATTAGGTAAAAACCCTGAACTTACCCCTAAACCTAACCCTACCCCATGTAGTTACCTTGTGTTACCAGAACTTTCTTTGATAAATACACTGTAAGTACACTATAAGTTAATGTTAGTACACGTACTGTAAAATAAAGTGCAACCATTTATTATATAGAAAATTACTGAAGAAAACAAATCCTATAAAAATTCCTAAAAAAGCAGAAAATTCAGACTATACTCCGTCCAATAGCGAGGCAGCTTCTTTTAATTACAGCGGTAAGACTTGGGTATTTCTCTCTAGGGTATGTGTGCTTTAACTGCTGGATTTGACACAGAGTAGCTAGCTTTCAGCAAAAACAGAGAATGTCTATTTGAACCAGGATCTGTCTGCGAATTAAACAGGAGGAAGATGGAGGACAATGCCTGGCATGCTCTCAAACTCTCAGTGGGGACCCCACACTTGTCGGAGAGAGCTGCCGTCTCCCACTGCACCTTGACGTGGGCTGAAATATTGGTTTCCACATTAGCGGCTAATAAGGAGCAGCAGCACTAGCGATGCACCCTACTTGTGTCTTTCATGTGTCCAATTACAGACAGATCCCCCCAAAATCATCTTCACCTCTTCCTGTCTTTAATTACCTCTTCATCACTCCACTTTTTCCCATATGTCAGACTCAGATACACCAGCCCTCATTCACTGCTTTCACCATCGCTGAGATGATGTCTTTAATAAAGAATAACAATGCTTACAACAACGTCAACCCATGGATGTGTCTGGAGGCTTTTGGCTTAATGCGTGACATGCCTTTGTCAAAGCCGCACAAACATATTTAAGCACAGTAGCAGGAATATGTCAAGAGAGAAAAGTTATATAGATGAAATCCTAATTGTATAGATGCATACGGTATTTCAAGAGAACGAACGTAGAGGTCTGACAGCTATGAAAGACAATTCAGGTGATTTATGGATTATGCAGATTTTGATTTTGATGAGATAGGCCGAGAAAGCCTTCCTCGTAAGCAGATGTGGGAATATCAAGTAGATCCAAATCTTGAAATGATCAAAAACTCTCTCTTCAGCACTTCAGATTACTGTACTATGACACCAAAATATGGATGGCCTACAAAATCAAATATCACATCAACACACAGTTGCTGTCAGTGTTGGACAGTACCTAATTAAAGGTAACTAAACTACATATTTCACAATAGTTTAGCTGTACAAACTACAAACTAGCTTTTTTCTTCTTCTTTTTTTAAGAAACAGGTAACATTTTCCCTCAAGTAGTTGAGAAAATAAAACGTGACTGAATGAGAGCTAAATATGCTTTCCTAAAAAGTCTTCTCTGTCATGAAGTGTTAAAAAGTCTGATTCATACTCGCTAATCAGCATGTTTATAGAGTTCATGAAAATTAACAGATTCAATGTCCACAATAACAACTATTATATATATTGAATTTATTGAAGAATATAGAGGAAACGGTCATATGAGTTACACTGCTAATTTATGAAGGAAGAAATATATAAAAGAATGACCCCACTTCTAAATAAAAAATAAATAAAGCTTAAGTATGTTTTATTTCAGTTTTCTAGTTTTAAGCTTAAACTTTATTTATGCTTAAGGTAAAAAAAAAAAAAAAAAAAAAAAAAAATAGGAAGGAAAAATAAAATGAATTCAATTTGCAATCTATCAAGTATTAATATCGCATGTAATGTCACTTTCAATGTCAAAAAGCATCTAGTTTCAAGGATGTAGATACATTTTTTTTTTCCTGGAAAAAAAGCAATCTCAGTAGTGATTAAAGGGTTGGTTCACCAAAATTAAATTATTTCATCATTTGCTCCATTCCAAAATTGTATGACTTGCATCCTTCTGTGGAACACAAAAGTAGATGTTTAGATGAATGTCTCAGGCTCCATACAATGGAAAACAATGGTCACCAAAATATTTGGATACCAATATTCTTCACAATATCTTCTTTTGTGTTGGAAAAAACAAAGTCATACTGTCAGGATTAAGTACTTAAGTATTAACCCAGTTTCTTCCTCATGTTCATTGTGTTCATTTGATTCCAGGTGTGTCTCGTTCCTCCCCAAATTATCCTGTCTTTAAAAACCCTAGTCCTTTCAGTTTTTGTTTGTTGGGTCTACTTGTTGAATGTCTCTCCCTGGTTTCCTGTCTCCACTTTGGATTATTAAAGACTTATTCGTGTTATCTCCAGCATTACCTCGTTCCCTTCTAGGGGGAGATTGAGACCGAAGACCCGACCAAAGAACAGTAACCTCTGTGTGTTTCCCTTCTATTTTATTTCAAGTATTTTTCTTTCTGTAATGTCCCTGTTGTTATGGATCCCTTCCTCAGCCCGGAATTCCTCCTAAAAATATGCTTGAGGGTAATACCAGACTGTTTCTGGCTGTGGCCCATCTTACCACCTATCTGGCCACTGCATGTTCTATGACGCCAGCCTCAAAACTGTGTGCAGAGTGCCTTCGTCCGAAGATAGCCCTCAAGTGGAATTCATCACCTTTGTGGAGTGGACACTGGCGAGAAATGGATCTCCGTTCCTCGCTGGTTCCCAGGAGTTGATGTGAGGAGCGCATGCCTGAGCCCACCAC
Source organism: Carassius auratus (assembly GCF_003368295.1). Classification (NCBI taxonomy): domain Eukaryota; kingdom Metazoa; phylum Chordata; class Actinopteri; order Cypriniformes; family Cyprinidae; genus Carassius; species Carassius auratus. The sequence continues at coordinate 62,408 of NW_020527534.1, read as the reverse complement.
TGACGGAGAGCCAGAGCCCACTGCGACCAACGAGCCATCACTAAAGAAAACAACAGAGCTGAGGATCACTGCGGAGCCAGAGGTCGTGACGTCAGTCAATATGTGTGAGCCAATGAGAAAGCCATGGACCGTGTGAGCGTGGAGAGGAGCTCCGCCCCCTGCAACACGGCTGAAGGTGAGCTGAGTATGGTGGGGCGTTAGGGCCAAAACAAGTAGGGGATCTCATAGACTGGCAGTCTGATCTGGAGATCGACCTACCCTTTCTCCGTCATCTCCGCTGGTACCATCCAGCCCGCCGTCGTCCTTGGTTGCCCTTTGCCAGCCCTGAGGTGGCTTCTGATCCTCCAATGCCCACTTCTCAAAAATGCCAGCCCTCCCACCCACTCCCGAGGCCAGAAACCTCCCACCCACACAACCGAGGCCAGAAAAACGCAGGGTTTCCACAGTCGAGGCTGAAGTTTCGCTGCGTGTCACTAAAACTCCTCTGCCAATTATCCTGCCATTTAAAAGCCCTAGTCCTTTCAGTTCTTGCTTGTCTGGTCTACTTATTGGATGTCTCCCTGGTTTCCTGTCTCCACTTGGATTATCAAAGACTCATTCATGATATCTCCAGGGTTTCCTCATTCCCTCCTAGAGGGAGATTTTGGCAAATACAGGCTTGGAACAACATGAGGATCAGTAAACGAATAAACGACATAGAACAAAAACAAAATATAAGAGTGCTGAGCTGATGAATTACATGATTTTAATTCTGCATTAACTTCTTCCTGGAAGAAGTAAACAGTGTGGCATTAACATTCATGCATGGGCCTATCCTTGAAAATAGTCGGTTATGTCTTAAATAACTTTAACAGTTGAGAACGAAATCAAATGTGTCTCAATATATTAGATCCCTAAATTGTGTTTAAAGTGACAATGCTTATTTTAGCAGCTGCTGACAGTGTCCTTAATGTTAATAAAAAAAATTTAAAAAATTATATATATATTTACATAATTAATTTAAAAAGAGAAAATCACTTCGTGCTATTGACTTGCAACTTAACTGAACTTTAACAGTGGTTAATTTATGTTAAATTTATACAGTGAAGAATATGCAATGTTATTTTACATTTGGTTATTCGATTTTTGTACATGAACAACTACAAATTTAAAAAACCCAAAGCATATTTATTTTGTATCTTTGTTCTATTATTTATTTGTGCTTTTGCTTGTAATTTCTTAATTTGTTTTTATCTACTGGCTGTTCATGTGTCTTTAATAATGACTGAACATTGTTAGGTTTTGAGAACTGTACTGAGAAATTTAACTGGTATCAAAATTTTGGAGTCATATAAACTTATTTATTAAATCAAAAGGTAGCATGGGTCAAAAACAATGATAATAAGAACACATCTGAACTACTGGCCTGACTGTCCTTAGCATTGGGCCCTGTTTGTATTCATACCCCCTTTAAAACTCTTCATGGTGCCCCTAGTCAGAGCAAAAAGACCATACAATGTTATGAACATGCCCTGCATGTCCTTGGAAGTGTTTGTCAAATTATACAGTTTCCATCCTGTTTTATGGTGACACAATTGCTTTATGTAAAGTCAAAGGCTATTCAACAACCCTGTCTTGTTCTGGTGAAAATATCATGTCTTTCAATCACCCTATCGGCTGTAAGCTGTGATGAAGGATTGACCTTTTCCTGTTCTTTACCTTCGTTTTGATCAGGTTTCTGCTGAAATTAAGCTGATGGTGTGATTGAGACACACAATGTCAGAATGAGGGATCTGGACAACTCTGAGAAATGGAAATTGACAAGGCAGCCAGAAATGAAAATGATATATTTGGTTAGAGGACAGAGCAGACAAAAGAGAGACCTAAACATTGTAACTTTTGTATTATTTATACTTCAGATAAAATGAAGTGTGTAATTTTCTGGATGTTAAATTACTTAAATTACTCCTATCACAGTTTAATATGTAGAGAAAACTATTAATAAGCAATTTAATGTGTTGATTCCCCTGCAAAGTGTAAATAACGTGGCTGTATGGTGTTATGAAAATATTGCTTTTTTTTTTTTTTTTTAAAGAACCCTGACCAGTTCAGCATAGCAACATTGGCTCAAAAACTGTACTTATTTTTTTATTATTATTATCATTTTTATTTATTTGGTCTGGTGACACCAATGGTGCAAAACATAAAAAAAAATAAATAAAATAAAAATAAAATACGGTAAAAAAAAAAAAAAAAAAAAAAAAAAAACACTAAAATTAAAACTTGGTAATATATGAAAAATGAATAAACATAAATAAATAGTTATTTGGTTTTTCAAATTATATATTTTACACAAAAGAATAGTTCACCCACATAATGAAGATTTGCCGAAAATGTATTCACCCTCAGGTCATCCAAGAGATATAGATATATATATATATATATATATATATATATATATATATATATATATATATATATATATATATATATATATATATATATATATATATTTATTTATGTATTTATTTATTTTTATTTATTTTTTTTCAGAACATACTTGAAACATTTAACATTCCAAACCCGCTAGGGAAGTCGTGGCCTAATGGTTAGAGAGTCAGACTCCCAGTCAAAAGGAATTGTGGGTGGGGGGAGTGCATGTACAGTTCTCTCTCCACCTTCAATACCACGACTTAGGTTCCCTTGAGCAAGGCATCGAACCCCCAACTGCTCCCCGGGTGCCGCAGCATAAATGGCTGCCCACTGCTCCGGGTGTGTGTTCACAGTGTGTGTGTGTGTTCACTGCTCTGTGTGTGTGCACTTCGGATGGGTTAAATGCAGAGCACAAATTCTGAGTATGGGTCACCATACTTGGCTGAATGTCACGTCACTTTTAACTTTTTTCAAGTAATCCACAGACTCCAGTCAGTTAATTAACATGTTGTGAAGTGAAAAGTCTGTCTGTTTATGAGAAAAATAAATCTGTCATTAAATCCTCTATTAATAATACTGAATTCTCCAGTGAAAAAGTTGTCATCTCTGAACTGGGAGAGAAAAATGCACAGAACAAGCTCTGTTTACAAGTGAAAACAGTCCAAAACAGTTCTAAACAAAATGCTGTTGGATTTTGATTTGCAGATAACAGGGCACTGACTGTTAAACTTGAGGAAACATCACTAAATTATGGACTAGTATTTTGTATTTTTACCTGAAATTATGGTTTAAAGTTATTGTATTGTTGGTTTGGGATAATTGAGGATATCCTGTAAATTGAAGAAATTAATTATACTTTAAAGATGAAAAAATGCTTTTAAAGGGTTAGGTCACCCAAAAATGAAAATTATGTCATTATTAACTCAGCCTTATGCTGTTCCAAACATGTAAGACCTGCTTTTATCTTCGGAACACAGTTTAAGATATTTTAGATTTAGTCCGAGAGCTCTCAGTCCCTCCATTGAAACCAGTCAGTCTATTGTTCGTTATCTGGCTCGGCTCGGTGTTCATCTTCACAGCAGTGTACTGTTTGAGTGCATGCATTACTCCGGGATATTGTTTTGTTTGAACTCAGAGGGAGTGTCAGCCACATTAAAATTTGTCATTTGTGGATTAATGCGTTTTAGAGATGCAAACCGTTTTAAACGATTCAGTTCGATTTGGTGAACTGAATGATTCATTCGCGAACCGGATATCCAGACTGCTTTGTTTTGAACTCTCTCTCACAACAGACACGGAAGAGAAAACAATGCTGAATAAAGTCGTCGTTTTTGCTTTTTTTGGACAAAAATGTATTTTCGATGCTTCAAAAAATTCCAACGGACCCTCTGATGTCACATGGACTACTTTGATATTTTTCTTACCTTTCTGGACATGGACAGTATACCGTACACACAGCTTCAATGGAGGGACTGAGAGCTCTCGGACTAAATCTAAAATATCTTAAACTGTGTTCCAAAGAAAAAAGGAGGTCTTACATGTTTGGAAAAGCATAAGGGTGAGTTATTTATGACATAATTTTCATTTTTGGGCGAACTAACCCTTTAAAATGACCTGGGAAAAGGGGTTGATATATAGAGAACAAAAACATCCTCACCTAAATGGCCTTGTTGTTCTTAATGTTGTTGTGTCTCTCTCTCTCTCTCTCTCTCTCTCTCTCTCTCTCTCTCTCTCTCTCTCTCTCTCTCTCTCTCTCTCTCTCTCTCTCTCTCTCTCTCTCTCTCTCTCTCTCTCTCTCTCTCTCTCTCTCTCTCTCTCTCTCTCTCTCTCTCTCTCTCTCTCTCTCTCTCTCTCTCTCTCTCTCTCTCTCTCTCTCTCTCTCTCTCTCTCTCTCTGGTTGGATGGTGCAAATGTATGTATAGATGTACAGTGGGTACGGAAAGTATTCAGGCCCCCTTAAATTTTTCACTCTTTGTTATTTTGGAGCCATTTGCTAAAATCATTTAAGTTTTTTTTTTTTTTTTTTTTTTTCATTAATCTACACACAGCACCCCATACTGACAGAAAAACACAGAATTGTTGACATTTTTGTAGATTTATTAAAAAAGAAAAAACTGAAATATAAGTATTCAGACCTCAAACTGAGCTATCGGGGGAGAAGAGCCTTGGTGAGAGAGGTAAAGAAGAACCCAAAGATCACTGTGGCTGAGCTCCAGAGATGCAGTCGGGAAGTGGAAGAAAGCTCCACTAGAAAGTCAACCATCACTGCAGTCCTCCACCAGTCGGGGCTTTATGGCAGAGTGGCCCGAAGGATGCCTCTCCTCAGTGCAAGACACATGAAAGCCCACATGGAGTTTGCTAAAAAAAACTCCCGAAGGACTCTGGTCTGATGAGACCAAGATAGAACTTTTTGGCCTTAATTCTAAGCAGTATGTGTGGGGAAAACAAGGAACTGCTCATCACCCGTCCAATACAGTACCAGTGAAGCATGGTGGTGGCAGCATCATGCTGTGGGGGAGTTTTTCAGCTGCAGGGACAGGACGACTGGTTGCAATCGAGGGAAAGATGAATGCGGCCAAGTACAGGGATATCCTGGATGAAAACCTTCTCCAGAGTGTTCAGGACCTCAGATTGGGCCGAAGGTTCACCTTCCAACAAGACAATGACCCTAAGCACACAGCTAAAATAATGAAGGAGTGGCTCACAGCAACTCCCTGACTGTTCTTGAATGGCCCAGCCAGAGCCCTGACTTAAACCCAAATGAGCATCTCTGGAGAGACCTGAAAATAGCTGTCCATCAACGTTTACCATCAAACCTGACAGAACTGGAGAGGATATGCAAGAAGGAATGGCAGAGGATCCCCAAATCCAGGTGTGAAAAACTTGTTGCATCTTTCCCAAAAAGACTCATGGCTGTATAAGATCAGATACTGAGCAAAGGGTCTGAATACACACATTAACTGCAGAGGATCCAATGGTGAGAATGATGTAATAGAAAAAAAAAAAAATTAAAAACAAAAGCAAAAACTATAATCTCAACGATACTAAAATAACACTGTGCAAGTAAATACAAGTCAAATAAACAGTGCAGCCTCTGCAGAGAGGCGGAATGATGGATCATCGCAAATGTTATTTCAGTGTTACTGTTATGCTCCAAATGCAAAAAAAAAAAAAAAAAAAAAAAGAAAAAACAAAAAAAAACCCTCTCATTACATTTCCACAGCTCTCCAAAAGAGCAAACATTAAGATAGAGATGGATAACAGCAGCCAGAAATAATAAACATGCCAAATGTACTTCCATGGTGTTCGTTACATGTGTTTGTAGCCAGCACTTCAAGCCTGAGGAGTTTTATCTGAAGGAGGGAGGAAAGTGATTCATATTGAAGAAGGGACAGTTCTCATCATGGCTTTGTCAGAATTTTGTGAGCTTTTTGTTCCCTCATAAAGAATGTAAGAGTTTAAACCTTTAATTAACAACAATAAACATCCTGCATGACTGACCATCCTATCTAAAAACCTGTATCTAAAACCGTATTCAAAAGATGCTGGAAGGTATGTTACTCTTTTTGTGGTTATAGTTTTGTCATCGCAATTAAGCGTCACATTTTCTCACAAAACTTTAACATAAGACAACTGATCCATTTATTCAGAAAAATAGCTGACAAGCTAACAAATAAAACTAAATTTTTTTTATTCACCTTCTTAATGGAAGTTTTGTTAGTGAAAAAAAAAGATACTTCTAAGCGTGTCCCTAAAGCCGAATGATCTATTAAACTGATACATTATTTAATGAAAGTCTGCTGTTTTATAACAGTCAGAAACTGTTGGCACAGCCTATAGAAATGAGTGGCAAGTGAAATAAAAATGTCTTCCTGTCGCAAAATTTTCTCTTTAAATCTTTTTTTCTTTTTTGCATTTCTTTTTTCCAAATTCAGTTAATTCTGCACACTTCTCTCTTTACATCCATTCATCTAACATTTCACAGACAAATGTAGCATCTACATATTAATGTCTATGATTGTAACCCTGTACGCATTTCTGAAGCCAAAAGTCAATAGAGTCAGAGGTCATTGCTCATTATGTATTCACAATATCGTGGCTAACCTCTCACTCTATCGATACATTGCCCAAGTACTTTCTAACCCCCCCCCCCCCCCCCTTCAGCTAAACTGAACTTAGATATTATGGGTACAGTTTATCATATCATAATTCTACATTTTCTCTCCCTCTTTATACTCTCTATTATTCCCATACTGTCTTTTGCCCAGCTCACAAACCATTGTCAATTTGAGAGGAAGTAATGTCTGATCCCATGTTTCATCAAGCTGAACTCGTTACTCCATACAGATACTATCACACAAAATGCTGGCATAAAAAAGAACATTTTCTAATTAAAGTGCGAAGGACCTACTTGCACCTGCAAATGATTAAAATGAAACAGCCATATTCTGCCTAATTTGCATAGTCACAGATGTATTAAGATTATCCCCGTAGACATCTGCATATTCATAACATGCCGTGACTCAAGGGAAATGATAATATTCCTTAAATGCAGACATTGCAAAATTTGCACAATTAACAAATGTGTGTGGAGAATCAAGGTTTAGTAATATCAGAGAGAAAGCAAGGAAACTACCCTTGTGAGCTGTGTGCTGTGTGCTGAGATTATTTATAGATACTATGAAAGCCTGTGCGCTAGGGATGGGCCACACCATTTATATTAATTTTGATCCCATATGAAGGCCAATTTTGATACCAATATGATACTGTTATTAAAGGAATAATTCACCTGGAACATGGAAATGTGCCAAAAATGTACTCAAGAAATTTAGCATTCCATCACTTGCTTACCAATAGAACTTTTACAGTGAATGGGTGCCGTCAGAATGAGAGTCCAAAGAGCTGATAAAAATAGCACAATAGTCCACTAGTAATCCACTCCAATAAAATCATGTTTTGTGAAGTAAACAATTTTTTTTTTGTAAACAAATGTATCATTGAGTTTTTTTTATTATCATTAGTATTGTTTTTTTTTTTTTTTTTTTTTGCTTTAAATGTTGCTTCTAGCTAAAATACAAGTCCTCTTTCACTGGTGAAATCAATATTATGGATAAAGTCATCACATCTGAATCAGGAGAGAAATTTGACTTCACAAGATATGTATTGATAGACTGAAGTAATAGACTATAAAGTGAGGGCATGGATACATTACAATGAAGTTAGTTCTGTTTCTACAAGAGGTAAAGCCCCTTGAAATTGAGTGTTTCACAGAGTATGAAAATGAGGATGGAAAATATTTTTTTACAAATATTGGACTTATCAGGTGAATTTTTTTTTTTTTTTTTTTTTTTTTACAAATATTGGACTAAATTAGGCGCGGTCACTTTAAAGCTGCAGTTGGTAACTTTTGATGCTCTAGCGGTTAATAAACAGAACTGCTTGCGTCTTGCGGAAGAACATCGTAGCCGGAACTACTTCTCTCTGTTTATGTCTATGAAGAATCACATAAGCCCCTTTCACACTGCACGTCGGACCCGCAATATTTCCGGAACATTGCCGGGTCGCCTTCTGTGTGAAAGCAACCACGTCCCGGGATTGATTACCGAATTGAACCCAGGTCGGGGAACTAGTAACATTGCGGGGTTCGACCCGGGACGAGCGCTGTGTGAACAAAAGCCAGATCTAATTCCGTGTCGAAGTGAAGACGCTCGTTATCGCGCAACTCTTTTACCGGCTGTTTTGAAGGAAGATCAACGTTTGCGACGAAAACATATGTGCAAACTGTAATGAAGCAGAGATCAGTTAGTTCCTCACTTTCCGCGCTAACGCCGAGATCGTTTGCTTGCTTCAGTTAAAGTATAACGTGCCTAGCATTGTCGACTCGTACATTACACGTCACGCGCTGATGTTGTGTGTCATTACGGGATCTTCAAGGGTTGTGTGTGAAAGCACGCACATATCCCGGGTCATCACTGGCAGTGTGAAAGTGCAAAATCTAGCGACCAGGGAACAATTTCAGGAACACTTTACCCCTGTATTTGCCGGAATAGCAGTGTGAAAGGGGCTAAAGGTACTGGGTTACTCCGCCGCGGTACCCCAGAAGCAATCTAAAATAGTCCGAATATAAACACTTATTATAGGTGCACCCTAGTGATTCAGGACAAGCTAAAAACACGGTTTGGAAAATGGATTCATGGTGTACTCGCTTATTATATACATTTTTCTACATTTTGAACACAAACAAAGTTACAGCTCTGATTGGTTGTTTCTTAATGGGAGCGATGTATTTCCTCAAATGGCAATAGGACCACTGGGAGGAGCCAGAGGAGCTTGATTTTTTTCACAGATTATCTGGCTCATATTCTACTGTCAGGACATAATGACAGGTTTAACAAATATGTAAAAAATATATTTTTACAAAAGTTACCTACTGCAACTTTAAGAGACGATGAACGCATCCAATATAATACACAATCACATCCCATTTTTTTCCTCAACTGTTTACTTTCGCTTAAGAAATAACTGACAGTTGGATGTTTTGACATATTTCGTATGTATTTGTACAAGAGCAAAAATAAGCAAATTCGATGTTCAAGTGTTTTGATCAAAACTAATTCCAAACAACCTCGAGACGCCTTTCTCTGCGTGAGCCCTGAACATCAGAACACCGCGAGTACTCAATTGGGCTCTTTCACATCTTTTTGTTTGTTCAAACTGCGATTTGTATTTGTTCGTTCGGGTGCAGGAGGGACTTCGAGGAGAACTTTGCAGAAGAGAGCTTGGTTCAATGTTGCTGTCCGTGATACGCGGCTCTCTCTCTCTCTGCACCGAACAAAGCGAGCGTGAGTAACCAGCTACTCTGTTCAGCTTTTCCGCGTCTTGTGTTTGGATGCTTTAATGTTTAAATCGACAAGCGGTAAGGCTTAAAAACGTGAAAAAGATAAGCTTTAGTGACGATGCGCAGCAGTGGCCCGTCAACACAGTACATTATTAATGCCAATAAAGCACCTCTAATATAGAAAAGGGCTGGACCTTATTTTATAAACCAGAAATCAATTAAATTGTTAAAACCGATCTCTGAAAAGAGACTACAAAGTAAGAGCGTTTTGCAACATCAAAGAAGGTACTTAATAAAATTAAGTCATAAATAATACTTTACAAAAACAAACCATGATCCCAACTCTGTTTGCCGCTTATGTCACTGGGTACTGACACTCTCTGCTAATCTACACAGTTAGAGTAAAGCATTATGGGGATGATATCCCTCCAAGCCGGAGATGAAATCAGGTGTTCCTCACAACATGAGCACAATCGAAAAAAGTCACTTTAAAGGGGTCAAATGATGCGATTTAAAGATTTAATTTCTCTGTGGAGTGTAACAAGCTGATTGTGCATAGATAACATACCTGAAGTTGCGAAGACTAAAGCCTCAAAACCAAAGAGATATTCTTTATCAAAGTTAAGTCTTGTCCACTACCTCTTAAAACGGCTCAAACACGGCTCCACATGTCTACGTCAAGACGTGGAAATATTTGTGTAACACCACCCAAATGTTCACGCAAAGAAAGAAGGCGTGGTTTCAGTAACCACGGTTGAAGCAGCCATATCAGGGAGATGCTGTGTGTTTCTAGGCGAAAGCAAAAGCACTTTTATTTGGCCTTCCGAAAGTAGATGCATTTAGGAATCTTTAAGATTATTTACAACAGAACAGCAACGTATTTTGTACACGTCCGTTTCGTGAACCTAGGAGAGGAGGTAATTCCAACTTTACTACGACAATCTGCCGCATCTGAATCAGCTACTTTAAGTATGTTTTGTTGTTAGTTTAAGTATTTGCTATTTATTGACTTCAAATGTGGAATTTTGCCCAAGGTGTGTTCGTGTGAGAGAGACACACAGAGAGGAAGAGATGGTCACATCACAGTGGAGTCAGCTGTCTTAACCATGGCTTGTGTACTGCAAACACATATGAGCTTAATCACTATATTGGTCACGCGACTCTGTTCCCCCTTTCGGGCTTGAACTGATGGTAAAACTAAGGACATTATGAACAGTCTCTACATTTATTTTGAAAGATCAAGCTCCTAATTAAGGAAAGGGGCATTATATTTCTTGTGGTGTTTGGCCAATCCAAATGCACTGGGTCAGCTGGCCAATCAGAGCAGACTGTGCTTGTCACAAGGAGGGACTTTGTAGAAAACTACGTGTTTGAGAAAGGTGGGGCATAGAGGACCTACAATAATGCACAGTATTTGAAAAAAGAATGTGTTTTTTGAACATTAAAGCATGTCAACTGCATATTATGTTAAACGAAATACACAAAATAATGATCTTTTAAGAGCATCATATGACCCCTTTAACAAACAAACAAACAAACAAAGCCCCCCATTAATAATAATTCAAGTTAACATGGCAATTTATCGGGAAATTAAGTTTTATTTTATTTTATTTTTATTTTTTTTTCACTGTATTGGCATAATTTCCCAAACTGAATTATAGAGCAATTTGCAATGTCTTTGATGTGGTAAATATAAGGCCTTACTGGGAAATATTCAGACTGCAAGGAAAGAGTGATCAAGGCTGCTAAGCAGCATAAAACACAGAGATGTAGTTTGCTACTGGGCTTCCTTACACACACACACACACACATACACAAACTGCTTAGATCGGAGTCCAAAAGCATCTTCATCTGCGCTGATTATACCACTGTGTATAGAAAATTATAATGACTATTAAGCAGAAAAACTGGGTTGCTGACATGGTAGACTCCAAAAGGGGGGACGGGGCATTGTGAGAGGACGGGGGGTGATAGACGTTCTAATGAGGGGATATACTGCACACATTCATCTCTGACTGTCTGTCTCTCTCCTCTGGTGCTTTCAGCTGTAAGAGCTTCTGCTGAATCAAGCTTGCTTTTCCTTCAAATAGTTAAAACAAAGCACCTTTTCAGGAAAAAAAAAATGGGTTGATTTGTTTATCAGAAAATCAATTTGTGCTTTTTTTATATTTTCATGAATCGTTTTCTCTTTTTCTTTCTTTTTGGGGGCTTGTGTTTTTGCGTCAGCACTGAGCATCGATGTATCAGGAGAGTTTGTGTTATTACTGTCGATCAATAGGGGCTGCTCCATTGGTGAGACACTTTGCTATGGATGACGGGGCATGGCAGTTGTTGGGAATTAAATTAGGGTGAGGAGAGAGAGGCCGGGTGATGAAGAGTATCAATCATCCTGTCTCGCATGTGAAGTTATTTGTGGGTTAGACAGAATCGGCAATAATGAAAGTTCACTTGTTTTCACACACAAAGGGTTTGTGGACAAATGTATTTATCTGGGAGTGTGTGTGCGTGGTAAGCTTTTGCTTGTGAACAAAATCTTCCGCAGAAAGGTGCAATTGGGGATTTCCACATATATAGTAAATATACTGTATATCGAAAACTAAATTGTATGTTTATATTATATATTTTAATAAAGCGGCCTTAGGCAAGATATGATGTGACCAAAGGTTAAAAAAAGAGAGAGAAAATAGCCAACTTGCTGAAAAAGTCAAAAAAGCTATTGTCAAGTTTTAAGTGTTTTCTTTTATGATCTCTGAGGGAGCTGTCCTTGATTCCCAAAAACAAGCATTACTGGCTTTCCTCCACAGGGTACAGCATGGCATCAGTGACCAGTGATAAAAACTGCAGTGTCAAGGGTTTGCTTTACGACAGGAGAGCAGAAGCTCTGGGCAGCATTTATGAGTCTTGAACAGAGCATTTCTATGGCATCTGATCAGCAAGACTCTTTCTTCAACTATGGCCACGCTCGGCCCTTTGGATTCCTTTAAACTCTCTTAAAACACAGGTTTTATACTCTCGTTAGTTTATGTAATTTGCCCCCTAACAAAATCTTACTTGTGCAAGAGAAAAATCTGTATATTTTTGTCATTTTTCTAAAACATCATTTACGTTTTTTAGCATATTTCAAAATGTAATTATGTGATGGAAACAATGCACAATACAAATATTGTATTTATAAATAATATTATATTTCATATTACATTTCAAGCTCTGTTGTTGTCCCCTTGCTAACCAAGTAAACTAACTTGTTGGTTGTGACGGAAATTATGACACAACTGAGAGGCACTCGTGTAAAGACTGATAGAAATAAATTTTACACATATTTCTAATTTAATATATTTTTAAACGTAATGTATTCCTGAGAAGGCAAAGCTTAATTATCAGCAGCCATTACTCTAGTCTTCAGTTCACACGATCCTTAAGAAATCATTCTAATATGCTGATTTTCTGCTCAAGAAATATTTCTTATTATTATTTCTTTTGAGAACAATTTTTTCAAGGAAACTGTGATCTGATCCCAATTTTTTGAACAGCATGTATAAAAATATATTGTTTTTCTTCTAATATTTTTCTTCTGTAACCGAGTGGTAAAAAGTATAGTAATTTATTTCTCCCTTCGCATCGTTAAACTTATTTTATTTTTATTTTCTGTTTTCTGTAAATTACTAAGTCAGAAGAAACAGTTAATATCTGCATTTTTCCTTGAGTCGTCAGTAGGTGGTGCTGTTTGCATTATGCATGGGAAATGCGCATGTGCTGTTTTCAGATCTTTTTGGGTGATGTGCAGGGAGCAACGTTGGGGAGATGTGCACTCTCTGTAATCAGTGACATATTTAAGACCATCCAAGGGTAAATCTAGTATTTCCTTCTAATCTTCCTCTTAAATATCATTTCTGGATATATATTTTGTTGTGTGGTTTCTAAAGATGTCATGTTATTAAAGTTGTATTGTGTACGATGGAATGACGTCACACCATGCGGTATAGGCCTGTTCAATTGTGGCTTTACACATTTTTTTACATTGTGCAAATGTTTCAGGTGTTGATGTTTTATCTGATTATTTACAGTACAGCATTTTGTTGAGGATTTCAGCCCTCATAAAGTGAATGTGAGGTGTAAAATAGGAGCTCATCATTTTGTGAGTGTTATCTTTTTATTTTTCACAAATTATATGTAAGTGGGTAATATTTCCATGTTCTTATTATGCTTTGTTTATTTTGTATAGTATTCCCACTGCCGTATTGTACCGTGTAGTACCACATGTGATTTTAGTGTGGTAGTTTCTCTGTAGCGTCTCACAACATTTTGTTGTTGTGGTATTCCTTTTGTATTTAATTATTTAACTTTTGTATCTTTGTGTGGCGGCTGTATTTTTACTGGGCCGTGTTTGCGATGGTTAAGAGTTTGTTTCTGCTTATAGCAGTTGGATTGTGGAACAATCTGTTGAACATTAGGAATAATTATACACTGAGAAATATAGAGCTGTGAGATTTAAACTTTATTCCCAGCTCTTTGTATCCTTCTCTGTTTTTTTTGTTCTGTCTATTTTCAAAAATAGATATTTAACTCTTTTTCTTTGTTTCCGGTCTATTTTGAGCCGGAACGGTTTCTTGTACACTCTTGTTAAACATTTCAGAACATGTCATTCTTTTGAAAATACTAAATGAATAAACTACAAAGTAAGTAAACCCGCTAAAAGTGTTTCTGGTGGTCAATTAAATTCCCCGGTCACACATTTTTGGTACCAGGAGTGGGGTAGTTTATTCAGTTTGATTTGTTTGTGATGAGCGACGTGTTTTGTCGGGCAATACGGCAGTGGTGAATAATTTTGCAGAGGCAGTGGACATCCAGAGCGTGGAGGATTGCGGTTGTGGACGTGGTGATCGACGTTGGATTGATCGGGTTTACGGGGTGCCAGGTGTGACGACTGCTCAGAAGACTGGTCCAGGTTGACGTGATTCCTTCTGTCAAATGTGCAGCGTAGCTTCCAGGATTTAACGGATCCATCCAAGAACAGTGCGAGGGCGTCTGAGGTACTGGAAGGACTGGGAAGTTTGGACGAGTTTTACACCAAGGACATTTATATTTGACTGAGTTGTTCATCCTGAGTTATTTTTATTTTATTTTGACCTGCTTGTGTAAGAAATGTCAGACACTGACGAACTGCCTGCAGGGGGGGTAGATGTCCCTGTTGAGGGGGCTGTGGGTAATGATGTTATAGAGCAAATGAGAGGTCAAATTCAAGAGTTAAGAGATTGGAGGGATGATGCTCTGGCCAATAGGGCAGTTTGTGGGGGTAATTCAACTCGCTCTTATATTTATGTCCCTCGTGAACGTCAGATTCAACCCTTTTGCGGGGAGTACAACAAAGATGGGAGGTCTGTAGAAGAGTTTATTGAGGAGGTAGAAAGGGTTCTACGGGCCAGAGATCAAACCCAGGAAGAACAGTTGGACTTTATTATTTCACATCTGAGGGGGCCCGCACTTGAAGAGGTGCGTTTATGTGTGGGAAACCAGTCCAGACAGGCCAGTGATTTGTTTGCATTCCTACGGGAAGCGTTTGGAGAACGGCGTAGCGGGACACAATTGTTGCAGATGTTTTACAATCGCAAACAATTGGAGGGGGAAGACCTTCGAAATTACTCTCATGCTCTCTCTCGCCTATTAAGCTCTGTCACAAAACAGTCCCCATGTGGTCTGGCTAATGAGCAGGGAATTTTACGTGATCAGTTTGTGGAGGGTGTGCGAGATGCTGCATTAAGGCGAGAGCTGCGTAAAACAATCAGAGAAAAGCCCCAGTTGACCCTGCTTGAGATACGTAATGAAGCCATTCTTTGGTCAATGGAAGAGAGCAGGCCGATTAGAGTTGCAAATAATCGACCCATCCATTCAGAAGTTCTGAGTGAAACTAAGGATAATGCTGCCGGGTCTGAGGCTCAAACATCCACTGTGTTAAATGATATTTTACAAGTGATTACACGGCAGGACAAGCGAATAAGTGAGCAAGGGCAAACCATTTCAGAGCTCACTAAGGCGGTAAAGGGGTTGACTGCACAACGATCAGTGTCAGTTCCGCAAAATTTTGTGCCCTCGTCAAAGTCTCCTCCCAGGTTTACAGAGGAGGGAGAACCTATCTGTTTCCGATGCAATGAGGTTGGGCATATTGCTAGGCGCTGCACTATGAGACGGGGTGGGAGACCCAAGAGTACTCCCAGGACCAATGAAAGGCAAGAAAACCCAGGTCCTTCCATGGCGCTGAGTCAGGCAACGCAAGGGGCAGTGTCTGGTTCACCGCCTGAGGGAACCAGTCGAGATAGGTTCCTTGAACGAGCAGTTGGAACGTGCCCTATGGTGGACTTGAAAATCAAGGGTGTGCTAGTGTCATGTCTGCTCGACACTGGTAGTCAGGTTAGTACCATCACAGAGGGATTCTTCCGAGAGCATCTGTTTGGTAATGAGAGTGATGTGTTGTCAACTTCAGGTTGGCTGAAGATCACAGCAGCCAACGGTTTAGACATTCCTTATTTGGGTTACATGGAGCTGGACGTGGAGGTTATGGGGATGACTTTGCCTGAGTGTGGCTTCTTGATTGTTAAAGAAACTCCTAGTCCATCGTCTATAGCTGTGCTTATAGGAATGAACATTATTAGTAAGTGCCGACAGATTGTTCACGCTGAATTTGACACTGCATTAGGTGGGAGACTAGACTCCAACTGGAGGGTAGCCTTCCAGCAGGCCCAATCGGTTGAGTTAGTGGAGCGAGTTTCATTCGCTCGTGTCGCAGGTAAGACTCCTGCCCATGTGCCTGCTTGGTCTGCAGCCACTGTCCTGATCAGGGGTGTGGAATCTGAAAAAAAAAAGGGATGGCTCTGCATGGTTGGTTGAACCAGTGAACACACCCTTGCCAGGAGGTTTGGTTGTAGTACCTACCTTGGTCACATCAGAGTTACCTTTGTGTCCAGTGAGAGTACTTAACCTGTCTCAGGAAGAACTTTGGCTTCAGCCCAGAGCTCGTTTGGGTATGGTGTCTCTGATAGATGGTAGCACTGCGGGTTCATCCTGCGAAGTGAAGTTTCAGCGAATCTCCGCAGACACAGAACGGGTCACTGTTGGTGTCGGTCAGTGTTCTGAACCCCCCATCCAATCGGTTTTGGATCATGTCGACATGGGAGGCACGCCTGAACAGCAGGTTCAGCTAAAAGCGGTTCTTGAGAAGTATTTAGGTGTATTTGCTTTGGACGATGATGATCTAGGTTATACAGATAAGGTTCAACACGAGATACATTTGACTGATGACGTTCCGGTGAATCAGCCTTATCGACGCATTCCACCCAATCAATACCAAGAGGTTAGAGAGCATATCACAAAGTTACTGAAGAAGGGTGTCATTCAAGAGAGTGTGAGTGCTTATGCCTCGCCAGTGGTATTAGTTCGCAAAACCGATGGGTCACTACGTTTGTACGTAGATTATAGGAAGCTCAATGCAAAGACAAGGCGTGATGCATTTCCGCTACCTAGAATTGACGAGAGCTTTGATGCCCTCCGGGGAGCAAAGTTTTTCTCAACTGTGGACTTGGCCTCTGGTTATCATCAGATTGCAGTGAGTGACCGGGATAGAGCCAAGACGGCATTTACGACACCCTTTGGTTTATTTGAGTACCGGAGGATGCCGTTTGGGGTCTGTAATGGACCGTCGACCTTTCAGCGGCTTATGCAAGCTGTCATGAGCGATCTGATCTTTCAGGTGTTGATAGTGTACTTAGATGACATCTTGTTGTTTTCACAAACATTTGAAGAACATCTAGAAAGACTGGAGATGGTGCTGAAGCGGTTGGCAGAGACTGGTTTAAAGGTGAAGCTAGGGAAGTGTCGATTTCTCCAAGACACTGTGCGCTTCCTTGGTCATCAGGTGTCAGTGCAGGGGATTTCACCTGACCCTGACAAGGTTGCTGCAGTTAGTAATTGGAAGATCCCGGAGAATGTCAAGGAGTTGAGGTCATTTCTGGGGTTCTGCAGCTATTATAGGAAGTTTATTGAGGGATTTTCAAAGATAGCTGGACCCTTACATGACCTGGTAAATTTTTGTCTGAGGGAAGGCAGGTGTGCCAGAAGTGGTCGTCACTTTAGTACTCTGTGGTCTAGTGAATGTGATTGTGCATTCAATCAGTTAAAGGATAGACTGACAACAGCCCCGGTACTTGGTTTCGCAGATTTCAGTTGCCCTTTCATCCTTGAAACAGACGCGAGCCAGAATGGGTTAGGTGCCATCTTATATCAGAAACAGGGTGATGAGAAGCGGGTCATTGCGTACGCCAGCCGTAGGTTGCGTAATGCAGAGAAAAATGATCGCAACTACAGTAGCATGAAGCTCGAGCTACTGGCCCTCAAGTGGGCAGTAGTTGAGAAGTTTCGTGGCTATTTACTTGGGTCCTGGTTTGAAGTGATCACAGATAATAATCCGCTCTGTCACTTGCAAACCGCCAAGTTAGGAGCGATTGAGCAGAGGTGGGTAGCACAGCTTTCTGTCTTCAATTTCGAGGTGAAATACAGACCGGGAAAGAGTAATGCTGCAGCCGATGCGCTGTCTAGGCAGGAGTTTGCAGGGGAGCCTGAATCTGATCTGGACGCTGACTGGAATGAGTGTATAGCGATTTGCAGTGTGATTAGTCGGGGTACAGCCTTGGGACCTGAACTCGCATTTAAGGGTGTTGAGTGCGCCAGGTTGAGGCAGATCCGTGCATTGGAGGCTGGAGAACAAGCTGGCACTGGTCTCCAAGGAAACACTCATACACTCCCTGGCTATACTAGGGAACAGCTGGTTGAGTTTCAGAAAAGCGACCCTGTTCTGAGAGAATTTAGAAGATTCTGGGACAAGAAAACGAGACCAGTGCACCCAGAAAGAAAGTCGTTATCTAAGTCAGCGAAGTGTCTTCTGAAGCAGTGGAGTTTTATCAGAGAACGTAATGGGTTACTGTATCGGGTAGTAGATTTTTCTTCTGAGGAGAGCTGTTGGCAGTTGTTGTTGCCAGCGTGTTTGAAAGAGCGAGTGCTGCTGAGTGTGCATGACGATATGGGGCACCAGGGCATTGAACGGACTGTGGGGTTGTTGAAGCAGAGATGTTTTTGGTCTGGTATGTATGAAGATGTGGAGGAATGGGTAAAGAAGTGTCAACGGTGCATCCTCACAAAGATGCCGCAGCCCAAAGTCCGTGCCCCTGTGAGAGCATTTTTGGCTTCCAGGCCCCTTGAAGTAATTGCGGTGGACTTTACTGTCCTAGAGCCTGCTTCTGACGGGCGTGAAAATGTTCTGGTTGTCACAGATGTTTTCACAAAGTTTACACAGGCATTTCCCACCAAAGATCAAAAGGCCGATACCACAGCAAAGGTCTTGTTGAAGGAGTGGTTTATGAAGTATGGCGTCCCGGAGAGGTTGCACTCCGATCAAGGCAGAAATTTTGAAAGTGAGGTAATCGCTGAGCTGTGCAGACTCTATGGGGTGAAAAAGATCCGTACAACCCCTTATAGGCCGCAGGGAAATGCCCAATGTGAACGATACAACAGAACGCTCCACAACCTGTTACGTACACTACCCCCGGAACGGAAACGGCGTTGGCCTGAGTACTTGCCAGAGTTAGTCCATGCATATAATGTGACGCCACATGCTACTACCGGTTTTTCCCCTTATTATCTTCTTTTTGGGGTACAGCCACATCTGCCCATTGATGCATTGCTGGGTGGTGAGGAAGTCTCTGAGGGGAAGCAAGACTGGTTATCTGTTCATCAGGAGAGGCTGAGGTATGCCCATGAGAAAGCTAGGGAGTACTCAGAGGAAAAAGCTCTAGAGAGAGTGACTCATTTGAATGAGAAGGCATTTTGTCCCCAGGTCGGTGTGGGCGAGTTGGTGTATTTGCGTCAGCGGTTTCCAGGCAGGAACAAGATTCAAGATGCCTGGAGCCCAATTGTGTACCGAGTAGTGGAAGTAATAGGCACGACTTACACTGTGGAACCTTTAGAGGGAGGGCCCTCAAAAAAGGTTCACCGGTCAGAGTTGCGTCCAGGTGCTGTGCCTACTCCTAGGCCTAGGAGTAGGGACAGATCTCAGCCAGATACACAGCAGGTTACCATGGTTGAGAATGACACTTCTGAGCCAGATTTTGTGGTCGTAGAGGAGGTGGTGCAACCTTCTGTAAGAGGGGCCACCAACATTCAAGTTAACTCAGAGGCACCCGGTACTTTGGGTAGCTCTGAAGGTAACCAAGTACCAGTATCATCTGACACTGGTAGAGATTTTGCAGAATCTGATGGTGTGGCCTTAAATGCAGAGTTTGCAGATGAGGTTATTCGGTCTCTAGGTTTTGAAACTGGTGAAATGTGTGACAGAGTTCAGAGAGAAGTACCCGTTCCAGCTGTGCGCAGAAGTGAGCGTGCAACTGCTGGTGTTCACACAAATCCTTTCCATGCACCTAGGTCTGCTTGTAATGCAGTAAGTGTCAGCACAGATATGGTGTCGCAAGTGCTGACCAGTATTGGCACTGCGTTGTTTGAGAAGGCATTACGAGGTGCCATGAATACTGAATTTATTACTGAGTGAGTCATCGAGGACGCTGACTTATTGCAGGGGAGAATGTAACCGAGTGGTAAAAAGTATAGTAATTTATTTCTCCCTTTGCATCGTTAAACTTATTTTATTTTTATTTTCTGTTTTCTGTAAATTACTAAGTCAGAAGAAACAGTTAATATCTGCATTTTTCCTTGAGTCGTCAGTAGGTGGTGCTGTTTGCATTATGCATGGGAAATGCGCATGTGCTGTTTTCAGATCTTTTTGGGTGATGTGCAGGGAGCAACGTTGGGGAGATGTGCACTCTCTGTAATCAGTGACATATTTAAGACCATCCAAGGGTAAATCTAGTATTTCCTTCTAATCTTCCTCTTAAATATCATTTCTGGATATATATTTTGTTGTGTGGTTTCTAAAGATGTCATGTTATTAAAGTTGTATTGTGTACGATGGAATGACGTCACACCATGCGGTATAGGCCTGTTCAATTGTGGCTTTACACATTTTTTTACATTGTGCAAATGTTTCAGGTGTTGATGTTTTATCTGATTATTTACAGTACAGCATTTTGTTGAGGATTTCAGCCCTCATAAAGTGAATGTGAGGTGTAAAATAGGAGCTCATCATTTTGTGAGTGTTATCTTTTTATTTTTCACAAATTATATGTAAGTGGGTAATATTTCCATGTTCTTATTATGCTTTGTTTATTTTGTATAGTATTCCCACTGCCGTATTGTACCGTGTAGTACCACATGTGATTTTAGTGTGGTAGTTTCTCTGTAGCGTCTCACAACATTTTGTTGTTGTGGTATTCCTTTTGTATTTAATTATTTAACTTTTGTATCTTTGTGTGGCGGCTGTATTTTTACTGGGCCGTGTTTGCGATGGTTAAGAGTTTGTTTCTGCTTATAGCAGTTGGATTGTGGAACAATCTGTTGAACATTAGGAATAATTATACACTGAGAAATATAGAGCTGTGAGATTTAAACTTTATTCCCAGCTCTTTGTATCCTTCTCTGTTTTTTTTTTTGTTCCGTCTATTTTCAAAAATAGATATTTAACTCTTTTTCTTTGTTTCCGGTCTATTTTGAGCCGGAACGGTTTCTTGTACACTCTTGTTAAACATTTCAGAACATGTCATTCTTTTGAAAATACTAAATGAATAAACTACAAAGTAAGTAAACCCGCTAAAAGTGTTTCTGGTGGTCAATTAAATTCCCCGGTCACACTTCTATTCGTTTTAATTAAAATCAATCCCTGGGACATTCAAGTGCCCATCATTAAATAAATACCCATATTTATGACATATCTGTGTACCTCCCTATTGAAAGTGTATGAATTCTTATGTTAGGCCCCGCCCACACTCTAGTATTTTTAAAGACATCCAGTCTCCCTCTTTTTTTTTTTTTCTAAGCATTACTGTTGAATTGCTGTTGAAGAGAAATGATCTGTCAGTGTGATATTCAAGTTGGTGATGGTAGGTTTATCAAGAATAGATTGATCCCAGGCACCAAATGTCTTTCCAAAGCTGTGGAGGATGGTGTCGAGCTGGAAAGGAATGGATCAGTGAGATGCTACAAGAAGAAGTGAAGCAGGGAAAGAGGAAGAGGAGGTGATGCTGGCTAAATAAAAAAGGAGGGGCCGAAAGCTGTGGATCCACCCTTGGCTCAAAGATGGAAGTGATTCTGACAAGATGAGAACATGTAACTGAAAAAGTGGCAGCCTGGAAAAAGCAGCCGTTCAAAACTTGGAGCACTTTTGGATCTCTAAGAACAACTCAGGGAAATGCTGGACTTCTGATTTGGATTTATATATACTGTATAACGTAGTTGGATTACATATACAGTAAAGTCAAAAAATCTAAGTTTTTTCAAATGCACTTTTTCTAGTTTACTATTGAAATAAGCAAATTTGTGACATTGATCATGTGACTCTTTGTAGCTGAAGATGTTCTTTGGACATGATCATCAAGCAAAGACATTCTTACATTCATGTTATTTATGTTTTGTTTTTGTTTTTCAATTGTACTTTACACTGGAATTATTATGCTTGTAAATTAATAAATTACAATAAAAAAAGTCTCAGACTTCTGGACCCCAGGGTATATCTGATGACAGATATTTAATTTCTGATTGTTCATAATTTGTACATGATATTTTACATACATTTCACTGAAATGGCTGTAGCACTTCATCATAAAATTGCACAAGTGAACTGTGAAGAGAAATATGATTAAGCATTATTCATAATACTGATTATTTCCAAAGAAAGGTCACTCTATAACTATGTCACTCTGTGAAAATTTTACTTTTTCATCTACAGTACCATTCAAAAGTTTGGGGTTCAAAATGTTTTTGAAAATATCTTACTCTCACCAAGAGTAGAAACAATAAAACTCTGTAAAAACATAAATATTAATATTTTAAAATGTATACATTTATACAATATTGTGAAATATTGCAATTTAAAATAAATGTTTTATATTTTTCATATTTTAAAATCTCATTTATTGATGTGATGGCAAAGATGAATTTTCAGCAGCCATTACTCCAGTCTTATACATAGTCATATATATATATATATATAAATAGTGTTTAAATCTATTTGGCCTACTTATGCTCAAATACCTTTAAACCTTAGGCTACATCGGGTTTGTGTACTAACATTTTGATCCATGATACTGATGCAAGTTTTAAATTAAAAACATTTATTTTTTTAATATGAGAACACGAGACAACTGTACCCTCAGAAACCAATCAAATAAGCGAAGCCTGCCATAATGGAAAAAAAATGTCAACTATAAAAAAAAAATATAGGCAGATAATTTATTAAGGAGTTTGAGAATATATCACACATTATAAGCAATAGTAGGGCTAGTAACTTTACACTGTGCTGCCACTCTTTCCACCACTCCAATAGCACTAGGCAATAGCACACACATTGAATCAAAAGGCTTACTTATTTAAGGTAAACAACTCACAATTGGGAAGCAAGGGGGGAGCTCGCCCTTTGAGCAATGATCTCACCTTGTCTTTCCTCATTTCTGCTCCCAGTCTCAGCCTCATCTCCAGAACAGCAGCCAGGACTGGCCAGTGCTGCTACTGCTGGTGTGTCAGAACCACTGGTTGTTTCAGAAACTGGTTAATGTTGGCAACCTGACGTTAGCTGGCCTGGGCTGGCCTGGCCCATAATTTACTTACAGCAACAAGCATCCTGGTTGACAAACTAAGCCAAAGATTTAACATTAGCATACATGCATTAGTAGCAGCTGTCTACGTTTAGGAGTTGACTACGTTAACTTTAATTGGATATAGGTGCATAACAAGCAAACTCAGTTCAGCTGCTTCCCCTCATTCTGCCTCCTTTCTGTCTTTCTTTTTTTGAAAGCAAGATTTGGGCTTTTTGATCAGCATGATCAGGCTCCAAGGCTCTAGACTCACTGTGTTACTTGTTTGCCACCGGCTGCCGTTTATGGGCGGACTAAACCATTTGGGTGGGGGGGCACCGAGTTCATTCTCTCAGTTGGTGTTATCAATATATTTTGAAATGAATGATGACATCAATTGGAGGGCCCAATTAATTCGAATTAGGCTACAAAAAAATGGATGGGATTTCAAAGGGCCCTCTCCCTAGACAGGGCCCTGGGTAGTCAGGTCCACTTTTCCCCCCACTACCACGCCCATGGATAAAGTCAAATTATTTTGGTCTCCTGTTAGTCAAAATGCCTTTCAACATGTCAAAACGCTGCTATGTACAGTATGTAACGCTGTGTATGTACATGCAGGAGGATGACGGTGGTGTTGTGAGGCTGGTTAGTTTCTTTTCAAAGAAATGTAATCGTTACCAGGGGAATTATTCTGTGATTGAAAAGGAGACTTTTGCTTTGATTATGGCTCTAAAACATCTTGATGTTTATGTGAGTGGCAGTGCTCCTTTTGTGGTCTTTACCGATCATAATACTTTGACCTTTTTAAATTCCTTGCAGGGTGCTGCACCAGATGACCTGGCCTCCACAGTCACCGGACCTGAACCCAATCGAGATGGATTAGGGGTGAGCTGGAGCGCAGACAGAAGGCAAAAGGGCCAACAAGTGCTAAGCATCTTCTCCTTCAAGACTGTTGGAAGACCATTTCAGGTGACTACCTCTTGAAGCTCATCAAGAGAAGGCCAAGTGTGTGCAAAGCAGTAATCAAAGCAAAAGATGGCTACTTTGAAGAACTTAGAATATGATTTTCAGTTGTTATGTTTTTGTTATGTATATAATTCCATATATAATTCCACATGTGTTAATTCATAGTTTTGATACCTTCAGTGTGAATCTACAATTTTTATAGTCATGAAAATAAAGAAAACTCTTTGAATGAGAAGGTGTGTCCAAACTTTTGGTCTGTACTGTATGTACATTTAACTTTTCCAACCACTTATTGCTACCTGTCCCAACTTTTTTGGAATGTATAGCTCTCATGAAATCCAAAACGAGCCAGTATTTGGCATGGCATTTGAAAATGTCTCACTTTCAACATTTGATGTGTTTTCTATATTCTATTGAGAATAAAATATACGTTTATGAGATTTGTAAATTATTCCATTCCTTTTTTACTCACAATTTGTACAGTGTCCCAACTTTTTTGGAATCAGGTTTGTATATCACAGATTTGAAACCATATACTATGCCATACCATACCCATAACCAGGCCCAGATTTCATTTCATACCTTTCAAATATGTAAAAGCATTGTCAGATTAGCCAAAATATTTAATAAACAGATTCTGCAGTTGCTAGAATCCGTGTGGGTCTCCTAATGCAAAAGTTCCATTGGTAATAAGCATAACATAATCTCAAGCTGGCATCAAAGTCTAAATAATATAAATCAGCAACAAGTATTCATTCATTTTCTGAATGTGAACTCCTGGAAATACAGATGCAATTGGTTACTGTACAATTGTCCAGAATTATCCCAACAAGACGCTAGAAGAGAGGTGAAGAACTTTTCAGTCTCTGTGAAAAGGAGTGTATCAGGACAGAGCTGTGGGAGATGAGTGTAGATCATCTCCACACCGTAAACAGAACAAATGAACCACTATCCCCAGTAATGCCACCCTGGAGAGGGGCTTAAAATGGCTAATAGAAAACCGGAGGTGGATAGAGGAGAAGAGGAATTACAGGAGTGTTTTATAAGAACTAAAAATGCTCAGTAAAAGAGATCCCCATCAGCAGGATCTGTGCCATCAGCAGTCTGCGATGTTAGAGCACTAAGTGACACCTGAACACACAGAAGATGAATGTTGCAAACAGAACACACAAGCTCAAATAATAAAATGAAAATGCGTTCTGCTACTTCATCCTCAGTGATAAATTGGCGTGTGTTTATGAAACCATCCTTACTGGAAGTAATATTTACAAACAATCCCGCATTTTCAAAGCCATCCACCTAATAATCCAGGAGTATGTGATGACGAGCAACTTTCTTCCCAAGGGCACTTCAAAAATTGCAGTTGATAAATTAGTCTGACTGCCACATTAATACAGAAGGGGGAAAAAAAATGTGGCGGTGGAGGAGGGAAAATAACTTTTTTTTCAGGATCTCTTGACACGCCGCCTGGTGTTTCTGACTTCTGCAGAATCAATTATTATGGAAGCTAATCGAATTGAGATAATTGGTCACAGTGTTTATTAAACAATCCTACACAGGCTCTTATGCGGATGGATCCAGAGCCAGTGGTGCTGAGGAGCCACTCCAGGGCCAGAGGGCGAGAGGGGAGACAGGATGACGCACTTGGCAGTACCGGAGAGTGGGAGGCTCAGCTTGCGAAGTGCGCCTCGCTACACGACTTGAACACTCCTCAAATCTGGAGAGGGGTTCGCTCTGAGTGTGTGTTTAATGGGAAATGCAAATATTTTACAATCAGAGAGCATGCGAGTGTCTGGGTGTGTTCAGAGTTTAATGATCATCATCAGATCAAAAATCACGGTAAAATATAGAGCTAAAGCTGTTCTCACATTGTCTGATGTCCACACCCCTCCTGTTAGCCACTGGCAACTGTAATCTCATTTTATGCTTGTTTTAAGGGCTAGCATTCACAAAAATAAATAAATACAGTTTATGCCGCAATGTAGTAACTTCGCTCTCAGAAAAAAAAGGTAAAAGCTGGGGCTGTACCTTTTCCAAAGATACACTTCTGTACCTATTAAGTTCTATTATGTACAGTTTAAGCACTGATATGTAGTTCAAGGTACCAAAAAGGACCCTTTATGACGATACCAACATGTACTGTCATGGCCAAAAATATCGGCACCCTTGGTAAATATGACCAATATTTAATAATAATAATAATAATAATAAGAATTTAAAACGGTGTGTGTGTGGGGGGGGGGGGGGTACCATTATGAAATAAAGGTTTTTCTTAAATACTAGTTTTGTTTCATTCGTGAATGAATCTGTGTTTTTGAACAAATCTTGTAAGTCATAAAGGGAGTCACTTGCTTCATTCCTAAATGAGTCAGCCATTTAAATGAATCGATTGAATGAATGATTCAGTAACACAGAAATGCTGCCACCTACTGGTGGTTTGAGTTTTATTTTAAAATATAAACTGAGTCATTTAATTTGTTTAATATTTTTATATTAAAAACTTTATATTTAAAACATTAATTTCATAAAATAGTTATTATGAAATTCATTAATTCCACCTCTGAGTCTTCTCAGAAATTCTTTAATGCCACATCTGTACTCTTTTGTGCCATGCAAAGATGAATTGTTGATGCTGATTTCATTTGACTAGCAGTTTAACATATTCTTTCTGGTTGTATCTTTTTATTTTAATTGAATTTATTGTGTAATTAAAATTTTTGATAAGTTTATAAATCTAAATTTAATTTAATAAAGTTAGATGCATTACAAAGATTCAACTTTTTTTTTAAGGAGTCAGAAATCACCTTGTAATAGGAAGGTTAATTTCTGTCACTCATCAGAGTGTTTTTGAAGTGAAAATAGGCGAAAAGGTGGGAGCTGTCACTTAAGTGGCGACGCCCTTAATTATGCAGAATTTTAAGGCTTAATATAATTTAAACAGATTAGTTAAAAAAAAAAAAAAAAAAAAAAAATCACCCCCTCACAGTTGTCATGAAGAGTAAAATTAGCTGTATAGATCAAAATATTTTTTGAATCAGGCTTTAAACTATGAGGCTTTTTTTTTTTTTTTTTTTTTTTTTTTTTTTTTTAAATAGCGAAAATGTGGCTTAAATTGTTTCCTAACAGCTAAAATGGGATGGAAGAAAGTATTTTAACTCTGAAAAATAACACACATTAAGTAGTCCTTTGCTTAACCGCTGTAGGGAAAAGGACAGATGGCATTCAATTAAGATTATTCAGTCTGTGTGTTTTGTAAACTGTCTGGGTTAAAGGTAAAAACAGAGAAAGAGAGAGGAACAAAACTTTCTGGCAAGGACGTAAGCTACTGTATTTATTGTAACCAAAAACTCTCAGAAATAAAAGCTGTCACTGGGTGGTATCAAAAGGTACATACGTGTTTGTACTTAAAGGTCCATTTTTGTTACATTAAACTACATATTAGTGCATAAAGTGTAAACTATTAAATGTAATATACAAAGTATGCCATACTTTACCACTAAATAAGAAGTGTTTTGAGGGCTTAGCTAAACAGGCCAATTAAAGACAATTGCTAATCACTCAGATTTTTTATTAAATCGTTCTTTCATTTCATTTATCAATGCTTTTTTTTAAGGGATCATTAATGATGCATACATTATAACATGCCAATTCACACACGCAGTGTATCTTTAATTTAGCCAGAATTGCAGGTGCCTGTCTCAATATCCAAGAAGGTTTAGAGAAAATATGAAATAAGTTTAATGTTATTATATATTATAAAGGGTTTTATAATTAAATACCTCTGAAAGGTAATCTATAAATTATCATTGTGATATAAATGATCCATCCTTTTAATTGAAGTGCAACAGGCTTAGCTGAAACGGAATGAATCCAAACGCTTCCAAACATTTAGTGGGTGCTGTAAGATGTATTTTGTCGACAGAACAGCTGAGACTGGTGCAAGGTGCCCTCGTTAATTAAAAGCTGTACACACACACAGCCTTCTGGGATACTACCTTTGTACCCTTCGAGTGCCGTGTTCTCTGCATCTCATAAAAAATCTGATTGTACAAATAACACCGGCTCCCCTGTAACAGAGACGGGAGACTCACTGAAAACGTTGTTTGTGACTCGTGAGAAGCGAGAAAGAGAACAGCTTGGCAGCTTCCCCGGGGACAGACAGTCATGCTATTTACAGCTGGTGCTTGTTTTAAATACTCACATATTTAATTAGCAGACAGCACACATTTCTCACAGGCTCAAAGTCAACATTCTGGCCAGGTGTAAGGATAGGTGAGGAGGAGGAAGAAGAAGCATCTGTACAATGAAGAAACATGATGGTTAGCGAGTGATATCACTGTATAATTTCAAACTATTGCAGTGGATAGATTATAAGGGGTTCGTTTAGGACTGTTAAGAATTAAACAATGAAATTAATTGTCGTTTCCTTTCCACGGTTATTCAAACAGCGATTACATTTTAAAAAAAAAAAAAAATCATTATAAATCACTGAATCTGCATAATGTGAAATTAATATATTACGTTGTACGCGTATCTTTGCTTTGTTGTTTATGATGAGAGAATTCACAGAATTCAGTCGGAGAATGCACTCGCATTCAAAACTGATGAGATTCAGCGAAGACTCATCTGGACTCCTCTGATTGGCCATTGCATTCCTAAGCTCACCAGAACTGGTCGATTGGTTAAAATGCGTAAGACTTTAAAAACGGCTGAAATGAAATATGTATTGCAACATGAGCAGATCTTAATCTGATTCCACAATCGACACTGTCTGTTCATTACCACGTTGTTAGCAACGTAAGTGTGTATAATTTTGGCGATATGCACTCAAAAACTGAAAAGAGAAAAAGAAGCTCCGCTCCAGGTCAAAATGCCCAGATCACAACATGAGGGATTTATTACTTGTAATAAATTCCACATTTAAAAATTTGCTCATAAAAACTCCCAGAGTGACATATTTCAATGCATTACATTACTGTGGTAGATATGTAAAGCTATAAATAAATATAAATAAAACAAAGAGCATATCACTGTCCAACCATCCACAGGTATCCAATCCAAGCATGCATGTGTTTATGAGTTCACAGTAAACAGAGAATATTTTGTGCGCTATTTTCTCTTAAGCTTTTATTATTTATTAATTAATTCATTAATTCATTCATTCATTCATTCATTCATTCATTCATTCATTCATTCATTCATTCATTTTATACTGTATGCATACAACCAGACTTGCTTTTTTACAATAGTTTGTGTGTGTGTGTGTGTTTGTATTTTAGTACCATGAGCACCATTTGTGTGTAAAGCTAAATTTCATTAGAAAAATATACAATTCTTATGATGACTTATAAATGGGTCAAAGTGCATGATTAAATGCATTAATTTGACAAGAAAATCACATAAATTTTCTAAGATGACTTATAATTTTTATTTTTATTTTTACAATTAATCCCATAAAATTAAGCACATTAGTTGCACATTAGTCAAAATACACCATCATTATTAAAGCAACATGCACTTGAACACAAGTGTAAGGCTGTGAAGTATTATGTCTTTCAATATGAAGTTGGGAGAGAGAAAAAATGTCTCCCACTTCAGATCTTTCTCATCTGCATTTCAGTTGATCCCTCAAAGGAGAAAAATCTAAAAAGATTGCATCAGGTTGTCACACTTTTGACAGACAGAATAAAACATATTTTATTAGGTGAGAAAACGGCTGGAGTGAAATAAATGATTTTGCATTTATAATAATGTGATACTAATGAGATGTACATGCTACTGAACAGACCGGGGCTAAATGTCACACAGGGAAGCTTGTATCTCAGTTACAGTAAGGTTCTGAATTAAAAGTCTAATTGAACAAATGCATGTTTCTCCTGCAGGTTTTGTGTGTTCTAGTATTTGTAGTCTCACAATATGCCCCACTATCATAAATGTGTGGTAAATAAACTGTATCTTTTTTAACTTGGCACTAAATGTGAAGATCAGTAAAACTGAAAGGTTTTTTTTTTTCTAGAAAAACATCCGGCTGAGTGAACAACTGTGTAACAATTAATCCTGGCCTCTATACAACAAATATATTTACAACACAAAATGCATTATCTACAGGTATACTGTAACTCAAAGGGATGCCACTACATCTGAAGTGGAAAGAAGAGCATGTAATCCCTCAACATAACAATGTGAACAAATGAATTACACAAGGTCTGAGTGATTACTCATTCTATCAGAAGAGAAAGCGGTTTATCTGGCAACATTGCTATATGCAAGACCTCACTCCAGGGAATAAGATACATATTTTTGCTAACTATATGAAATTCACAAAATCTCTAATACGGCAACATGAATCTAAGGCAACGTCAATTAACTGGATTTGCGGGTTTAACCTGTCAACAGGATGTCATAAGTGCTTTTATCATTGTGCACACTGTAGAGTGTGAGAGGCATCTTATTTAATCGTGCTCTCCCTCGCTCTTTTCCCCTGCTTTCTTTCTCTCTTTTACCTTTTTTTTTGAGTAAAAAGATGTCCCCACGCAATGCAAACTCCCCAGACACTGTGTTGTTTACTGCAGATTAACAAAGGGAAGGCAAGATGAGTTTCTGACACCAGCGAAGTGAACAAGAAACCGTAATGCAGCAGAGTGAGAATTTTTAAGAAAAAGTAGTGCTGCATATAGGGGAACTGTTTACTTTTGTTTGCTAGTTCTCTTCTTGGACTTATATGTATTTATTTATTTATTTGTATATTTATGCATTTATGCAAGTGCAGTATATATAAAAAAAGGTTTGTGCTGGCAGTATGGCAGGAGAGCTGGATTCCTATGGGGCATGAAAAAAAAAGTGATTTTTGTATGAATCTGTAATAAATTAATAAGGATTTGTTTTTTAAGCAATGTCAGAGGGTCATTTTTTTTTCTTTTTCTTTTCTTTTTTTTCAGAGCATAATGCTTCTGATGTCATGTACTCCAATGAACGTGTAAGAACTCATGGAGAGGCATTACAGAATATGGTTGTGTTGGTAAAATATGTATTGTGCATGTACTGTAACATGATGACAGCATGTCTGATGATCAGTTGCTTTGGGTATAAGTGCCTTCCCAAAGTAAATTCATATATTTTAAAGTAAAGCAGCCAAAGAAGTTTGGGGGATATTGTATGACTGCCCATATTTAAAGGTATAGTTCATCAAAAAAATTACATTTGTTCAAAATGTACTCACCCTTTGGCCATCCAAGATGAGTAGATGAGTTGGTTTCTTCATCATTAGAGATTTCGTGAAATTTAACAATAAATCACTTGAGAAAGCAATATTATTGATATATGGTTAGTATTTTAGCCATACGCCAAGTTATTGGCGTATTTGTTTATTAAAAACACATAAACACAGCTTTTAACTTCACAAGATGTTACTTTATTGACTGTAGTCTGTGGATTACTAGTGGATTATTGTGATGTTTTTTATCAGCTGTTTGGTCTCTCATTCTGACGGCACCCATTCACCGCTGAGGATCCATTGGTGAGCGAGAGATGTAATGAAACATTTCTACAAATCTGTTCCAATAGAGAAACAAACTTATCTATATCGTATTCTGCTCATTTTCATCCTTGGTTGCACTATTCTTTTCTTTTAATTAGACTTGTCCCTGCTGGTAGATGCTATAACTGCACTGAAAAAATAAAAATAAAAAATACTTAACTCAAATGTACATTTCAGAAACACTTACACAGAAACATTCAGTAACATATTGAATTAAACATGACATTTTAAAAGTATTAAAACTAATACTATTTTTATTTGTTATATAATATATATTTTATTTACAACTCCCTCCATTATACAAATACAATCTTTGGGGATAAAAAAATAGCCAGGGTTTAGGGTTTTATTAAATGATTTAGGACCAAGAGTGTTTTTATGGGGCCATCAGCCAATCAAAATAGTTCCATCAAGCTTCAGAGTTATTAGTTGCACGTGCCATTGAGATAAATGGGATTGTTAAAAGATTGTTTGGGGTATTACAGTGAGCAAAGTTCTTAGGTACAATTGCATTGAGTGCTGATGTTACCAGCATGCAATAAGACACACACATATATCTCTGTCTGCACAGGGGCAACCAATAAACAATACTCCAGTTCTGTTTACATGCAATACCAATACATTTCACCATGGTGTTCTACTTTATATATGAGCTCCAAAATGCTTTAAGATTGGATATACAGTTTAGAAAGCATTATGGTACAGTCACATTTACCATTGTTTGGCCAATTTTCACAGGCAAAATCAAGTGATTTCAATATTAAATACATTTGCGATATATACTCTCAAAAATAAAGATTTCTTTTTGGCATCTATAATTCCATGAAGAACCTTTAACATCCAAGGACCCTTTCCATTTCACAAAAGGTTCTTAGTTATTCACACAAAGAAAATAAACAGTTCTTTTTCATAGTGGTTCTTTGGGAACCCAAAATAGTTCTTCTATGGCACTGTCGTGGAACCCCCACCCCCCTTTTTGGAACCTTTATGTCTCTTTGAACTCTTTGAGTCAGTTACAGTACATCTGCCTGTTATTATTATTATTTTTTTTGTTAATGTTTCTACTTGAAATGATTTTTTGAAATAAAAGATTACAAAGAAAATGCTATTTTTAGTGTGTGTGTGTGTGTGTTCATTCAGGTTTGTAACAACTTAAGAGTGAGTAAATGATGAAAGAATTTTCATTTTTGGGTGACCTATCCCTTTAAAAGTCATCCTAAGCAATCATTTTATAATAACATTCTGGTTAAAATTCCATTCAAAATATAACAAAATAGAGATATTTTAGCAATAAAATTGTTTTTAATGAAGTGGAGGCAAATAGCAGCAGGCAGGCACATGAACAAATGCTACATTGTTATTGAGGTGCAGTGGACAGAGGACAATGTAAGATTAGCCCATCACATCAGGCTATAATATAATCAGCCATTGAACAGATTTAAATGACACAAGAACAATGCTCCCTCCATCGGTATCAATGCTTTCTGACCTGCCAAGCCACTAAGTGGAAATGAACATTATCCTTCAGCAGTTACCGAGAAGAATGCAACTCTTGAATGAAAAGAAAGTGCTGCATAGAAAATGATTTTTGTCAAAAACCATCCAAAGACTGAAATCAATTTTCATAATTTTTTCAAAAGCACTTTTGTGCTTCACATGAGCATTTTAGAAAAGGCAGTTGAGTCACTGTAGCCATTTTGCAATTGCAACTCATGACCCTATTTTACCTTTCAGCTAACTTTATTCATACTATTTTCATGTCATTCTTCAAAATCTCAGCTCTCGTCGGTTCAAAGAGATTTGAATGGCCGTTGAAACGTCTGCTTCTTGAAACCATTGTTCCTTGATTTCTAAAAGCCGATCATATTATTTCTTATACAAAAATCATTGTTTGTTTCTTTTTTGCTACCTTTTCACTGTAACTGTAGAAATACACATATCAGCTCAATGCTGAATTATTTATTCCTCTAAACTCCACCTACGCCTGATCCTGATTTCCATTCTCTCTCCTTTTCTTTTTCTATTTCTCTTTGCATCTATTTCTCTCTGTCTTTTCCACGGAGCGGTTGCAAGCGCTCATAGCGCGAGATGACAGTTCTCTTCCGTAGTGATTCATGGATCCAAATGCTGCACATATTGCATATTTTGCATTGAAAAAAACAAGTTTGTCAAGCAGAAAAGAAAAAGTATGTCTGACAGGAAGTCTAAGCATTCACTCTTTCCCTTCTTCCTACAGCATGGTTCGTCTCAGCTGAAAAAAAACAAAAAAAAGAAAATAGAAATAAAAAACTGAAGGAGGCTAAAAAAAAAAAAACAAAAAAAAAAAATGACAGACTCCAGAGTAGTTAGACAGAATGTTAATTCTTTGAGACTAAAGCATATATTCATATATACAGTTGCTCATCAGACTTCTGTGGGGACTGCAGTATGATTTAAAATGATTTCAAGTCAAATTGAATTTTTATAAAGATTACTGATTTATTTAAATCATCTATTTCAATTATCCTTGGAATTATTTAGTTAAATTGCTTTAATTGACTATGTAAATTAGTCATTTAGTTATTAAATTAGTTCATTAGTTATATTGGAACTGATTAAAATGCTAAAACAAAATCAACGTGTAAACCGAATGTTTCTTTTTAATATTTATTAACAGTGATAACTGTTTTTATTGATGAACATACAGTTCTTGAAACTTCCAGAATCCAGGATTTATATATATATATATATATATATATATATATATATATATATATATATATATATATATATATATATATATATATTTCATAAATCAGTCTAATAATAGTTAAATAAACGTGTGGTATAAGAGACTCCTGTTTCACAACTCATAATCACTGTCAATCAAAATACAAAGGAACTTCAGCATCAAAAGTTAGACTAAAGTTAGACTAAATGTCAACTCAGCTCAGTTTTGAGTTATAGTTGATAGCAGCCAAACTGAGGTCTATGTAACCAGGGCAAAGACTTTTTGTTGTTGTTGATTTTTTTTTTTGTTCCCCTCCCCCACAAAGAACAGCATCACTTTTGCCTCATTTTGACCTTATAACCAAAAATTGGTAAGGAAAAGTGTTTGCATAACTCATAAAGCTTCTGTTTTTAAGTGCAAATTGCAGCAAATTGCATTAATGATTCAGATAAAAGCTGGTAATGTAACATTAGCTCACAAAAATGGTTACATACCCCCCATCACCTTGTTTCCTTTCTTCTCAAAATAAAGTTGAAGCATCCAGAGTAACTCTCAGAGCAGCTGACAGTTTGTGAAATAAATAAATCACATGCATTTTTTTTTTATCTAACAGACTCCCTGTAGATGTAATTCGACAGCTGTAGATATTTAACAGTCATCCTCAAACAGAATTATTTCAGTTCTGCACAAGCCGGCTCCCAAAGTTCATTATTATTGCATAGCTTATGGCTACTCCTCTTCATCAAGGCAGCATTACATTATTTACAAACCCGAAAACAATTGTGGGAAAAGTATAATACAAGGCAAGGGACACCAATAAAAAAGCAATGTGCATAATGGATGGGAAAAGTAATTCTACATGCATATGTTGAATAACGAAACCCACGTGTTGAGGTATTGTATATTTAAGGAAGCAGCACTTCCTAAACTCATCTATTTGTTTTAAGAGGGAAGTAAATGGACAGATCTAGGACAACCTAAGACGCTATGCTGTGGAACGGTGCTTCGTAGCTTCACAGCCCTAATGGGAAGACAATTTCATAGCAAAGTTTATGCTGTGTGAGAGAAACGGCAAAAACAAAAACAAAAAACACATAAATGCACTTAAACGCTGATCAAGGGGAAAATACACAGTAGAAAAAGGAATCGTTTCTTTTCTGTATACTGCTAGAGTTCAGAGAGGTTTGGGATTCAGCAATCTATTACGGGTCAGGGTAAAAGATGAGAGACAAAACTAATAATTGATTGTTTCGCTGCAGTTTGCTGCGGTGAGAAGACCCAGAGAAGAGATGTTTAGGTGTAAAATGCTTCACACAAAAACAGTACCATGATATTCACATCGGTTCACATTTGTTCATAACAGCAAACCACCTGCTTTTGTCACACGGTGAAATGTTTAAAATATAGCTTGCAAAAACACATCTTACTCTAACTGTTTATTTGCCATGGTCTTTCTAAGTTTTTTTTTTAAGCAATATCCAGCAATACTGTATGGTACAACATTGGCGCTGACACTTTCCTGTTAATATCACTTTTGATTAAATTAATGCAAATAATTAACACACACACACACACATTTCTCAAAGAAAAAAATATTATACTAAAAACATTGTTTTGTTACAGAATCGTCTCGGTTACGTATGGTAACCCTCGTTCCCTGAAGGAGGGAACGGAGACGCCACGTCGGATGACCGACGAATATGGGATATCGCTTCGATAGACCAATCTACTTCGAGTGTAAACTAAACGAGCCAATGCACATTGGCATGCAATTATTGCATCCAGCTGCCGCTGATCACTGCGTGAGTATAAGAGGGCAGCAGGTGCAATGCATACCAGTTTTTCGCTGAGGAGCCGAGCCGGGAACCCGGCAGCTCAGCGGCGGTACAGCAACCATGGCGACGGGACGTGGCGTCTCCGTTCCCTCCTTCAGGGAACGAGGGTTACCATACGTAACCGAGACGTTCCCTTTCAGTCGGTCACTCTCGACGCCACGTCGGATGACCGACGAATATGGGATCCCTATCAAAGCGCCATGGGTGCTGCCCCTTCCAGTGCCCTGTGCGAGCCGCCTGCGCCCCTATTAGGTGTAGGCCGGGGCTCAGAACAAGTAGCTCCACTCACCATTGTCAAAGCACTACCTCACTGGGTGAGATTGGATAACACTGGGAAAACGTACCCGGTCGCTTGGAGCCGGGACGCTGCGGAAGCCCCATCCTTCCCGAAGGAGGTCTCGGAGGCAAATACACATATAGCATCCGTTTAGGAGTATACGGAGAAATTTGAGGTGATTAAAGCCCTCTTGGGAAGGCAGAAGTCTGCCGGGGAAACACGGGCTCTAAGGCTATACCGTGGACTATACACATACGAGTACCGCTTAGGTCTCAATATGGAGCCCAGCCTTCCATGGTTCTCACGGATTCATCATGGAGGCCTGGCGCCGGACGTTCCGCCGCGTCCAGCTGCCTAGGGTGATGGAGGAACTCAACAGGGTCTACAGTTCGGACACTCTGGAGCAGTTTTAGCAAGCCGACACTAACCGGGGCCTCTCAGTGCCACTACCCGTTTGAGGTGAGAACACAGGAGGATACCGGCTCTACACGAAGGCTATAGAACCTAGCGAACGTGTTAGGGGTCGCCCAGCCCGCAGCTCTACAAATATCTGTCAGCGAGGCGCCCCGAGCCAGCGCCCAGGAGGATGCAACACTTCTAGTTGAGTGAGCTCGAAGCCTGAACGGGCAGGGCACATCCTGAGCCTGATAAGCCAGGGTTATGGCATCCACAATCCAGTGGGCCATCCTCTGCTTAGAGACGGCATTCCCCTTCTGCCGGCCTCCGTAACAGACAAAGAGCTGGTCTGAGGTCCTGAAGCTTTGCGTCCGGTCCACGTAGCACCTTAATGCTCGAACAGGACAAAGCAAAGCCAGGGCTGGGTCTGCCTCCTCCAGGGGCAGCGCTTGCAGGTTCACCACTTGGTCTTTGAAGGGTGTAGTGGGAACCTTGGGCACGTAGCCAGGCCGGGGCCTCAGGATTACCTGGGAGTCAGCCGGCCCGAACTCTAGGCACGAATCGTTGACCGAAAATGCATGCAGGTCCCCTACCCTCTTGATGGAGGCCAGTGCAAGCAGGAGCACAGTTTTCAATGAAAGAAACTTTAGCTCAACTGAATGCAAAGGCTCGAATGGGCCCTGCTGTAGGGATTTAAGCACTAGAGACAGGTCCCAAGAGGGTATACAGGGGGGCCGGGATGGATTTAACCTCCTGGCCCCTCTAAGGAACCTGATGATGAGGTCATGCTTACCCAAAGACTTCCCATTCACAGGGTCATGGTACGCAGCAATAGCGGCAACCTGGACTTTGAGGGTGGAGGGAGACAGCCTTCGCTCCAACCCTTGCTGCAAAAAGGATAGCACGGCCGCAATCGGGCATCTTCGGGGGTCTTCTCGGCGAGAAGAACACCACTCAACGAACAGGTTCCACTTCAAGGCATAGGCGTGTCTCGTAGACGGTGCTCTTGCCGAAGTGATGGTGTTAACTACCTCTTGGGGTAGGTCACCTAGAACCTCCGCGTCCCGTCCAGGGACCAAACATGGAGTTTCCAAAGGTCTGGACGCAGGTGCCAAATGGTGCCCCGTCTCCGAGTCAGTAAATCCCTCCTCAGAGGAACCAGCCAAGGAGGGGCTGTCGAGAGGAGCACTAGTTCGGGGAACCAGGTCCGAGTAGGCCCATATGGCGCTACTAGTAAGACTTGCTCCTCGTCCTCCTGGATTTGGCACAACGTCTGTGCGAGAAGGCTCACTGGGGGAAACGCATACTTGCGTAGGTCCCGCGGCAAGCTGTGTGCCAGTGCGTCCGTGCCGAGAGTTCCCTCGGTCAGGGAGTAGAAAGCCTGGCAGTGAGAGGTCTCTGGAGCAGCAAACAGGTCTACCTGAGCGGCTCTGAACCGCCTCCAAATCAGCTGGACCGTCAGGGGATGGAGTCGCCATTCTCCCGGGAGCATTGCTCAAGACAGCTCGTCGGCTGTACGACTGAGCAGGCCTGGAATGAGAACAGCACGAAGTGACCTCAGAACCTTCTGACTCCAAAGGAGGAGGTGGCGGGCGAGTTGCAAGATGCGACGAGAGCGCAGACCACCTTGGTGGTTGATGTATGCAACAGTCGCAGTGTTGTCCAATCGGACCAGCACAGGCTTGCCTCGTAAGAGACCTTTGAGACGGTTCAAGGCAAGGTGCGTTGCTAACAACTCTAGGCAATTGATGTGCCACTGCAGCTGCGGGCCCGTCCAAACCCCTGAGACTGCATGCCCGTTGTACGTGGCCCCCCCGGCGGTGGTGGAGGCATGCGTGTAAACCACAGCATGCCTGGAGATCTGCTCTAGGGGCACCCCTGCCCATAGGAATGCCAGATCTGACCACGGAGTGAGGGTTTGGCGACAGGCCGGTGTAACTTGGACCCGGTGAGTGCCGCGCTTCCACGCCCACCTCGGGACTCGGCCATAAAGCCAGTGCCGGAGCGGTCTCATATGTGATAGGCCGAGCGGTGTAAGTGCCGCTGTGGCCACCATATGCCCCAGGAGCCTCTGAAAGAGTTTCAGTGGGACCGCCGTCCTGCTCTCCGTATTCAAGCAGGCTAGCACCGACCGCGCACGTTCCTCTGTGAGGCGTGCTGTCTGTTCGACCGAATCCAACTCCATACCGAGAAAAGAGATCCTCTGCAATGGTGAGAGTTTGCTCTTTTCCCAGCTGACCTGAAGGCCCAACAGGCTCAGGTGCCGGAGCACCACATCCCTGTGCTCGCACAACTGATCTCGAGACTGTGCTAGTATCAGCCAATTGAGAATGCGAACACTCTGCTCTCTGAGAGGAACGAGAGCTGCCTCCGTGACTTCCGTGAAGACACAGGGAGACTGGGACAGCCGGAAGGGCAGGACCTTGTACTGATATGCTAGTCCTTCGAACGCAAGCCGCAGAAAAGGTCTGTGGCGCGGAAGTATGGACACATGAAAGTACACGTCCTTCAGGTCGATCGCTGCAAACCAATCTTGGGGACGGACGCACCTGAAAATGCGTTTCTGTGTCAACATTTTGAACTGTAGCCGATAGAGGGCCCGATTCAAAACTCGCAGATCCAAGACCGGTCGTAACCCACCGCTTTTCTTGGGTACAATGAGGTACGGGCTGTAAAGCCCCTTCCTCATATCGGCTGGAGGGACCGGCTCTATCGCGGCCTTCGCCAGTAGGACTGCGATCTCTTTCCGCAAGACAGGGACATCGGACGCTTCCACTGTAGTGAAGCGGACACCGCAAAGCTTGGGGGGAAGCCGGGCGATCTGAATCGCATAGCCGAGGCTGATGGTTCGCAGAAGCCAGCGAGACGGGCTGGGTAGCGCTGACCAGGCGCCTAAGAACCGTACAAGCGGGACCAGCAGAACCACAGCCGTACCCGCAGTGGGGCAGCGAGGTGGAACACAGGGGCCCAACTCGGGCGGCTTGTGAGCAGGCCGGAGTGTGGTGCGAGTGTGGGGTGCAGGGCTCACCTGGTTCCACGGGTTGGCAGAGGGTGCGTGAGTAGGGCCTTTGTTGACGCTCTCGAACCGCCCGCAGCTGCCATCTGGCGAAGGAGGAGGATGAGTGAGGTCCGGTGCTTGGCCGTCCGCAACTCTCCGTGCCCTCCTGGGACCCAGAGAGGGAGGAAACTACTCTCCTGTCGAGATTTCCAAATTCTCCGCCTGGCCCTCCTCCAGGGGAGGGAGAGGTGCCTACACCATCCCCCAGAAAGCAGCTACCTCTCTCTGGGTCACCCGTCCCAGGGCCTCTTGCTCTTCTGCTTACCGTCAGGTTTGACGGGGGCCAGGACGGGAGGGGCAGCCTGCCTGTGCCCAGCTCAACGGCACCACTTGGAGGCTGCTGCAGATGCGACGCGTGAGCAGGGGCGGATGCAGGGGGCTGCCCTCGGCGACGAGCAGGCTGGGGCACTGCAGCCGGCGGGTGGGTGGAGATAGCAGCAGCTGCCCGCCGGGGCAGGACGTGTCGGATCGCCTCAGTCTGCTTCTGGGCAGCCGAGAATTGCTGGGCCAAGATCTCGACTGCGTCGCCGAAGAGGCCGGTCTGGGACACAGGGGCATTGAGAAACCGGACCTTGTCGGTGTCCCTCATGTCTGCCAGACCCAGCCACAGATGGCGCTCCTGGACCACTAATGTGGACATCGCACGACCCAGCGAACTCGCGGTGACCTTCGTCGCTCGAAGCGCAAGGTCAGTGGCGGTTCGGAGCTCTTCCAGAAGCGCTGGATCGTGACCACCCTCGTGCAGGTCTTTCAGTGCCTTAGCCTTGTGCACCTGCAGTAACGCCATAGCGTGTAAGGCGGAAGCAGCTTCCCCGCAAGCCACATAGGCACTGCCGGTCAGACCAGACGAGTGCCTACAGGCCCGGGAAGGGAGCACCGGGTCTCCACGCCAAGAGGCGGCGGACTTAGGACACAATTGCATCGCTACCGCCCGCTCCACCGACGGGATTCCTGAATACCCCTTCGCTGCACCGCCCTCGAGGGTGGTGAGGGAGGAGGAGCCCACCGGCTGGTTTCT
Source organism: Carassius auratus (assembly GCF_003368295.1). Lineage (NCBI taxonomy): Eukaryota > Metazoa > Chordata > Actinopteri > Cypriniformes > Cyprinidae > Carassius > Carassius auratus. Next base: position 21,640 of record NW_020527534.1, on the reverse strand, counting down.
GGCAGTAAAAGATGCCATCCACGACTTGGTGAGCTCGTCATGCACTTCCGGAAAGAAAGGCACTGGGGAGGGGCACTGAGAACCAGCGCGCACCACCCCGAGAAACCAATCATCCAGCCGTGAGGGCTCGGGACGCGGTGGGGGATTCCACTCGAGCCCTACCCTCTCGGCGGCCCGGGAAAGCATAGCTGCCACTTCGGGATCCGAATCAGGCTTTGTCACCATCCCAGAGGACGGTAGCGCAACCGAACCGTGATCCGACAGCTCTCCCTCCGATGCTGAGATCGACATCTGGTCGGGGGGAGTCCCACTGGATACCGCTGGTACGCTCCTTGAAGAGGGCCCAGCGCGTTCCGTGGGTTGCTCCACTGGATCGGAGGTGCTAGAGGAGTGATGGTCCCCAGAGGGTTGGTTCCCTGCGGGGTTTGCCACCACTGTGATCCTCAAACCACTCGCGCTACTGCCGGAAGTGGTTCTCGTCTGTCGGCCGCCAGAACGAGCCCCAGATCGCGGCCGCGGCAACGGGACTCCGCCCCCCTGAAGGTAGCGGAGCCTGGTTTGCAGCTCCGAGATGGTCATATTCCCGCAGTGAGAACATGACTCATCCACGAAAGCCACCTCAGCGTGCTCGACGCCCAGACACGTGAGGCAGCGATCGTGACCATCACCCGGTGCCAGGTAACGACCGCACCCAGAAACGCACGGGTGAAACGGCATCCTTATAAGGACGATCCGTCGTCTTTATAAAGACGCACCCGTGAAGCTCTTTTAGAGAAATTTGCTCTTTTAGGAAGTGCTCTTTTAGTGCTGAGGCGCACAGGGGAATTGGCCGCCTGCAACACGACAGGGGTAGTGCAACCTGAAGTGTGCAATCCACTCGACACAGGAACGACCGCCGCTGAAGCGCCGTCTCGCCAACACACGAAGCTTCCGAGAGCGTGCTGAACCCGTAGTTCACAGCAGACACAGTTGAGCAGAGCGATACTAACGCTCGGCTCCGAAGCGAAAAGCTGGTATGCATTGCACCTGCTGCCCTCTTATACTCACGCAGTGATCAGCGGCAGCTGGATGCAATAATTGCATGCCAATGTGCATTGGCTCGTTTAGTTTACACTCGAAGTAGATTGGTCTATCGAAGCGATATCCCATATTCGTCGGTCATCCGACGTGGCGTCGAGAGTGACCGACTGAAAGGGAACCCTGACTTAAAGAAACCCCAATATCAAAATCATTTACTCACCAATGTTTAAGTAATTGTCCCTCTTGAATTGGATTGCATTGAAGCTCCACTCAGTGATTTATTCACAGGGTATAACATTTCATTGGAAGAACAATTATCAGTGATTAACTCAAATTTTGACTTTTAAACTTCCATGGAGTTTTTCATTGAAGCTTGAAAGCTCAGGTTTGCTATAACATGGGGGTTCATTTTTTTATTTTATTATTATTATTTATTTTTTGAACTGTCAATTTCTTATATTTAACTGAAATGTCATTGATTTTTAGTACTTACAGTTCTACAAATTCAGCATCCTTATGCGCTTGGAACTTTGTTGTTTTGTTGAGATTGAGCCGGAAATACATAAGTCTTAGCCAAGATTGCTGTTCAGAAAACTTACCAGATGACTACAGAAGAATCTTGAACCTTATCATAATAGTTTTGATTTAGGATATTTGCAGTCATGTTTTAGCCATTATGCATGGTGCATATTTTTTGTAATATTGTACTTTGCTGAGAAAGTATTACTTTTGTTGTATACATATTTGGCAGCATATATCCAAAGCAACTTACATTATATTCAAGGTGCACATCATTGACATTCTTGCTTTCTCTGGGAATCGAACCCATGACCTCGCCAGTGTTAACACCATGCTCTACTGTTAAAGCTACATGAATAATTTACATTCTGCTATTCTTCATCCTGGTCAGCATATTTATGTTGTTCATCATTGCATGACTGTGTCGTGCATTTTAATTGGTGCATCATCTATATCTAATCTTTAAGACATGCACTGATTATTATTTTTGCTCTAAAGTTAAAGCTAGTTCCCCCTTTCCCCCTTTAAGATGTGTCATCCAAAGCTCTCCTTAAAAAAGACAGGTAGGGTTTTTCCTTTTAAAGACTCAGCCTCCCCTTCTCTCCCTGACTTTTTAATGTACTCAAAACAGAGCAAAACAAAACATCTTCATTTAAATAGATGTCAATGATAGATACACATAAAATCAACCTCCTGCTCAGAGTTGAACACGATTGTAGAATGAATATGCACATGGCTTGAATCAGGCTAAATATCTGTCATTAATCAACATTTGCTGTACATGAAAGCATGCTGAAAGAAACCAAGAAAAAACAAGCCACCTTTAGAACAGTAAACAGGCAAACGTACGGCATGCTAAACAGTGCAACACCCTGCAATGTCTGCTGGCTCAGAGCATCATTAATCAGAGCCGAGCTGCTGGTGGCTTGTGTAGATTGAGAGATTTGTGGATCATGTAAACGCCAGTGGAGACAGCGAAAATGATGCAGAACGGTAATACAGAGAAACACTGCCCAGAGGGTTCACACACACTTTTTGGTGTGAAAGCTTTGTTGGTTAAGTACTATGTGGCATGCTGATAATGGATTGGTGGAGACACAAAACAGTTTTTGACAAACTGTGAAGGATAAACAGGCATTGCAATTAAACTGACAACTTATATCAGAATATTTCTGGTTGTCATAAATTATGCATTTGAATGAGATTTTACTTAGTGCGTTGATGACACATTTAAATATTCAACAACAACAACAACAAAAAAAAAAAACCTTGAAAACAAACAGATTACGTCTTTATTGAACCTAGAGAATCATTATGTGAAAATATTAAAAATATAGTATTAAGAGCATGCTCTTAAATGGATAGTTCACCCACAATTCACCCTCATGTTGTTTCAAACCTGAATGCCCCTGTGAAAAATAATAATAATAATATAATTTGAAAGAATATACTAATGTTTTTGGTCACATTGCACATTACCTGCTATTAAATGATAATGTATTATAGTTTCATGAGCGGGGTGGGGGGTGGGGATGGAAACCATTTGGAAAAGAAGAAAAAAGGATTGGAACAACATGAGGGTAAGAAAATGATGACTTAATTAATGATTTAATTTGACGGTGAACTATCCCTCTAATGCATAATTAATATTAGACATTATTATTAACTGTTCACATTAGCAAACATTATTACCCATAATATTAACACGGTGGATATTATTATGTAAATTGTTAGCACATTTCTGGTGCAACATGTTATTTCATAGATTGCATGTGATTGCGCAACCAAAACAGGCTTCCATGAGGCTTCCAACAGTTGTGTGTTGAGAAAGAAACTCTTTGGATTGGAGCGAAAGGAAAACATGCCAAAGAGACCAGCTCCCGAGACTCTATCAGAGACTAACCTGACAAAGGAACACCTGCTAGGATTTTATCTTTCTCTTCTAACAGAATGGCTCAGATTCTAAAGGACCGATAGTGGGGTGCTCTTCCTTGAAGTACGGCTACAGAGAGTTCTCCCCAACCACTTCCTGATGGGCACCACCTGTTCTCTTTGCCACATGAGGATCCGCGGATCACTGGGAGAAGAGGATATTGTCACCATAACACTGCTGGAGCCTCTCTCTCACTCTCTTTATTGTCACCTGTTGTTCTTCAGGTACCAGATGTGACTTTAGGTGAAATAAAGGCCATATTCTGCAACTCTGTTTGGCAGGATTACAGCTTGAATGGCAACTGACTTTAGTGTATTAGTGTCTATGTCTCATACTTAAATGGTTAGTTCACCCAAATATTGTAATTCTGTGAGCATTTACTCACCATCATTCCGTTCCAAACCTGCATGATTTTCCTTCTTCTGTGGAACACAAAGTTATTCCAGACAGTTAAAGTTATAGGGTTCAAATGTTGTTTTGGGCCCCGCTAACTTTCATGGCATGTCTAAAAAACAGCTGAAACAAGAAGAAACCAAAATCTAGAGACCTGCTGCAGTTGGGCTCTTTTGCTAAGCATTAACCTTGCAACAACCCTGAACATCCTAGCAACTGTATAGCTGTTTTATTTTTATTTATTTTTATTTTTTTTATTATTATTATTATTAAATGTAGTTTCTTTTTGTTCTTTCACAAAATTATTTCTCCAATATTGTTATAAGGCATTCAAAATGGTACATCATCTAATGTGGCTATTCCATGCAAATGTCATTTTTATGCAATTCACATCCTAATCATCAGAATTTATTGGTTTCATATCAGTTCATTCCTATCAGATTTTTTTGTAAAACATTGTTGGAGGATTTTATTTTTACAAGAAAATACTATTCATTGGCGTTACTTGCTGTGTAATTATCCATAAAACTTACTAGCAATTTCCAAGTGAAGAAATAATAAACAATATAAAAATAATGTGTTCAGTGTGCACTGTTAATTATTTGACTGTAAATTTACAATAAATTGCAGGTTAATAATTGCATGACTTTCACAGTAAGTTACTGTAACATTTTTACAGTAAATTATTGTGAAATGACAGCTGTATACTGTGACTTCACAGTAATTCTGACATCGCATTACTGTGATTTAGCGGTAAGCTGCTGTAGAATTAATGTATTTAACTGTGAAATTACAGTTGGTGTCTATGTATTACTGTAATTTAACAGTAAGCAGCTGTAGAATTCATGTATTTAACTGTGAAATTAGTGTCTATTATTGTAATTTAGCAGCAAGCAGATGTAGAATTAATGTATTTAACTGTGAAATTAGTCTATCTATTACTGTAATTTAGCAGTAAGCAGCTGTAGAATTACTGTACATAACTGTGAATGTCTATCTATTACTGTGATTTAGCATAAATGATGGACCAAACAAAACTGATAAAAACAGTGACATAACTTTTATTTTTTAGAAGTAAAATACAATTTAATTACATGAATAAAACACTGGGCAACAGGGATTGACACTGGGTAACAGGAATGTGTGTCAAAAGAGAAAGAAGGAGACAGAGAAGAGAGAGTGAGGGAGAGAGATGTAAGAAAAGACAAAAAGGTGGGAATAGAGAGGGTCGCAGGTATCTCGCTCCTTCCCTCGCAGCTGGCACCTGCATAGTGTGGGTTCTATCCACTATATACAAAAGATAAGAAAGACAAAAAGTTTAAGTTACTCTGTGGTGGACTCACTCCCTGTAAGTATGGTGCTCGCATTGTAACACTAATCCTAAAATGTCTACAATTTAAGTAATTTCAACTATTAAAAAAAATGTGAATAGTACTCTCAATTAATATTAAATCAACAAACCAGGACTCTAATCACTCCTGATACTTTTACCCAGTCCTATTATTTTTCACGTGAGTAACAGGACTGAAAGTAACATGATTGAGGTTAAAAGGTTAGTTCACCCAAAAATGAAAATTCTGTCAGTAATTACAGAGCACAAATTAAGATATTTTTGATGAAATCTGAGAGCTGGATCACTCCTCCATCGGCTTCTAAGGGTTTGAAACTTGCTGGCCCAGAAAAATGTATTAAAGACATCTTTAATATAGTCCAAGTGACTCCAGTAGCTCAATCTTAAGTTTATAAAGCGACGAGAATACTTTGTGCGTAAAAAAAAAAAAAAAAAAAAAACTTTATTCCACAATTCATTTCCTTCTCTGTGGGCCTTGAGTTTTTTCATGTAGTAAAACAGCGTAGCGCTTGTGTGTTATACGTCACACGTAGGCTCACTATTGGCCGACGCTGGTCATGTGTGTGATGCATGTGACGTATAACACAGAAGCGCTACGCTGTTATACTACATGAATTCACCCGAGGCCCAGAGAGAAGGAAATGAATAGTGGAATAAAGTCATTATTTTTGGGGGGGTTTTGCGCACAAAAAGTATTCTCGTTGCTTGGTAAACGTAAGATTGAGCCACTGTAGTCACTTGGACTATATTAATGATGTTTTTAATACATTTTCTTGGCCAGCAAGTTTCAATCCCTTAGAAGCCTATGGAGGAGTGAGACAGCTCTCAGATTTAATCAAAAATATTTTAATTTGTGTTCCGAAGATGAGAGAAGGTCTTACGGGGTTGGAACAACATGAGGGTGAGTAATTACTGACAGAATTTTCATTTTTGGGTGAACTAACCCTTTAAGCAAAAATTGCATGCTAAATTGCATAGTAATTCAACACAGTAGCAAGTAATGTAAATTTACACTTAAAACTATTGTAAAGTACTGTAAATTTGACGTTTTTTAGACATCAAGGCATGTTAAAATCAAATAAACGTAAAAACAATTAATTTTACACATTTATTTTGCAGTCTGTCTAAACTCTACATTGAATCAGGAGACACTATAGAACACATTAAAGGGATAGTTCACCCCAAAAATCTTTGGAACACAAATTAAGATATTTTAAGAAATCCGAGAGCTTTCTGTATCCTCCATGGACAGCAATTATTTTACTTTCAAGGCCCGGAAAGATTGTTAAAATAGTCCATATGTATACAGTGGTTAAACCTTAATGTTATGAAGCGACGAGAATACTTTTACTGCGCAGAAACAAAACAAAACAAAATAGAATACCGACTTTATTCAACATTTTTCCTTTCTGTGCCAGTATCCGATGCTGTTCACGTGATGTGTTCTCGATCATGCATGTGATTGCATTGGGCACAAAAAGTATTCTCGTCGCATCATAACATTGAGGTTGAACCACTGTAGTCACATGGACTATTTTAACGATGGTTTTACTACCTTTCTCGGACTTGAAAATGGTTATAACATAGTAGTCTATAGGTGGGATCAGAAAGCTCTCATATTGCTTAAAATTTTCTTAATTTGTGTAGAACAAAATTCTTGTGTTTGGAACATCGTGAGGGGATGTAATTAATGACAGATTTTTCAATTTTGGGTGAACTAACCCTTTAATAGCTTCAGTAAACTTCTTACTGCATAACTACATCTAGCTTAAAGGAACACGCTGACTTTTTGGGACTTTAGCTTATTCACCGTATCCCCCAGAGTTAGATAAGTCCATACATACCCTTCTCATCTCCTTGAGTGCCTCTGTTTGACGCACCCACCGCTAGCCTAGCTTAGCACAAAGACTGGAGGTAAACAGCTCCAGCTAGCATACTGCTCTCAATAAGTGACAAAATAACGCCAACATTTTCCTATTTACATGTTGTGATTTGTATAGTCACAGTGTGTACAAATAACAAGGTCATATGAGACACAACCATCTTCTAACTGTATACATACTGGGAACTATATTCTCAGAAGGCGAAGCACTGCTACTTCTTTGGAGTGATTTACTCCAATTCTGAGCAAACTCTCTGCTCCTCACCACAGGGCTTCTCAGGTGCTGTGAGAAAATCACTCCCCAAGTAGCAGTGCTTCGCCTTCTGAGAATATAGTTCCCAGTATGTATACGGTTAGAAGATGGTTAGAGTCACTGTGACTATACAAATCACAACATGTAAATAGGAAAATGTTGGCGTTATTTTGTCACTTATTGGGAGCAGTATGCTAGCTGGAGCCGTTTACCTCCAGTCTTTGTGCTAAGCTAGGCTAGCGGTGGGTGCCTCAGACAGACTTACGGCAAGCACGGAGATGAGAAGGGTATGTATAGACTTGTCACAAAAAGTCAGTATGTTCCTTTAACACAGATACTGTGTTTCATTAGTCCGTTCTTAAATTGGAACACAGCTTACATTAGATTGACATCCATTCGAACTCAATGAGCTTCCTGATAAGAGTGCAGACTTGCTGGTTCATGTGACCTCTCTGCCTCTTAGATTTTGTGCCCGTCTCTGGGTTGATGCCCAAGAAGCACCTACAAACAAAAAGACAGAAGAAACCTGTTAGTTTAATTCGTGTGATGAAAAAGGTGTCAGTTCCCAGTCACCACCTTCAGTGGGTCACTGCTTTTGCAGTACAGAGTCAAATTAAAGTTAGCTCAGTTTAAACAAAGGTGTAATTCAGGTGTAAGTACTGCAATTCAGAAAAAAAAATGCATGGAACTGAACTGAAAAACATTTCCATCACAAACACAGTCAAGAATAGACCTTCACCAAAGTAGAGGTGTGTGATTTACCTAGGCAAAGCATTGGCACACAACAATTTACATAATTTACATGTTCCGTTTGCAGAGGATGGAGTAAGAGCCTGTTGCCTGTCCATCTCCCTATGGCTGTTTCTACTTGTACTCTTCCTCCCAGAATTATTACCCGTTCACAGATGATGTGATAAACATTTCATTTCTTATATCTTTTTCACAATAAAGCACCCAGTTTTCTAGTTGTTTCTGACTTTTTTAAGCTTTGTCTCTGGTCTAATCTGGTCTGGTCTCCAGCACAGACACACAAATTAAGGCCCCGTCCACACTACTGCGTTTTCGTTTAGAAACGGAGAATTAAAACGAATATCTCCGTCCACACCAGCGTTTTAGCTGCCTATAATGCTGTGTTCAAACCAAACGCGAATAGAGCGTCTGGCGCGAATGATTTCAATGTTAAGTCAATGCCAAGGCGCGTTTACGCGCGTCTGGAGGTCTCGCGGCGCGAATGGGGCGTTAATCGCGGCGCGGAAGACGCGAATTGACGCGCAAATAGAGCGCTTCGTGCGAAACGCGCGTTAAGCGCGAATGGTGCTTTTTGTGCATTTAGCGTTTGACGCGAATTCGCGTCTGCCGCCCGAGTTGAAAAATTGGAACTCAACAGTATGTTCCTGCAGCCTCCGGTTGTGCAGGAATACCCTTCTCCACTCATTCAACAAGGAGGAACGACAGATGTTGTCAGTGAGCAGTCAACCGGAGCTATATGACAAAAGTTCATATTTCTATAGAGACAGGAATAAAAATGACCTATATATATATATATATATATATATATATATATATATATATATATATATATATATATATAAAACATATTAATAGATAAATTGAATATAGGCCAAAGATAAGAAACGTTTCATTTTACCCCAAACGAATTATATTTTATCTTGAACCACTAAAGACACATCAGAGCCAGCGGCAAATGTCAGAAGATCTAGCCGAGGTAAGGCTACTCTTGGCGGATACATGATGACGGAGCTCCCGCTGATCGCATGGAGCTCATCTCCGAGATCGGCGAAACACATTTTTTAAATAGACGCTGTCATTATAAATAAACCGCATATTTGAGTTTAAAACAACTACATTCTCGCCTGAAATACTTTTAAAACTACATTTCATGACACAATAACAGTAATATTTTGAAAATTATCCGAATAAAAATGGCGGTTGAAAATGCTGCGTGAACTCAGCTGGATGAAGCCCCCCATTCATTTTTCTGTTGACGAGAAAGACAACGGTTGCTCCGTTTCACACACACAGCAGGGAAGAAAATTATAAAGTTACTAATTTGAGATGAATTTAATCCACCTTTGCCCAAATCCACAAACACCATAATTTATCTAGTTGATTATAACTGTCATAATACCCACATTAAGGCCACATCTTACCTTATAACTTTATTTATCGTCGGTCAATGTAGAAAATGCTGTGGTAAAAGAGAGAACGCTGTTAGAGTAACTAAGATAACTTTAAGTAAAGCTAAAGTTAAATGTTCGACGGTGTATCTAATCAGACATCTCACAGTTAACTTAATACGGTATAATTAACACTACAACCAACGTCTTTTCATTCAAATTTGCGCGCTTAAACGTCGATGCGAGTCTGCTCCAGCTAAGTTACAAAAACATGACAACAGAACCTACAACTAACGCTAATTTGGTTCATACTTTTAAATTACATGCACTATCATATAAAAAACATCAAATTGATAAAGTTTGACATTTAAACACTTACCGCTGTCTGAATCCACCGAATGAGACCACGTAGATCAGAGAGCTCTGATGACGCTCTGATGACGCTGCCGCAGTTGCCACTCAAAAAAGACGGCATTCACAGTAGTTTCTTGTAAAAGCCCCGCGCCTGCATTATTTTCACAGTAAAAGTCTAAATACGGTATTATATTGTGAATTATCACAGTTAAAGCCTGTGAAGTGGTAATAATGTAATTAACTGTGAAATATTACAGTTATATCTTGTGAAATCCTGGAAAAATTTTACAGTGTGTACTTGCTATATCTTTATAATTATTTGTGAAAATTACGAGCAATTTCTGAGTGAAATTAAATATTACACCATTTTTTTTTCAGTGTTGTCAAATGCAAAAAGCATATCTCAAAATTAATTTTTCCATTTTTTTTCCGAAACCCATTTTAAATATTTTTGATGTCTACATTTGAAATCATTGATTTCAATTTTTAATAACCAATTTTCAATTTTCTTATAGTAATTATAATTATACACATAATAATGGTAAAACAACTGTTATTCCCATATCCAATAAATAAATAAATGAATAAACATCAAACACAATAAAAACAGACTCAGAAACAAAATTAAACATCAAATAAACAACCTGGCAATAACCCAGAACAACCTCACTGTCACCACAGCAGAAACGCACAAGACATTATTTAATTAATTCATTATGATCAGTAAATAAGTCATGTTACCCATAGCTTCAGCGGTGATTAGACCTTTGTCATTGGATCACAGTCTGCTCTCAAACGCGAACCTTTACTACCCCACAAATACAAACATCTGGTGCCAGCCGGCACTTTGGGTCTCATAACTATGCTGCAGACCCACAGTTCCTTCTGCCACGACAATTTAAAGCCATAGCTGTGTTCATTGGGTAATTTGAGTTGTCTTCATCATCCGCTGACAAATGGAACTTCATGCAGAGGACCAGATGGCAGGGCGAAGTCATAAATCTTAAAAATAAGACATTTGACTGATGACTTACGAGAGAAAGAAACACTCCCAATAAAAAACAAACCGAACAGTGATTTCTCTCGAATTAAAACTGACTTTACACTAGCAAATCTAGGGAGCTATTTACATTTAATTTGGGCTTCTCAACAGCATATAGTGTAGATAATGAAGTCAGTCATAAACAGTTTTTTGTTAAATCAGTTTTTGAACTACAGGGACAAAGATTGCCCCAACAGTGAAATATGCATTAAACAGTGTGGAAGAAGTTCTTACCTAAACAATGGGTGGATAAGAGGCTTTAAAAACACAACATGACGGATCCATAGCACCAATTATATCCCAAAACAGAACTGAATATCGCAGCATATCAAAACAAACCTCTTCTTTTCACACAAAGTTTGACTCACTCAGTTCAGCACATTTAAAAGGACGTGCTATGTTACGAGGGTGGCATCCTAGTGTGACAACTTATCACCACCTTACCATGAATAAAACATCTTGCGACCAGAGAAAGAAGAAATATTTGTCTGTTCCTTTATGAGCCAAAAGACAAGAACTGCAAGCATATTCTAGATTTTTGTCATTATGGAAACCAAACAGTACAAATACATCTCAAATACTGAATGTCTGACAAAAGTTAGGGAGAAAAAAAAAAGTCAAAAACCAACCATCACCAATATAAAGAGAATTAATATAAATATATATAAATTAAATAAATATTAACATTAACATATCTACATAAATATCTAAATTCAAAATATTCATACAAATATTCAAATACACAAATTAATTTAATAATCTAAAGAAATACATATGTCAATACATATCTAATTGTCTAAATATCTACATAAGTATCCAAATAAATACCTCCATAATTAAATATCTACATAAGCATCTAAATGTCTACAAACAATATGTGAATAAGTTAATCCATATTAATATCTAAAGAATGAAAAACAGACAGCACAGAACAAAGCTTTGGATCATTTTTTATTCATAATTTATACCAGCAGATACAAAACATTTTTTAACTGTATCCAAATGTGCAAGAAAACACTATTGGTACTTTCATGAATTCAAATGAACAACAAGATCTGATTTTGGAAAACTGACCGTGTAAACTGCAGTGAGCAGACCCTTTTGGACAAAAAGGACTGAATTCAGAGCATTATTATAACTAACTAAATACTATTTTTGCATCTGACTTCTCGGGAGGAGTATACCAAAGTCGTTTTAAACATACATAGGCTTATATCTAGGTGACCTTCGATCTCCCCCACCTTGTAATTAAAAAGGCAATCATGATCGTAAAGCAGCACGAATGTGTATGACACATTAAAGAGATATGTTGTAAAACTGTACCAAGCTGTTTAAGAGATAGAAACCCAGATAACTAATCTGACCTAAATACATCATGTAAACATTCACCTTCATTCGCAGCACAAGGACAACAGAACATGAATCAGAAAAATAGATATTTCAGTGAAGCTTGTCAAGCGCTCAGCTGTCATCGGTTCAAAGTACTTCAGCAATCCCAACAAGCGACATCTAACGACATACATACAAGGTCATGAAAATGATATTGAATGTGATGGAGTCCCGGCAACTTTGTTTCTTTTTAAACATTTTCAGTGTTTATTCTAATTATGCCACACATTTGGGAATCAAAACAAAAGGAAATTCAATGTACATTGCGGTCAAACACTTCAGTTCACATTGAAATTTTGCATTAGCCGACTTCCACATTCTGGTAAACGCATTTTCAACGAATTGAAAGATTTGTGCCTTTCCTAAAACATTCCTCTTTTTGTTGCTTACTCAACCACAACTCTCACACTACTCAAACACACACAATTTAGGTGATGATTCTGACATCCAACAACTCATTCAGAAAAGAAAACCCTTCATTTAATTGGAAAATGGCAACATTGCCCATTCAAATACAGCAAATAAACATGAATATCATATTCTTTACCAAAACACACACAGATACAGCATTTAAAATAAGTTTCCAGGTGTGTTAAGGAGCAATTTTCATCTCAAATTGTTCCCTTATACGCATTATGTAAAAAACATTTTTCACTGACGGAATGAACCCTATGGGTTATGTTTTCACTAATGAATAACGCAAAGATGGCAAACTGTGTTTGTTTGACAGCTAACCTTCAAAGTCTCCTTAAGGTGTCTCACGAATACTTTCCGCGGCATTGTTCACCGGTTTCTGTGAACAGCAGTTGGCACTTTTTTTAAAAAGGCCCTTAAAAGGCATTAGACCATGTGTGCTGTGAAACCGCAAATAGAAAGATCTGGCTCTGATTCACACACATTCAATATGCCAGCTAAAGAGACATTTATAAGCTCCCCTGTTTGCTGATTATCCCAACAGAGTCCAAAGCCAAGCAGCGCCGACTCATAAGAGTGCACAAGCTAAACCATTTAACGTCATATTTATCCCAGCATCATTTAAGTAGTGCGCAAAAACCACTAACTCTTACAAAAGACGAAGATCATCCAATGACTGACAATTTTTCCTATCTGAAGCCCTCATTACATTAAAACAAAAGCAACAGATAATTCCCTTTCAGGGGACTAGAAAGAGAAGGTGTGGGAAAAACAAAATGCATAACTAACAGTGCATAACTTCTCAAATGTCTGAATTCAACAGTCTTGGCTTGAAGCAGATTTTATGAAATATCGACAGGCTGACATGCTGCTATTTTGGAGGACAGAGGGTGAGGAAAGACTTCTGTCATTCGGGGAAGAGCAAAAAGAAATCTCCCATATTCACTCAAGAATGCATAATTGAGAAATTTGCAGATTAATTAAAAGTTAGCTTATGGTTCATGTATAAACAAGCCAAATGTCTCTATAAAACTGTGTTTTTAGGGTTGGGTAGGTTGTCACCAATTCCAATCATTCCAGCACTAGAATATGAAAATACTTAATATTATGTTTAACAAAACAAATAATATGTTCATGAACCATAATAAACCTTTGCTTAATGTGCATGAGCCAACAATGATGTAGACAGAATACTGTATGAACCACATTATATATAAAAAAAATATATATATATATATATATATTTATTCTCTACCTGCTCCCTTTTTGTATAACATCACAGATTTGTGGCATTCTGCATGTATTCTTCTATAACATTTGTTTAGGATGTGATTCACAGTCCATTTTTGTGGCCTTCTTATATAAGACTGAGTAAATTTGTTGCACAGATCTACAGAAGTCCAATGGATGAATAAATGTCTTACTGTTAACCCTTTAATAGATGTAAAGCATTAAAACTCTTATAAAAAAAGCTTTCTGTCGAACTTTGATGCATTCGACATGATAACTGTATTTAACTAAAACTCAGTCACCCAGCATATTCGCAAGTTTCATTAAAAGTACCCATGTGTAGAAGGAAATCTATCAAAACCTGCCAAAAACGAGGCTGACATCATATTTCCAGAGAAAAGCTAATTTCTTGTAAAGGTGTGAATTTTCATGGGCGTAAACCCAGTAATTTCAATAGGAATCCATTTCGAAAGATTTCTTCACAGATTTTGCATCACATTCGACACAATGACCAACAAAAAAAACTGCTTGGTTTGAAAGTGTCTTCTGATAGCTGTGCTCCATACATCGCTATTGAAAATAACCTTTTGTTTTTTTGCCAAAATTTCGCCAATGTGACCACACCTTTACACTACAGCAAAACTATTGATGAATGAAGCACATTAATGCAACATTCCATCTTCAAATCCTAGCTTTTACGGCTGCACAATTAATCAAAATTAAATACCAAAGGCAATACATTTTATGTATAAACAGAAGATTTCACTGCTTTCATTGATTCAATGTGACTAATAAATAAACAACTATGGCAATATATGGTTTATCTCAGTTCTTATAATTTTCATCATAATGTAGATCTATAATGAAATGCTAATCGACATGGCCTTTATCACTGCTTAGAATACAATGAAATATTGTTTGCCTTAATTATTTTGCTTAAGAAAACACATCATCTCACAGAAGGGTTTATTTTAAACACTTGACTGACCTTATAATGTGAATTTGGAGTAAAAACATGTAATAAAATGTGGTATTTTCACCAGTGTTAATTTGTCAGGCATTTTTTATGTAGTCTTAGTCTTGAGAGAAAAAAAGCTAAATAGTCTTAGTCACATTTTAGTCATTTGAGTCTTTCATAGTTTTAATCTAGTTTTAGTCGACGAAAAGTAATTGCATTTTAGTTAACTTTTAGTCAATACTTTTAGTCAAACTGTAGTCACCAAAATTTATTTTGGTAGCTAATTTATATGTACTTTTCAAATTAAAATAATAATTAATTCTTCTCTCTTTAGACCAAATCAATTAAGCTTATGAGAAATATGGATCAAGGAATACACTTGGAAAGTCTAGAATAAATTACGAAAATTTTCATTTTTGGGTGAACTATCCATTTAACAGAAATGAAAAAGGACAACTTTTTGCATTTTATTAGTCTATCCATCCACTGCGGCTGCCATACTAAGAATAGACTGCAATCCAATGACAGGAACACACATTTTGAAAGACAATAGCCTATAGGATGCATTTTGAATGTCCAATAGTCCTCAAATAACATTATAGTCCAGTCTCGTCTAGTTAACGAATACGCTGCATAAATTTCATCCTAATTTTGTCATCAGATATTATTTTTAGCTCGTCAACGTCTCATCTTAGTCACATAAAAAATATTCTGTGTTGTCTTCGTTAACAAAATTAACACTGGTTTTCACATGCTCTCATATGGAGCAACATTTACTACACAGTGCCATAGTTCAAGATACGCAAACAGCTGTCATTATCGCGAACGATTTCACCATCATATGATTATATCGTCTGCGATTATGAACGCGATTTTGCATAGCTTGTCAAAGAACTACAGCTCTGTGTAGCAAACGCTGCTCCACTTGAGAACAGGCGATGGGAGATTTACTGCTAATCACAGAACTGGCTTTACTGATGCACATGACAATCGCGATTAATGGGGTTTGATTTATCGTGCAGCCCTACTAGCTTTGTGTTAGCATTACTGCAAATCATACTCAATAGGAATATTTATGTTAGGCATTGAATCCCAATCCTAAATGGTTTCTGGACTTGCCACATTGCTCTGAAAAGACCTGCAAAATGTAAAACACTGAATCTGAGCAACAACAAATTTACCGCATATTTCTGTGGGAAGATCGGATAGTCAACCTGCACAACTGATCACCTGACCTCCATATATGTAAACTGTTTTAAGGACACGCCACTCAACAAAAAGTGCATTTTACTACCATATCCCACTACAGTCTGTTCAGTAGTGCTTCTCCTGCAAATAATCTTTCATTTTGTTTGGTAAAGGCAGTTTCTGAATCAAATCTATCCGCGTATACTGTCTTATGACAAAGCGGCAAAGATATTGCAGCGAACGCACTTGCATGAACCGTGACACAGGATTGGTCAGCCGAACGGGGTACATGGCAGACCCCGGCAGACGGGATCTGGAATAACAGAATGCGCCATTTTCAGAGTCTTTTATAGAGTGCTCTATGAGATCTACAATGGAAGTGTGACCTTCTACGTCGGGCTGCTCGTAAAAGCTGAATCTGCCATTCGAGTGTTCGATCCTGGTGTGAAGCGTCTTTCCCTGTGACCGAAAGCTCAGGCTGAGGAGATAGCGATCGTCTGAACTGTCCCTCACCAAAAAAGAGCCATCTGGAAGGTTGATGAGCTTCTCCTCGGCCTCCCATCGAGTTATAGGTCCCCAATACCAACCCTGCTTGGCCAGTTTTTTAAGTTCCTCTGTAAGGCTTGTTACAACCATGGGTCCACTGCTTTGGAAAGAATCGTACACTCTGCTAACACCGGGAGCGGAATTAGGGTCAAAGTTCAGGTGGTGCCTCACTCTCTCGACAACATGAGAGTCTGCACCACTGAACCCGGAGAGGGTCCTTGAAATATCGTTGCTGGAAAGAGGTGACAGGGAGGGAGAAAATAAAGGTGTGTCGGCTCTGGAGTTGGAAAGGACCATCGCCGGAGTACCAGGAAGATGTCCGTTCACCGCCTGCTCCATGAGAATGTCTGATGGCATGAGATCATGGTCATCCGGGCCCTGATCCACATGCAACAAGTTCGATTCGACCTGATCAACCACTTCCATTGGCGAGGGACCATCCAAGCAGAAGGACTTGGATGAATCGGTGTACATTCCCTCATCTAAAGGCATTGTGTACTGGATGTAGTCCTGAGGTGTGAGTCCAATAGGCACGTGATCCTCAATGTTCAAATGCAAGTTGCCACTCTGAGTCTCCATGTCCTTCAAAGATTCGCTCTGATCCTGGAACAGACCTTCTAATTGAATGTCATGGAACTCCTTTCTGATTCCATTGAGGGAGGGACTGGGACTGGGGGAGTGGACCATAGCTTTGACCTTCACCTCCATCTTGATGCAAGCCTCTTCAGAGCCTACTGGCCGGAAAGGCCATGGAGAAGGGCTGTAATGATGGCTTCGGAGGGACGAGGACCTTAAGGGCCGCTGAGCTTTGACTTCATTAAAGCTTATGGGGACTGATGAAGAAGAGAAGGTATCATCATCATCTCCAGAGCCCACTGCTGTGGATCCTCCTTTGACTTTCGCTTTCTGTTTGTTAGACAGTCTCCTCTTTAGAGTGCCCATTAGACTCTCGCTTTTCGATCGGTTCTTATGACCCTTCTCATCCTCCCCATTAAGATCACAACCTACCAGCCCTTTGGTGTAACAGCCCCCGAAGAGAGAGTCATCCTTGGTGAAATCAGCTGCTAATGATGGCTGCTGGAGCATGACGAAATCCCCATCTTCTTTGCCCTTTATGTTAAGTGACTTTCTGATCGTCTTCAGACTGATCTTCTTCATCCTTGTACATCCAGTCAGGTGAGGGGATGGGACGGTCCTATCTGCTGACCGAAAGATGCTAACCGCAGAGTCTGGCCATGTGACTGGGAAATGTCAATCATGTGAACGCCAAAGCCTTCGTCATCTGCAAAAGGTGAGATAAAAGACATCATGAAAACTAGATACATGAGAACTAAACATGCAGTTTTCTCACTCTTTTTGATTTAGGATTACACTTCAAGTCATCTGTGACAAATATATTGGTCAGTATTTTTTTCTGTTTGGCCATTCCGCTAGAAAAGACCCTTATTCCTTGGCCAAGTCCATTATTTTGAGAAAAATCCTGAAATGCTTGCCTCAAAAACCTTCATTTATTTGTGACTGAAGAAAGAAATTAACATCTTGGATGACATTAGGGAGAGTAAATTATCAGGATTTTGTTTTATTCTATAAGTGAACTATTCCTTTATCTACATAATTATTATCTAGTTTTTAATGCATCCAATTTATAATGCCAATACCTCAAAAGACATTTATTCACAATGCTTATATTTACAAAAACACTTTTAAAGTACTTTAATTGATTAACCCTTTCTTATTGAAATTTACTTTTGAGAAATATTATAAGTTAAAGTTGACTGTCTGATGACGTTAAGTTTACATTTCAAATGTGTAACAAAATCGATCACTATCACAGGTGACACAAGAAATATATAATGTTACAAAGCTGTCCGTTATGACATCTGATGCTTATCGTTTAACTTGAACTTTACAATACTCAAATCAATACGAGGTGCAATCTCAGTTGGTTATAAATAATGTAATTAATCAATCATTAGATCAGTTTATGTCCTTAACTTATATATATATATATATATATATATATATATATATATATATATATATATATATATATATGCTTTGAATGCATTTACTTACAATCATTCTTATAATCCTCAAATACAGCAGAACTTTTACTGCAGAACTGACAAAGGCCTTATATCAACACATTTAATTCGCATATGATACGAGAGCATATAACTCAATAACCATAACACAGAACTTTAAGAGTAATCAATTATAATACATTTTAAAGTAATGACTGTCAGACCAATTTCTGTAACTTTGTCTAAAAAAGAAAAAGGCCTAAAATGAACTGACTTAGCAGGCTATGGGACCTTCATCGTGTCTGACATAAATAGTGTAAATATAAAAAGTACATACAACAAATTATGTCCACTTACCGCTTTAAATAGTTTAATTTCCCTTTTTTTCTTCATAAAGATGGATCAGGGTCGAATGTGTGTGTAAATCTGACGACGAGGAACGCATTTAGCATTAGCGTGCTAATAACAGACTGCTAGCTGCTAATCTAATCTAACAGTCAGCTCCCTCGCACGACCAAGAGCTGCTTCACTTCATAAACACCTACTGCTGATGGTCTGTCATCATCCCATGCACGTGAAGAGCCGAGGCTGTTTTCTCAGCTGTATTTGACCGTTTGATGAGAGATACATTCCTTAAAATTTTATGACAGCTCCATTTCTCTCTTCCTCTTTTTGTGCTAGCTAGCAACTTTAGCTACAGCCCGTTCCTCTCCCTCTTCCTTTGTTGACTGTTGCATTATGGGAAAAGTCCCAGAAACGATAACAAGAGGGAGGAGGGCGTCTGGACTGGGAATATATTAAAACTAGCCAACATAAATACTTAAGTTCACATTTTAAAGACAACAAACTATATATTATATAGCATATTAATATTGGTTTAACATCTTAAGGGGGGACACTGCAGACAAAAACACTGTTTTTTTCATGCACCTGTAATTTTTTTTCTTTTTAGTTTACATATTTATTCCTGTCTATATTCTGAAAGTTTTTACAGAGGGATGTGCTCATTTAAAATTTTCTTGATTAAATACAACATTTTATTCCCCCCAAAATTATGAAAATATATTGTTTTCCGGCTGCTCAAAGTATTTTCTGAAGAGTGGCAAAAAGAGATACACAGAATTTCCTATGAAAAAACATTTGACTCTAATATGTAAAAAAAAAAATAATAATTAAACAAAATTGACTGAATCCAGTGTTCAGATTTTTGTTACATTTATGCAAATTAGCGCATATTTCATTAAATGATGCCTCATTTGCATATTTAAACATAAGATTTTAGAAAACTTGTGATACAAAAAATGTTTGCAATTATCAGTGTAATCAACTTAGTAAGTAAGGTTTTATTTTTACCCAATTCACCTGCAGTGTCTCGCCTTAAGTAGGTTATGTGGCAGATTATTTATTATTTATGTATTATGGGAAAGTGGGTCAAGTTCATTCATTCATTCATTCTTCATCGATTCACACTTATATTATCTGAGAGTGAATTATCTATGTAATCATATTATTAATCCTTGCTAACTTTTCAATCAAATTGTTATGCTGATAATATGAATTGAAATGATAAATATTCTTTGTAATTATATAACATTTTTACAAAGCTTTGTCACTACACACACACACACACACACACACACAACACACACAATGTTGTAGCTTGAATTCACAGGCCTGGGAGAAAATTAATACACTAAGCAATAAGGAATTTAAAGACTGATGCCTCAAAATCGGTCTGTTAGGTATGTTTCAGTTTAATCAGATAAAATGCTCTTCAAAAGGAGAAAAGTTATGTTTATTAAAAGTTATTGAATGCTCAGATCAGCAGAGTCTTGTCATGAAAGTTAAAAAAAAAAAATTCCACATCAGTATCTTATATTTTGAAGTGTCTTATATCTCAGATATGTTTAATAATGAAAACAAATATAGATAAACACATACATATATTCATGTTTTTTTTTATTTTTGACTATATATATATATAGATAGATAGATAGATAGATAGATAGATAGATAGATAGATAGATAGATAGATAGATAGATAGCTTTTTTACATTTTTATTTATGAATATTTTGTGAAGTCAAAATCTTGTTGTTGTTTTTTTAAGTGCTGCAGTGTTATTTGAGATAAAGCATGTACTTTCAAGTAATTCATTGGTGGTCTAATTAGTGTCAATATTGTTTTTAAGTGGGTAATAGTGTTTACTGCTGTTGGTCTAATATGAGCCTTATTTTCAGATGCTGGGTTTTTTCCACCCTTGAAGTTAAACTGTCAAATTAATCAAATGCTGTGGTGAACCTTCCGAAGCTCTTTGTGTAGAGACAGCCTCTTTGCAAAGAGTCTAATTACATGCCCCTATTAGAGCTTATCAAGCTGAACCACATTATTTCCAGAGAAGAGGAGAGCTCCTGTTTCCTTTAAAGAGCCATGCTTATAAAGGGGTTTTAGAAGACAAACCAGAATCGTTATATAAAGATAAACAGGGTTTCTTTACATTGCATGCTTTTTATTCATTTTAAAAGCAAGAGATTATCATTTGTCATATCTCATATGATTTTTCCTATTTTGTATGAAAGCTGCATGAGCCAGAAATTATTTGCTCAATATGTCTGCAGCATCTCTCACATTGATTTCGTCCTTCAGCTTGACTGTTTTCGCTAGAGGGACGGTTGTCAGAGGTCCCTCGGTGCCCACCCTAATATCTTCAACACTTGCAGTGGAGCGGAAGACGTGTATTACAAACATGTCAGACAGTGATGGTACCGGTGGGACCACTTGGGTTTTTGTGTCTGAGATTACTTGGCTTGAGCGGCTCTTGCTCTCCAGTCTGGGGTCATTTATGGATTGATCGTGTTTACCTCTTTAGCGTATGCTCTCTTTTCTTTCAAGTCAACAAGTGCATGCTCTGGATACATTAGCATGCAGGAAAGGCAATTCTGCGAGCTAGTCCTTCAAAAACCTCTGCTTGCTCACATGGAGAGTCCTTAAAGGGTCTGAGAGAGTTT